>NW_024427107.1:28876729-29027284 GCF_017311325.1 Ursus maritimus | reverse complement strand
CCCCCCCCCCGCCCCCCGCCGTGCAGCCCGGACTTGCACTGACGCTGTGTTTGTGTGCATGGACAGAGGGCCTCAGCGGATCCTGGAAGGAGGGAGGAGGCGTGCCTTCCAGCAGCAGCAGCAGCGGCTACTGGAGCTGGAGCGCCCCCAGCGACCAGTCCAACCCGTCCACGCCGTCGCCGCCGCTGTCGGCCGACAGCTTCAAGCCCGTCCGCAGCCCCGCGCCGCAGCCGCAGCCGGACGACGGCATCGACGAGGCGGAGGCCAGCAACCTGCTCTTTGACGAGCCCATCCCCAGGAAAAGAAAGGTTGGTGTGTCGGCCACACCGTGTTGGGGTTTGGGTTGCCGGAATGTCCGCCTTCGAAGGGCCGGGCCGGTGTGAGCCTCGGGGGGTGATGCTGCATTCCTCCACCCCACGCCCCGTGGGGCCGGCAGAAACGGCCCTGCTCCGCTCCGATGTTCTCTGACGGTGCAAAAGAAATCAAGGGTCATGATTAAAAACAAAATCGACCAAGTCATGGAGATGTTTCTTCCAAGTACACATGCCCCCCCCCCCACCGACCCCATCCTCTGCTGGTCATTTGCAGTACTGGCGTAAGAATTAACATCAGGTATTCTACCACTAACCAGTATTTGAGAGTTAGAAAATGGTACTTCGGACTTGGTTTGGTAATTAACTCACTCTCTTTGATGGGACTTAATTTTTTCCTCTGTAAAATAAAATTAGTACTATATTTTTCTCTTTTTTGCTTCAGTAAGCCCCGAAGGGTTGTTGGGAAGAATATTTTGCCCAGTATTTTTATGAAACTGGATTGAAACATACATGCAAGTTGACATATAACATGTGTGTACTTACATCCTAAGAATTACATACTTTATACATTAAAAGTGAAAAAGGAAATCGAATTAATCGATTTAATAAGTTAATTGATTATAGTTTTAAGTCACAGCAGTCCTGCACAGTAAGTATTATTTTCCCATTTTGAAATGAGGAGGTTGAGAATCAAGAGATTTTGCATTCAACCCACCCCTTTCGTGCCGGTTAGAAAGGGCCAGAGTTGTCATTCAAACACAGGTCTGCCTGGACCTCAAGCTCACATTCTTTTTCGTTTTCTTCACATACATTTAAATCATTATGTTCACTCCCAATTTTTCAAAAGTATTTCTGTGTCATGGAATAAGGCAATACTACCATAGCTAGAAAACACTTTAACATTATTTTTTAAATCACCATATAAATATGAAACTATTTTACATATTGGTCTTTTAATTTGTTATTGGTAGCTTCATTATTCATGACTATTCACAAACAAAAATCCAAAGCAAAACCCTAAGGGCTGCCAAGCAACCTTTTTTCCCCCCAATTCATTTCAAAGAGCGAAACAAAGAGATGGCACCAGTCCAACTGTCCCTCCCGGCATCTCTCTTAGCATCTTTCAGCGTGTGTGTAACAGTGGAGGTCTGCAAGCACTCCCTCTACTCGGCGAACAGGGCATTCGTGTAGTCTCCTGTCCTTCCCAGAGGCAGTGGCATGAAGGGTTGCTGTTTTACACACACACCCCCAATGGGGCAGGGGGGCTGGAGTTGTTCAGCCTCTTCTGAGTCCCCAGAGACTCTGAGTCTTTGCTTGACTCGTCAGGGAGAGAGACTGGCACTTCTGTTGGTGGGAACCTTCAGGCAAGACAGCCATGTGGACCCAAAGTCTTCTCCTCTTGCTTCAGGCTGCACAGACTTTCTGGGGTCATCTGAGTGTGTAGTGCAGGCTCTCATCCAGCAGGTCCTGGCACTGTGGCCAGGACTCTGGCCCAGGAACCCCCTCCACACCCCCAGCTTGTAAGGTGCACTGCTGAAAGCCTGCCACAGCCTTTCATTTCTAATGTAGCCAGGAGCCAAAATTCACACTCTTGCATTACAATTAAGTTGCATTGGTCAGACTTGTAGATTCTATAGGCTTCAACTAAATTGGGGGATAGTCACATCACCAAAGGCAAAGGGGGGGAAAAAGAAAGCTTCGTTACAAAGTGGCTTTATTTGAAGGACACAGACCCCTCTGCGGGATGCTGGGTAGTAGGAATAAATGCACGAATAAGAAACATGTTCAACCTTCTTTCTTTATGATTTTTCCCTCTATTCAGACCCTGCGTTTCCTCGGGGTGATATCCCTGCTGGCTGAACCTTGTAGTCACTAATTTTAAATCATGGATCTTACATAGACCAAGTCATTGCCTTTTTAACTTCAAGCTACGTTGAATAGTGAGAGTAATGAGAATTTTTTTATTTATTAAGTGAACCAGTATTTCTTGAGCGCCCATCAGGCCAAGGCACAATGTCCTGAGATGGGGCTGTGGCTGCGTCCTTTAAGGTTGAAAAGCCAGGAGGGTGGACACTGATGTGTAAAGAGGCAGTAATGATCGGAGAGATAAATGCTGTGCTCACAATGTAGTAGAAACACAGTAACTGTGATGCCGTTACCTTAGAGTTTTCAAGATCGTATTTCAAATGATTTCTTAGAGTTAATTTGCTCAGTCCATTTGACAATATGTTCTAGTCAGTGAAACTTTCAGAGTTCATCCTATTTTTCTCTTCATTCCCTCAGACTCCTAATATATTTGAGACCATGGACAATTGTGATGGTCACATGTCCTGTGGGGATTGTTTGAGAACCTTCTAGAACAGTATTTTCCAAACTGCAGGTCTCAGTGCGCTAGTGGGCTATGAGTCAATTTAATGAGCTGTGACTAGCACTTCTTTAATGAATAAGACAGAACAGAATGCATTGTATTCCATCAGGGTAGGTGTTGTTCCTGGATGCTTTTGTTTCAATTATACGCTTATGTGTATAATGTGCAAAATGTATCTTTTACTGTGGTTCATGGCTTAAAAAGTTTGGAAGCCCCTGTTCTCTACTACCAAGAGAGAACCTGGTAAGTGGTAATGAAAAGAGCACTGAACAGAAATCAAAAGACCCACATTCTAAACCCAACTTTGCGACCCTGAGAACTTAAGATATCATCTCACCTCTTTGATTATCAGCTTCTTCATCTGTAAACCAGGCAAACAGGTACTATCAAACCTCTCTCCGGATAATGGTAAAGATTAAATGTGACCATAAGTAGAAAGTATGCACAAGCCCTAAAACCCTGTGTCCTGGAATGTAGCAACATTGTAAAGGACATTTTGGACCCCTAAACAATGGGGGAAGCAGCATTCCCTGGATGGGATTATAAAGAAGTGATTCTGATCTTCCTCCTCCTTATAGAAGCTCTCTCATCTCCCCCCCCCCCCGTCCCACCCATGGACACCTCCTTTTCACATCTTACGCTGATCCATCTTCCTCTTATGTAAAGACAGTATGAGATGTATTGCCTGGACCAGGCATTATGTCTCTCTTTTTTTTAAAGATTTTATTTATTTATTTGAGAGAAGAGAGCATGAGAGAGAGAGACAGAGCGGGGAGAGGGGGAGCAGAGGGAGAGGGAGAAGCAGGCTCCGCCACCGTGGGGCTCATCCCAGGACCCTGGGATCATGACCTGAACCAAAGGCAGAGGCTTAACCCACTGAGCCACCCAGGCGCCCCAGGGGCATTACGTCTTACTACCAGCAGGAAGGAAGAAACATTTGCTGAGAACAACTACATTTGCAAATTTATTTATAGTTTATAACATGCTTTTAAATAAAGCCTTTAATTTTATCATCACAAAAATCCTGGGCATATTCATATCCCCATTTTGCAGAAGAGGCTCATTAAGATTATGTGAATTGCCCAAGGTCCTGTAGCTTATAATGTGGTAGAGATAAGATCAGCTTGGCTGAAATAGCAAAGAAGAAACTCTTGAAGCAAATTAATTCAAGAAATCCACATTTCCCTCTGCCCACAGAGGAAAATAACATGGAAAGAAAATAATCAGATGCAGCTACAGTCAACATCATGTGGCAGGGTGGGATTGGGGTTCGGAGGGTTCAGAAAGAAATTCCAGGGCAGAGAACGGAACTCTAGGCTCTCTGCTGCAGGGCCCACTTCCTGAATGAAGACCCATCGCTTCTAAGAGGATCTTCAGCCAAGATAGTGAGAATGCAAGAAAAGGAAATGAAAGGCTTCTTTCTCCCGGCCCTGGAGATCAGCCAGCTAACTGCTCCAAGCCCAGTGCTAGCAGAATTTTTCCTCTGGGATTTCAGACCGACAGACAGTACTTCCATGCACAGAGAAAAGCCAGGACTCAAACCATAGGGAACATGCAGTTCCCGTCACGACCACAAGGTGACGCAGTGATCCCAGCTACATCCGCTCTGGTAACCTGGGAGAAAACAAATTCTGTGGAAGGCCTAGAATGAACCATCAATCCCAGAGGACCTCTAGAAAGTGAAGAAGTGCTGGTAACTACTTATTAATATATACTTTTTCCCATGTCAGATTCCTAATTCTGTCAGATTCTGAGTTTGTCCATTCCGGAACAGGGTAAAACAGTTCAGGCTCTGGAATTAGCACCCCAGCTCCGATACTTTGGTGACCATAAGCAGGTCGCTTGACTTCTCGAAGACCCAGTTTCCTCGTTTGTAAAATATGGATCACGATATGGATGCACCACATGGATGGGGTTGTTCTGAGAATCATACGAACAATATATGCTGGCTGCTAATATTTGGCTTTCCTTTTTACCCATTCGACAAGTGACTGAATAGAAATTTGAAAAGCATGGGTGTGCAGAGAAGGGGGTGCTCACCTCCGTTCTCCCTTCTGTCCCCACACTGACTGTGTCAGTGGTGGTGCAGCTCAAGACACCTCATCCTGCAGCCACTTCAGCCACCTTGGACTTACTTAGGGTTAACGGGAGAGGCCAGCCTAGGATCAGGTGAGAGGTTAGGGCAGCAGTGACAGGGGCAGGAATCAGGGAAGCCTGACTCAGGACTCCGCCTTTCATAACATCAGCAGCAGCTCAGAGACAACCACTACATTCTGGCCTTCCTCGTTTGCATTTCTTTTTACAGGTGTCTTGACCATAAGCTGCTTTACTCATGAACTAGGGAGAATCTCAAGTCAGAGGGAAAAAAGTGCTGAGTTAACATAAGGTGCTTCCGTAATTATTATGCAGTAGTAAACAATGAATTCATCGTTTGCTCCACTCCGCATTTTCAATCTTTCAGAACCAAAAAGCAATGAGTCACTTTAAATTGTGAATGACTGAAAAGGAAACAAACCCGTAAAGCCCTCACCAATAAGCCGTTGCCAGTCTCTGCCTGACTTAATTCCTAACCCACTAATTCTGAGCGGAGAGTGTCTTCTGCAAGAACTGTGGCTCCAGAAATAGACCCATCTGTTAGAACTGCTGGGGAGGGCGGTGCTAAGAAAAGCAGCTCAGGGTCACACTGTACGGATTTCATGGTGATGACACAGCATCGCCAGCCAGGTCGGGGGAGCGGTTTGGCTTCAGGGAGGATCCGGATACAGAGGAGTGAGACCTAGGCACTTCAGTGACGGGATCTCAGAATCATCTGCCAGGCAGTATAGAAGATCCGGAGCCCTGGACCTCGAAGCACTTCAGAAGTCACCTAGCCCACCCTTTCCAAGTTTCGGGACCGCTTGACCCCGTGCAGAAATGTCCAGATTATCCCAAAGATGAGACGCACTTGTAGAATCCACTGGTTGAGAAAATATATACTGTGTAGGGATTTTTATGAATTCATGAATGCTTTTGTCATTCTAGAAATCATTTTAAATCAACTTTATTTATGATCTCCACACAATAAAATGAATGCATTTTAAGAATACAGTTCAGTGGGGGTGCCTGGGTGGCTCAGTCGTTAAGCGTCTGCCTTCGGCTCAGAGAGTGATCCTGGTGTTCTGGGATCGAGCCCCACATCAGGCTCCTCTGCTGAGAACCTGCTTCTCCCTCTCCCACTCCCCCTGCTTGTGTTCCCTCTCTCGCTGGGTGTCTCTCTGTCAAATAAATAAATAAAATCTTTTTTAAAAAATTAAAAAAAAAAGAATACAGTTCAGTGGGTTTTGACTGAGTTCTCCACCTGAGGAACCCCCACTCCAACCAAAGCCAGCATACCCCATGCCCCTCTGTAGTTCAGTGCCCCCCCCCCCACGACCCCCGCAAAAACCAGCTCTCTGACTCCGATCACTGTCGGTCAATTTCGCAGAGTGCCACACTTCAAGTAAATGCAGTCTTACCGTGTGTACTATTTGGTGTACAAAATCCCACGTGTTGGCAACAGGAGTGCTCATTCATTGCTGGTGGAAATGTAAAATGGTACAACCACTTTGTAAAACGGTTTGGCAGTTTCTTACAAAGTTAAATATATGCTTCCCATATGACCCAGCAATTCCACTTCTAGATATTTACCTAAGAGATAAGAAAACATATGTCCACAAAAAGACTTGTAGACTTGTAGTTCAGAGCTGTTTTATTCATTATCACTCCAAACTGCACACAACCCAAATGTCCCTAAACAGGTAGATGGAGAAACAAATTATAGTATAGTCACTCAACAGAATCCTGCACCACAATAAGAGGAATCAGACTACCCACGCGTGAAACAGTGGGTGAAGCTCGGAAATGTTACGCTGAGCTAAAGTAGCCAGACATCAAAGAATACATTCTGTATTATTCCATTTATGAAAATCTTTTTGTTATTTTTTTAGTTTATTTATCATCACAGCATCTGTAAGCAGTGCGTATAGATGGGAGATGTTGAATCCATGTTTGGTATACATTGGAATTCACCCGTCACTTTGCACTCACCTCACGTACCTCAGAGATTACCCGTTCAGTCCTCCTGTCTTACAAATAAAGAAATAAAGCCTCAAAGTTGAGATGACATGTATAGGGCTGCTTTCCCAATAAAGGAAAGAATTGGAACCCCTACCGGCTTCTAGGCAGTTACTGAATTTTTAAATACATCTGTTCACTGCTCAGTCTTTGGGAACATGCCGAGGGTCTCAGGGGACCTCTTGGTGCTCAAAGAGCAATTGGAGCCTTTGCCAAGCAGTGTGGGTTCCTCCCACAGCAGGCGGGCTGAGGAAGCATGTATAACGCAGCCCAACCCCATCTCTGCAAAGTATACGCTCTCCTCCCCTCAAGGACCCTGGGGAGGCTTGGATGCATGAACACGCACCCCCCAGCACACACACAGACACGTACACACGTGTGCACATACACACACACCTCAATCGCCATATAACACATACATGAGGCTCTTCAGAATCGCCTCCGAGAAAGCAACTTGGTATTAACCCCAGGCTGCTGTGTGGTCAACTGGGCAGTAAAGGGATGTTCATGTACCTTCTGGAATATAGCTTCAGTTGGACTTATCCCTAGGTATGTTATAGACTACTTCAAAATTCAGCCACGTTTCTACTCTTGGAACTGAAGGTGACCTTCAGCCATCACCTTGTCGCTCCTGTGGACCAGTCTCGGTTCTTTCAGGAAGACAGAAGCTACTCCAATGTATTCTGGGTATGAAACAATTCCAAACCAGGGCTGAGCCTTGCCGTGGGAAGGGCAAGCAGAGAAAAGACGAGGGAAGCCTTGGCCAAAGCTCTGGGCCTATAGCCCCAAAGCAGCTGGTGCCTGAGACCGTCTGCACACTGCCTGCAAAGCGGAAGCAGCTCCGGGAAGGGGCCTCCAGCCCTTGTAGCCTACTGCACCCAAGCTGGGTGACTCTGAAGAGCTTGCTGGAAGCTGCTGAGAAGCCCCCACGGGCCTGTGTGAGATCCCATGGCTCTGCTGCTACCTGCCCAGAGCCTCACTCCTCTGGGGGTTGTTGTCAGTGGTGTAGGAAGCGAACTTATGGAAGACCCCGGCCAACGGTGGCCCCGGCTCCGTCGGACATCCCTGCCTTGTGAGCTTCTTTCGCTTAGAGCTGCGAGGGGCAGCCACGGCGGCAGCACGGACGGGCACGTCCAGACTGGGCCGCTGCCACTCCACCAGCAGCTTTGCTTGCTTTGGCCTCCTGCACGAGCTAGGACCCAGGTGGCAACCCTGGGCGATGTTTATTTAGCTATTTTTTTCCTGTTCTCCTCCTCCCATGGCTTGTGGTTGGGTTTGGTGTTTGTTTTTTTTTTTAATGTAACAGCAAGTAGTCTGTTTGTAGACAAAGGATTGGTTTTCACTGGATGTCGTTAGGGGACTTGGCCAAGTACTTAATCACCAAGTAAGGGGCCTCCTGGTTTGACAGAAGAACATCCTTCACCTGTGTAGAAAGAAGCCACTTGATTCCATTCAAGTTGAGATCATCCTTTTGGTGTCCTTTTATTCTCCCAAATCATTCAAGCAAGTGTTATAGGGTGGCTTCCATTTTTAAAGAAATAATTTTTTCAAATTACAAATAGGATAATTTTTACATTTGGAGATTAATGTAAAAATAAGGTACCCCTCCCCAGTATTTCCATCTTGCAATAACACATGTTTATTTGCATTACATATCCCCCCCAAAAAAAAGATATTGTTCATATACTTTCATAACCTACTTTTCTCCTGTATCAATCAAGGTTCTGGCAGGAAGCAGACCGTGTAATCCAGTGGAGTAACTGAAGAGAGTATAATGAAGAAGCTCTTGACAAAGGTGTAGACAGGGTTGGGGGACATCAGAAGAAGGTATCCCGGGAGCTAACAACATTACCACCCGTAAGCCTGAAGAGGCAAAGAAACAGAGGGGTTTCCAGAACCCAGGGGGTCATCAAAACTCTGAAAATACCAGCAGAAGTGTTAGTTTTTGGAGGAGAAATGTAGCCATGGCCCACAGGTGGCCAGGAGACAGAAAGCTGAGGACGTCCATACCCTCTTGCCTTCGGGTCTCTCCTCCTGCCTCCCCACCTCCTATCAGTCCCTCCCACTGGCCAAATCAGCCAGAAACCAGTGGGCAAGCGGTTCCACTGATGCATAAAGGTGAGCCTCCAGGCACTGAGCTGAGTGGAGAAGGGAGTGGTGGGAACCAGTAGAGACAAAGAGGAAGCAATTCCCTTACTACGCTGGGAACTTGTTTTCTCACGTTGAAGCAGCTTTTCTTACAACTTCATTTTGAAGATTCTTTAATATTCAGTTATATGGAATTAATTGAACCAATCTGCCCATAATTACCTCAGTAACCTTGAGATGATTTCTGATTTCTCGCTATCTAAGAATCAGTGCAATGAGCATCTGTGTACACATGTCTTTGCAGGCATGTCAAATGATTTTCTTGGGGTAGATCCCTAAAAGTTGGATTAGGTCAAAATGATAAGCATTTTCCAAAGCTTAATCTGTATTGCTCTTAAATTTAGAGATAGCAAATATCTGTGCATGGGTAAATTATAAGGGCAGAGCTCTGGCAGTTTGGGATAAAATGGGATAATAAATGAAAGACGTTATTCAAAGGAAATGCCAAAAAAGAAGAGGTAGAGGAGAGAAAGCCGAGCTTTCCCTCTGTGAAGGAGTTTGGGAGTTCCCGGTCCCCAAGCACAGTTAAAGGTCTCCCCATCTTATGTAATTATGTTTCTGAGTCCGCATTTAGCAACCACCTTGCAAATCAGNGGAACTTTCTCTATACATCTGGAGTGTAATACTGCATAAAGGTCTTCCAGTCGCTTATGCTAATGACCCAAATCATTATAAATTAGACAATCATTTTTCCTGCTGCACATTTTCCACTTTCTTCTGGTAAACTTAGACCTTCCTCAGGTACGTACCCGTGCAGGGTGTGCAAGGCTGGAAGGAAAAAGTACTACATGGAGTGAAGAGAAAACCGTCTATAATTCAGTGTTCACCACACCTGCCATGGGCCTACACTGAGAAGTTAATTTACAGCCAGGTCAGATAATCAAGTGGTAGTCATACTAGGAAATCTTGAATTCCACAGAACAACAATCTTTTGACAAACATTCTTTGAAGATTGATTGTTTACTAAGTACATTCCAAAATACTTCAGTAAATTAAGATATCTCAAATATGGCTCATTGCTGTGGACCCCAAAACACAACTTTCCTAAGATTCAACACAACAAATTCTAATTGCTAAGTTATGTTAGGCACTGGAGTAGACTGTTGGGCAAGAAGTCATGGTTTCTACTCTCAGAGAGTTTCCCATGTTCGAAACTATTTGGCCCATCCCCGGCATGTCTCTTGGAAACCTAACAAAAGAAAAAAGCAAGGAGGAAGCAAAGTTGATCACTTTTCATATTCATTACCTACTTTTCTTTGGGCGACAGATTTCCGTGGAGCCGTTAGCAGGGGCCAAAAAAAGTGAGGGTGTGACTGAGGAGATGATGTTCAAACAATTGCAGTTGGTAGTTGTCCTCATTCCAGGGGACTTAGAGAGGGTATCGGTCGGCTTCACTGTGGATTCTGGGTTTGATAGCCCTGTGTCAGCTCTTTCCTCCTACCTAAGGAAAGGAGTTATACCAATGATATTTATTTTTCTGTAATCAGTACCGAGCTTTACTGCTTATCAACTTAAAAAAACAGATGTTTGACATATTCCTGCAAGGACTAGGAACAGCAATCTTATAAATAATACTTGTTATGGCACAAGAATACCATTGTGATAGCCATTTCCTAAAACTATCAGCAATTGGAACCTTTAAAAAATTCCTAAGATGTGGAAGGAATTTGGCTCTGTGTGTTGTGAAATACTATTATATTAACTGTCTCATTGGTAGGAGCCATCAAATGACACTGGATAAGTCTTCTAACTTTTGGGGTTCTGGTTTCCCCCCATGAATATGAAAATAGTATCATATGCATCTCCTGGTCCTTTCCCAGTCTCTCAGGCAACACTTTCAGCCTTCTCTGCTCTCCTCAAAGCTCCCACACAGCTCCCCACTCTGCCCTTCGCTTTGCCCTCACTTCCTACCTCACTGAAAAATTAGAAGCATTCAGACAGGCATACTTTTTTTTCTTTTTAATCAGCAAACTAACTGAATCTATGTCCATCCCTTGGTTTTCTCTTCTTCCAGGACCGAAATGCCCTGAGCCACCCAGGGCAACCCTCCCACCCAGGCTGGAGCGCTGATGCTGAATCATCTTTCTTCTGCAGGGCCTCACCCTGTGGTGTCCCCCTCATGCCCCCCATCTCTACTACACTGTCCGGCTCTTCTTCCTTTGCAACTGTTCCCATCAGTGTGAAAACTCACTTTAGTATCACTCGTCTTTGCAAACTCTCCCTTTACTACTCGCCACCTTTCTTGAAAACGGTGGCATTTACTCTCCAACCCACGGCAGTCTGACTTCCTTCCCCACTACTCTGTGAAACATGCTCTTCTCTGGGCCACCGACAGCCACCACGTATGGCCTCTATGGGACTCTTCCCAGTCCTCGTTCAACGCCGTTGGCCTCATCTTCCTTCTTGAGCGCTTTCTTCTACCTGTGCTGTAATGTCACACTTTCTTGATTTCCTCTCTCTCCCTCTGACTGCTCCTGCTCTCTCTCACTCTCTCTCTGTCACTGTTCCTGCTCTCTGACTGCTCCTGCTCTCTCTCTCTGCTCCTGCTGTCTCCCCCTCTCTCTGACTGCTCCTGCTCTCTCTCTCTCTCTGTCACTGCTCCTGCTCTCTGACTGTTCCTGCTCTCTCTTTCTGACTGCTCCTGCTCTCTCTAACTGCTCTCTCTCTCTCTGACTGCTCCTGCTCTCTCTAACTGCTCTCTCTCTCTGACTGCTCCTGCTCTCTCTCTCTCTCTCTGACTTCTCCTCTCTCTCTTTGACTGTTCCTGCACTCTCTCTCTCTCTCTCTGACTTCTCCTGCTCTCTCTTTGACTGTTCCTGCACTCTCTCTCTCTGCTCCTGCTCTGTTTCTGCTCTCTCGCTCACTGACTGCTCCTGCTCTCTCTCTCTCTGACTGTTCCTGCTCTCTCTCTCTCTCTCTCTGACTGCTCCTGCTCTCTCCAATAGGAAATATCGGATGCTGCAGAGTCCTGGGCCTTCTACTCATCTCTAGTTGCATTTTTCCCTACANNNTCTCATCCAGACCTAAGTTTTCAGCAATCCTTCAGCTCCTGACTCCAAATGTCTATCTCTCACCCTGCCTTTCCCTAAGTTCCAGGCTCATATGTCCAGTGCCCTACTTGCCACCCCTTCCTGATCTATAATAGGTGTCTCTAAGTTAACATATTCAAAACAGAATCACAATCTGCCTAGCTATGGAAGTCATCTTCAATACCATCCCTTGTAACATTCCTCGTTTTCAACCCAAAGCAAGTACTGTTGGATCTGCCTGTTGGATGTGTCTGCTTTCCTCCGTGCTCACCGCCCAGCCTTCTTCCATCTTCTCTGACCTGCAGTAGCATACCACCAGCAAACTTGTTACTCTCTCCCCAAAACAGAGTGATACTTTTTTTAAAGATTTTATTTATTTATTTGACAGAGAGAGACAGCCAGCGAGAGAGGGAACACAAGCAGGGGGAGTGGGAGAGGAAGAAGCAGGCTCCTAGCAAAGAAGCCTGATGTGTGGCTCCATCCCAGAACGCAGGGATAACGCCCTGAGCTGAAGGCAGACGCTGAACGACTGCACCACCCAGGCGCCCCAGAGAGTGATATTTAAAAAAAAAAAAAAACTAGGGGCGCCTGGGTAGCGCAGTCGTTAAAGCGTCTGCCTTCGGCTCAGGCGGCTCAGGGCGTGATCCCGGCGTTCCGGGATCGAGTCCCACATCGGGCTCCTCCGCTGGGAGCCTGCATCTTCCTCTCCCACTTCCCCTGCTTGTGTTCCCTCTCTTGCTGGCTGTCTCTATCTCTGTGGAATAAATAAAATCTTTAAAAAAAACAAAACTAACTCATATAATCATACAGTATTACTCTCCTGCTTAAACCCTTTCAATAGCTTCTCTTTTATTTTAGAATCAAGTCCAAATTCCTTCCTTTCACCTCCGAGACCCTCAGGATCTGCTCCTCCCTGCCTGTCTGCCTTATCTCAGATCATTCTCTCTCTCTCTCAGTACCTTCGAAACTCACTCTTCTTTCTGGCCCTCCAATCTGCCAAGCTCTTCTTCCTCTTTCCCCTGGAAAATGCCTGCTCTTAGCATGGCTACCTGCTGCTCCAACCTTTAGGTCCCAGCTCAGAAGTCACCTTCTGGAGGTCTTCCCTGACCTCCGCACCCCCCTCCAGTGACCTTCCCACAGCTGCGGCAGTCACCATGTATTAGCATTTCTGTCTCTGCCCCACTAGCATGTAAGTTCCTGGAGAGCAGCTGGGGGTTTTTTCCCTCTATCCCTGGCACCTGGACTGTTCCTTGCTAAATAGCTGTTTAGTTTAATTAATTGAAGAATACTATCAGCAAAAAGGTTTGGAATGAATCAAAAAGTGTTTTCATCTATCATGACTTTATTTCCAGACAGACATTTGGACTCTCGGGTACATGTCATTGCAGTTTGAGTCATTAATTCCCTTAAGTGGAAGAGATTTTTTTTAATAGTTTAGCTTCATTGTTTGAAAAATGGGTAAAAAGCACTCATCGTGTGAGGGTGTGCTCATTAATATTGTTAAGTCAGGCTGTGCTTTGAATACAAAATACCAAGCGGAGTTCCTTCCTGTGAACCCTTCGGGCCGAGGGGAAGGATCTCAACTCTCCCCCTTTTTTCATCCGACAGCGCGCGTGTTGAGATCAGTAGCCCAAGGAGGTCAGGGAGCCTGAGATTTGAGAACTGCCCCCTTAGAACAAACACAGACTCTTCAGGACTGTGTACTTGAAAGTCTCCGAAGTCTGTGCTCGCTTCTGGGCTCTCTTCACACCCGGCTCGGCTCCAGCTCCGTGCAGCCGCGGCTCCTGTACGGGGCTCTGAACGGCCGGCTGCCGGGCCGAGCGCCCCCCAGCTGCTGCAGACGCCCTGGCGCCGAGGCCGGGGTGGCCCCCTTGCGGCGTCAGGAAGGCCAGCCTCCCAGGCAGAGCCTCTGGGACCCTGCGGGCTACCGGGCTCACGGAGCCCACAGGCAGGGGGGCTCCTCCGGCTGTCGCTGGTCCGCCCTAGCTGACCGCAGCCGTGTGCTGCTGTAAGGTTTCCACCACTCGCCATGCTGAAAGTGGCCGTTCCCCAACACACAGAAACACTGCTCCGTTCTGGAAGTTTCCAAGTGTCTTTTCAATTGAGAAATGCACAAAAATCTTGGGGGGGAGGGGGCTGGATCAGGATACTAATCCCATCAGTAATACCTGAATGAGTCATCTTCTAAATGTGTAAATGATTGTCCCACAGAACAGGGCATATACTGGTGAACCCCACAAGGGCTTGATGGCAGAAATCCTACTGGACTTGTAAACAAAGCTCCACTAAGCCCCTCAGTTCAGGGAAGGTGTCACCGCGACTGTTTATTGGTAAGGGTAGGGTTACTGTTGGAACAGCCTATTTCCAAACCTCAGTGTTAAGCTTAACACCATAAAGGCTTATTTATTTCATATGTCACAATCCAGTCAGGTCAGTGGGAGTGGTGAAGGGAGTATCTCTGCTCCACACAGTCCTCCAGGGACCTGGGCCCCTTCCTCGTAAGGCAGGGATTCTTAAACCTGGAGTCCACAGGTCCCCAAAAGGGTGGACAGAATTCAGAGAGTCTGTGAACTTGGAGTGGGAGAAAAGTATATTTTCATCGTCATTAACCTCCTTATCAATTCAGCATCTCCTGTGGTTATGATTGATAGCATCAAACCACCTGTGACTTTACTACCAGTAGATAGCATAGATATTTTCGTATCACATTATAATTTTAGCAGATACCATGAAATATCATTTAGGCTTAACACAACTTTGAAATTATGGTAGTTATTAGTTATATTAATGAACAAGACCTTCTTATTCAGTATGTTCAATATGTTAATTAAAGAATACAGAGTACCAAGCATATCACAAAATATTCTTAATATTTTGATAACTGTATTTCAATACACTTGCTCTTCTTTGTATTTCTATGTGTTTTATTTTAAATGTTAAAAAATATTACTTTCCATAGGTTTAATGTGAAACTGCCAAAAGGGTGCATAGCAAACAGAAGATTAAGAACCCCTGATCAAGCAGGTCCCCTGAGTCCTTGAGCATCCTCGGCATTTAGTCAGCAGCCTGGGATGGAATGGCGCTGCCAAGTAGTTGAGGGACAAGTCTTAGAAGGAATATCTGTCACTTCTGCCCACATTCCACTAGTCTGAAGTCAGTCACATGTCCCCACCTGACTGCAAGGGAGGCTGGGAAATGAGGTCTAGCTGTGGGCTCAGGATGAAAAGGAAACAGGGCTCGGTGAGCACACAGATGTGACTGTCACCCGGCCTGTGGGAATAATCAGCAAAGCGCTGGCACCCCAAGGACAAGGGCCCTCTCTGGAGAAAACTAATCTCCTGTCAAATTCATTTCAGGAAGTATAATCATAATAATACCATAACAACTACCATTGGTTGAATAATTAGTCCTGTTGGTGTTGTGCTAAAGGATTCACTTTCCTGACCTCATTTAATCCCATAATAACCCTCTGGGACGGGTACTGTTATTGTTCCTACTTAATAAGTAAGGGAACGAAGGACTGGAGGAAGTAAGTCCAAAATCAGTGCTCTCAATCACTGTGCTGGACTATTTGGGGAAGACACTGAGACCCTTGAAAAGAAGGTGGCCTTGTGTCCTGGTGGAAAGGGCAGTTCCTGGCGCCCAACTCCCTGCATTCCCAGCTTTGCTAGAAGCTGGTTTATTCACTGCACACAATTTACTGAAACTCTCTACGAATCTATAAATGGTGGCAATGATAGTATCTATCTCTGGGATTAAATGAGATAAGCTTTTGCAACAGCACTTGGCATATGATAAGTGTTCAACTGATGTTAGATACATCAGTAACGCCTAAACGACACTGTGACCACCTTAATGAGAGTGAACTAAATATCTGGGCAACAGTATCCATGAAGGATGCAGAAAAATGCCCGAGGTCACCAAGATCCTCACCAGCTGGGGGGAGAGGGCAGTTCTCTGGAATGGTATGCTGAGTTATAGTCAAGATGATGGGAAGTTGGGGGCACCTGGGGGGCTCAGTGGGTTAAACATCTACCTTTGGCTCAAGTCATGATCCCAGGGTCCTGGGATCAAGCCCCACATTGGGCTCCCTGCTCAGCAGAGAGTCTGCTTCTCTCTCTCCCTCTGCTCCTCCCCCACCCCTGCTCCTGCTCGCTCTCTCTCCTTCTCTCAAATAAATAAATAGAATGTTGAAAAAAATTTTAAAGATAAAAACCCAAATCATGACATTTAAAAAAAAAAAAAGGTGATAGGAAGTTGTTACCTTTTTTTTTTTAAGATTTATTTATTGGGGTGCCTGGGTGGCTCAGTGCTTAAGCATCTGCCTTTAGGTCAGGTCATGATCCCAGGGTCCTGCGATCGAGCCCCGAATTGGGCTCCCTCCGCGGCAGGAAGCCTGCTTCTCCCTCTCCCACTCCCCTTGCTTGTGTTTCCTCTCTCGCTGTCTCTCTGTCAAATAAATAAATAAATAAAATGTTTAAAAAAAAAGATTTATTTATTTATTTTGGAGGAAGAGAGAGAGTGCAGGATGGAGGGGCAGAGGGAGAAGGAGTGGAAGAGAATGTGAAGCAGAGTCCCCTCTGAGCACCCAGTCCAACTTGTGGCTCGATGCCACAACCATGAGATCATGACCTGAGCCAAAATCAAGTCAGACACTTCAACCGAAGGAGCCAGCCAGGTGCCCAAGTTGTTCCTTTTCTAATGAAGAGGGAGAAAATGTGTTGGGATGACAGAAAATATTGATGGGTTAGTTTTCATTTTCATGTAACTTTCTCCTGTTACAGAATTCTATGAAGGTGATGTTCAAATGCCTCTGGAAGAACTGCGGGAAGGTGCTGAGCACTGCGGCAGGGATCCAGAAACACATACGGACCATTCATCTGGGGTAAGGCAACGCTCCCTGCAGGGCTTGGTGAGGCCTCCGTGAGCTCAATCTAGAGCTGCACTCAGAAATTACATACACACAAAGTCCGAATGCAGGAATAGAGACTGGGCTTGCTTGGTCTTCCTAATCCCTGCAGAGATGGCCATCAGATCACACAGGCCGATATGGCACAGTGGAAAGAATGTGGATTTACCCTTGCAAAGCCTCCCCAATTTACTTACTAAGTGACCTTAGGCAAGTCACTGCTGTGAGCCTCGGTACTCTCTGAAAATGAGGCTAATAGTAATATCAGCCCAGCAGGGTCACGTGTAAAGGTCAAAAATAAAACATATGTGAGAGTGACTTATAAAATGCAGAACACTAGGGTAGGGTCCTTGGACCCCCTGAAATTGTCTGTCAAATTAAATGTGCGTTTTTTTCCCCCAATGGGGAGTATTCATGACTTTGAGCCTCAAAAGCATTTATAGTCTACAAAGGCCTTAGGGCCTGTGCCAATCAGCACTGTGGTTTCTACTCTTACGATAGCTGATGACTTGGCTCCATCATTTTCTGTTGCTCAAATGAGCCTTCATTTGTACACTCTATGCTTTTCCTTGTGCTACATAGAAACCTTTCGAAGGAAAGAGAACACAGAGTTTCCAGTAGCAGTGATTAGGGGTCACACCAGAGAGGCAGTGGAGGCTCAGCAGTCTTGTCCTTTAGTCTCTCGGTCTTTCCTGCCCAGACTTAGAAGGACCTTGGGAGGCCGTCCGTCATAACCAGTGTGTATAAGGCAAATCCAAACACATGACCAAGTCCCCAAATGCTTGGACAAAGGAGTCCTTTCAACAAGATGAGTGTTGAGAAATAAACACTACAGTCCCCCTGCCCAGCAAGGGACAAATTTAGGAAATGCATCATCCATAAAAAAGTGGTATAAGAAGAAAATAAAAATGGGTTCTAAGGTGACTCTGCTGGTCTGTGCAGGTGGGCTCCTTCAAGGACTGTGCCGAGCAGCAGGATCTAGCCCACCTACCCGTAGTGCTGAGGTTTGGGGACACAGCCAGACCCTTCCAGAGTACAGCACACAGAAGGTTCCGGAGCGCCGCGGGTGCGGTGCAGCAAGACCGGGCTTCTGCTCCCCTCCCCAGAGGGGCTGTCTACCTTCACCCTCCAAGAAATACCGCACCGAAACACTGCAGGGCAGAACGGCCTCGCGCCTGCTCCTGAGGCCTCCAGGGAAGGAAATCCTGCAGGGTCCCCCTAAACCTCACGGTCAGGACGACTCATAATGTAACTAGCTCAGAGTTATTTAAAGGTTTAGAAAAAAAAACTTCCCGAAGCTATAATCGGGAGCGAGGGTGTTTGTTTTAAAGTCCATCTGCCCAGAAAGCTGAATGCTATTCGGTACCTCGACGCACACGCCGCATGTATGTATTTATAGACCGTAAGTGGCATCTCACGATTTTTCTGAGCTCCCGGGCTGCTCTCATGGTGGGTGAAATTCAAAATGCAGCCACTACTATTTGCTTCCCTAGGATTCCCTTTTTACACTGTGCTCCTAAAATTGCCTCGGTGAATTAAGATTCACAGCCCTGCCAGCTACTGCCCAGGGCTGGGCCTGGGTTAGCAGAACTCCGAGGCCAGTCCGCGTGTGTATGAAGCCTGAGGCCTGAGCTCTCTGCCGGACTGGGAGAGGGAAATAGCCTTTGCTTTAATCCATGTGCTCAGTTATGCGATGTAGGATGATGGAACATTTGTAATGAATGTTGGCTGGTGGGGAGAGAAGGGGAGCATACCAAAGCCTCCCCCAAAAATATATATCGCATCTGATATGGGTGCAGTGCCCAGCAAGAGTATACAAAATACGCCCTTTTTCTCTTAACTATCACCCCGCTCTTGTACAGCGGGGGCTGATCCTGATTTATCCCCGTGCGGGACACACAATTTCCCCTAGGCCTGTGTGTCTATTAGTAGCACTCAGCGGCCGGTAGCAACTCGCCCTGCCCTTTACTGGAAAGGAAGTGGGGACAGGAATAGAACAGGCGCACATTCTTGGGCCCACTCTCTGGGGTCTTTAATGGTATGCTTGTCAGAAAGCCAAGCCCTGCCAGACCTGGTACAGTCCAGAGACACCTCCCCAGACGCCTGGGCCTGAGAGCTCTCAGGGGAAATGGGACAAGGCTGGGAGAAGTCGCGGATTTGACCAGACAGAAAGGCCGAGGAGAGGGGGAGATTTTTATGTTAGGTTCTATATAGGGCTTGGAAGTGGCGGGGGGGGGGGGTGTCTTATTCCAAGTGAGTGATCTGCTACTGCTGGATATGGTCATGAAATTTGGGGATACCCCATGGAAGGAGATGTACAGACGCTGTCCTATAAAACCAGGTTGCTAGACGTGCACCCCTTCTCTAGAAATTAACAAATCGAATAAATCTTTCCTAAGGTGATAGACAGCGGCCCCTGGGTAGCTCAGTCGGTTAAACATCGGCCTTTGGCTCAGGTCATGATCCCAGGGTCCTGGGATCAAGTCCCACGTCGGGCTCCCTGCCCAGCAGAGAGTCTGCTTCTCCCTCTGCCGCCCTTCTCGTGTTCTCTCTCTCTCTCTCTCTCTCAAATAACTCTCTCTCCCTCAAATAAATAAATAAAATCTTAGGAACAAAATAAAAGAAAGTCATTTGACTAAAGTTAAAAAAATTTTTTTTAAATAAAGTGATGGACAGTTTTTAAATTTTACTCAAAACTTTCTGTGGAGAAGTACAATTGCCCATGTCTCAGGGAGAACTTTGAAGGCACCAAGAAGATATTTCTCTGGGTGATAGTAAAAATTGAGGTCTTCTAACTTCAACTTTATTTTAATTCAGTGAACACTTAGTGCTTACAATGTGTGAGGCACGCTTCTACACCCCGTGTATTTATTTGCTTAATCCTCACAATAAGCAGGTGCTGTGATTATCCCCATTCTGTCAGTGACGAGCCCGCGGCACTGGGCCACAGAGGCTGCCACAGTCACACACACAGCTGAAGGGTGTCAGATTTGAACCCGGGAAATCTGACTCCGGGATGGATGCTCATAATCACTGTGCTACAAGGACCTCAGCTCCATGCGTTCAACATTTAATAGGCACCTACTGTGTGCCAGGCACATTGATATGTGTGGAGTGACACAGAACGAACAAGACAGCCTAGAGAATCACAGTCTTGTGACGAGGATTTTAAAAAAATTACAGAAATGTGCCAAATAATTAAGTAAAGTGAATTAAATAGAATGAATACACTTCAAAGGGAGCACGGAGGGTCTAGCAGGGAGGAGTTATATCGTGACTCCTAACCTTCACAATACATCCCAAATTTGACTTCTGGTCACTTCCCTCACCAGCCCCCCTCGCCCAGACATCTGGGTGATCAATGACAACAGCCTCCTTGCCGGCCTCCCACTCTGACTCTTGCCCTCTGTCCTCTCTTCTCCAGACACTAGCGACAGTGATCCTTCTAACAGGTACCTCAGATGTCTCCTCACAAGCCCCCTGGCTTCCATCACACTGAGAATAACATGCAGGGCCATTCTGTGGACTACAGAGCCCTGCGCCATCTTGCCTCTGTCTCTGTTCACTCCACCTGGGGCCCTGGGCACCAGCCACGGGCCTCTCTGCCCTTCGTGGAAAACACCGACCCTGCCCACCCCAGAGCTGCGTGCTGTTCTTCACGGCGTGAGCTTCCCACGCATCCTGGTGCGGGTTTTTCCCTCACATCACTCAAGCCCCTGCTCAAATGTCACCTCTTCAGAAAGACTTCCTAGGAACACTCTCTTTAAAATAAATGCCTTCCCTTCATCAATTACCCTGGTAAAGGACACTAAATCTGCTTAATTTCTCTCTCTGGGATTTATCACTACCTGATATATGAAATATGCATTTCTATATGGGTTTCTTATCTGTCCCCCCCACTAGAATGTAAGTTCCATCAGGTCATGGTCTGTGCTTTGTTCACCATGGTATCAGGAGACCCTAAAAAGTGCCTGGACATCATAGATTCTCAATAAATTGTTGAATCATTGATTCATTGGATAAATCGTTTTAAGAGGTCAAGGAAGGCTTCGCTGGATGTGGACAGCTGAGTTGAGTGTTGCAGGATAAGTCAGAGTTTCCCAGACAGATGAGATGGAGGAAAAGCATTTCCAGACAGAGGGAATGGCGAGTGCAAGATTTCGGGGCAAGAAAGCGCACTGCGTTCGTGTAATCGTTTTGCCCTCTTTTGCCCTAGGCGTGTTGGGGACTCCGACTACAGTGATGGAGAAGAGGACTTTTACTACACTGAGATCAAGCTCAACACAGACTCAGTGGCAGATGGACTGAGCAGCCTGGCCCCAGTGTCACCGTCTCAGTCCCTGGCTTCACCTCCTACTTTCCCCATCCCAGATTCAAGCCGAACAGAGACTGCTTGTGCCAAAACTGAGACTAAACTGATGACACCCTTGAGCCGCTCAGCTCCCACCACGCTCTACCTCGTGCACACCGACCATGCTTACCAGGTGACTGGCGAAGGACCATGAGAGTAGTCACTTTGACCCCTGACAAAAGCAGCAGCATTCTGCCGTGCGAGGAAAGGGTAACCCGGTGGAAAAACAGCAGCACACGAGTAGCCTGTTAGCTGAGTTCGTTTTCCTTTTTCTCCTTTTAAAGCCCAGATCTCACACAGATAGGACCTCTGGGCTCCTGGATTCCCTGATATTGACTGAAGATCCAATCCCGTAGAGGTTGTCATGGGATTAAAATCCTTCATATTGTAAAAATCTCAGGAGGGTGCTTGGCACCCTTATCTGTTAAATAAGAAGTAAAATAAATGAAAATGTGAGCACTGAAAATCTTTGACACAATGACATAATCACCCTGCGCCCCAAATCGGGGGTTTCATGCCCTGCCTTCTGAACTGGTAACTAACGCTCACAGCTCAGAGCAGCGAGTATCAGTCTTCCCCAGACCAACAGCTCAGCATCACCGGGGAACTTGTTAGAAATGTAAATTCTTGGCACTGCCCCAGACCTGCTGTCTGTCCTGTAACGGACCCTCTGGGGGGGGGTCCGCTTCACTGGAAAGTCTGATAAGACCTTACAGACAAACCCTGCAAAGCTCCTTTGTCCCCCCAACAATTATTAACTCTTTTAAATGTTGATTTGTTTTAATGATATTTCAAAACATTCAAATTTTAAGAAAACATTTTTTTCCAAAATTCTCAACTACTCTGTGCAACTTTTTAAAAAAAAATCTCCTGTCCATATTTGTAACTGTGTTCTCCCAACCTGGTTTTATAAACACATTTCACATAACTGAATAGTTTCTGGTTACACCGAAGCACCAAAGTGTTTAAATCTTATTGTTAGGTATCTACTCTTTAGTCTCTCCAGTTTTTTCCACTATCATTACTAACTCTACTACGAACACCTCTGTGCCGGGAGCTTTTTTTTCCCCTTTGAATTCCCAGAAGAGTAATTATTGAGTCAGAGGATATAACATGAAAAGCTTATGGCTCTTGCTGTGTATTGCCACAATATTTTCTGGTGATGCCAGTTATAAAAACACTGTCACTAGCAGCTATATCTATAATTAGATGTAGAAACCTGTGGAAGAAGCATCCAGCCACTGATTGAGTGGACTTACGCTCAAGAGCCATGCAATAGAGCTAATTATTAAATTAGTTGATGAGATAAATTTCATTCCTGACTCTTGTTATGTTGGTCAAAAAGAATAATTAATTTCTTTGTTCTTGTTTGTCAGTGTTGCGTTTAGAAACACTGGTTCGAAATCATGGGTGTGAACCAATTTCAGCTGTGTTGTTCATCTGTACGAGAGTTGGAACACGCAGTAGGTGACCTAAAATGTCCTTCCCAAGCCATGTATTCATAATATTGGGATTGTTCTATTTATAGACATTATAAATGTTCAGCATCAAAAATGTTAAAAACACAAGCAAATGAAGAAAATTCATCCCCTAATCCCAACAAGAAGAAGCCCCTCGGTTAATATTTTTTGCATGTCCTCAAGACTTTGTTCTATGTATGTATACTCTTTTTTTTTAAAGGGAATTTATTGTAGTACTGTTTTTCTTGTGCTTTGTTTTTGCCACTTAATATATCATGAACATTTTCCCATGCCAATGAGTATTCTTTAAGAACATCAGGCTCTGTGGATATATCATGATTTATTTACCCTCTTCCCTATTATTGGACATTTGCATTTCCAGTTTTTTGTACCTAATACATAGTTCTGCAATGAACATCCTCGTATCCATTTCCTTACAATGAATTCTGGAAGTACTATAGCTAATATACAAAATACTAAGAATTTTGATACATATTGCCAAATTGCCCTCCCCAAATGTTGTACCAATTTACCCACCTGTCATCCCTGTATGATTGTTTCTTTCCCAATTTGGTAGTGAAGCATTGTGTTTTACACACAAGTATGTCCTAAAATAGGTATATTTATGTATAATAAAATTTCTTTTCAGAAACCATCAAAAACCTTCTGCTTTTATTCCATAGATAGCTTGCTGAGATGCATAAAAAGTTTATTTCTAGCTATTCTCTTGGACTATGTTTAATCTCCTCCTGTTGGATGGGCTAAGTTATTAAACCAGCTGAAACCACTTTCAGGGCCCTACTTAGGCAACGATAGCTTAGGACTACGAGGAGAAATGGTGTTTCATAACAACGTTCTCTGTTTTCTGTGGAACAGGCCACGCCCCCCGTGACCATTCCAGGATCGGCCAAGTTCACCCCCAACGGCAGCAGCTTCAGCATTTCTTGGCAGTCGCCTCCGGTTACCTTCACGGGCATTCCAGTAAGTAGAAAAACAAAAAGCCAGAATCTGGTTAATGCTGAACATAAATTTAGAGAACAAATTATAAAAACATGCAAGAAAAAGACAAAACTCAGAATGCCAGAAGTACTCTATTCCTGAGTGATACTTGTAAGCTCCCAGCACGTACCTCACGGTCCAGCCCAGCCCAGTCCAGCTTGTCTGTGGAAAAAGTCGCTATGACTGGCATTTGAGAAAACTAGGAGAGTTGCAGCCGCTGATAAACAACTTGTTAGAAATGTGTCAAGATTTTCTGTGTCGGTGGTGTATTTCTGTGTTTCCAAAAGGCTTTATAGAGTTAATAGCTGAACTCAGACGCTGAACATAAGAGAAAAAGACCCTGTACATAAATGATATTTATCATTTTGAGTAACTTTATAAAATTTATGCTTTGAAATTATTGTTTGTGGGTATGTCATTTTGAAAGGTTAAAAAAAACACATAAATTGAAATCATTTTTTTTTCTTCCAAAGCTGATAGGTACTCAGAAAATAAGGGTGCTGAACTATGCAATCAGGTTTAAGTGGTATATAAGAATTGATTTGACATAGTAAATGATTGCTGTCTGATACATTGCCATGAATTAACTTGATTCCTAACCATTCATTTAAAAATATATTGGGTCTTTTGTAGCTTATCACAGAATATCCACAGACCTACATACTGTTGATGCCCACAGTGGTTTATAACTCCTGATAAGGTCCACAGAGTGGCTTATGATAACAGACACTAACCTTATTTTCTCCTCTCCACCCTTCTCCACAAGGACCTCACAAAAGCTTCTTATTGTCAACCCCTGGCAACTTCCAGAGGTTTCCAGAAAATACTAAGGCCTCCTACAGTGCTGATAAAAATGAAAGGGGCTCAATCAATTATGCGGTGCTCTGACGATGAATATTTATTCAATCCCCTAGGAGAATAGCCAACAATAAAAAAGCATCCCGCTGGCAGCGATTTGGGAATTTGTAGCTTCCAGAAAATACTCCTGGAATTTGATTTTTAAATAATCGAGGATCTGGAGTAATTATGAAAGTCACCTGCTTCATCAAATAATAGTAACGGCTGGCCACCTGGAAAGAGCGAGAATGCAAGGAGGGATCTTGTTAGTAGACATTAGAAGACAGCACGTAGGTAACAGTTTTGCTTTCTGGCAAGAACAATGATCAACTGAGGAGGGTGTGCGAGGTTAACCATCAGTCCTTTGGGGGACTTTCATTTATTTATTTATTTGGGTAGACATAAAAGACCTGGAGTGGCTCTCATTATCATATTTGAGGCCACCCCTCTAACCTAGAAAGGCAGCTACAATTACAGCGTTCTAGAGACCCACTATTCTGAATCCTAGTAATTCCTGTCTTTGATTCGAGCATGTTCAAGAGCATACACCGTCTTGCTCAGCTGGGGTGCAAACAAGCGTAGCGTGTGGCTGGAACAGCCCAGTTCAGACTCCTTTTCAGATGACCTCTGTGACGCACCAAAATGGAATTTCTTTCCCTTTGCTTTATTCACTAAATCATCTCCTTCTGAAGTGCAGAGAAATCACTGAGCGGTGTACGACTAGCTACGTGTCCTCTGAAGTTCCTAACTGTTTTACCCAGTAAGATGCCAGCCAGGATACCTTCTGTGGTTTGTTTTCCAGCAGCAAGGTTTTGTTTTTAAAGATTTTATTTATTCATTTGACAGAGAGAGAGACAGCCAGCGAGAGAGGGAACACAAGCAGGGGGAGTGGGAGAGGAAGAAGCAGGCTTCCAGGGGAGGAGCCTGATGTGGGGCTCGATCCCAGAACTCCGGGATCACACCCCGAGCTGAAGCCAGACACTTAACGACTGAGCCACCCAGGCGCCCCTCCAGCAGCAAGATTTTAACACTCTTCTCTGCTGCGGACACTGTGTGTATCTCTACCCTCACCTCAATGCCCTAGGTTGTTCGAAGTCCCTAATTTCATTGGTTACCAGGGACAGTCCAGACCAGAGCTTTGACAGAAAGTGGACAGAGTGGCTGGGTTAACTAGGTATCCCACTGAAATCCTACTTCCGCTTCTAATGTAATCTTTCACCCTGGAATTCTCAATCTATCTGGTTGTGTCATGTTTCAACCAACACTTTAGACTCTTTTAGCAGCCATTCCTATTTCAAACTAAAGAGAAGGGGAGGAGATGCTATTTTCCCAGGCTTTGTTTTACCCTAGAGAGAAGGCTCACTATGAAAAATGTTCTTTATGTTGCTATAATGTCTATCAGGGGTTACTGTTTGCCTCCTTCTAGTGGGGGCTGGATCTTACAATGCCACACCACAGAAGCATAGGACTGGTACGCGTCCATGGACTGGGTGCCAGTGACTGTCCCTGAGTTCTCCAGGAATGCTGTCCCCACTGCTAGGAGACGGGGAGCCAGGTGGAATCTAAGAGCATATGAGTGCCTACCTTCTAAATTAGTGTAATAGGGTTTTCAGACAGAAGCTCTAAACATTTTAAATTATAATGAATTAGTATTAGTGATGGCCTCAGCTGTATCCAAATGGAAGAACAAAGCAGATTCCATTTTATAAAATGTTCTTTAAAGAACACGTTTCTCTTTGTACTCCAAAACAAATATCCCGAGCTTGTCAGCCCCGTTTAAGGTTTGCTTTTTTTCCCCACATCTTGGAGACCTGGTATTGAGAAGGGGATGCTTTTATATGCTTCCTAGAGAATAGAAATAATCTCCTTCTGAGAAATCCCAAGGTTTGCAGGATTTTATTTATTCATTTGCCTACACAAGATTTCCTGAACATCAGGCTTTAATAAGTTCCCTGGGTAAGACATCTTCCCAGAGGTGTGGACTGGAGAAGGCTGTTCTGCATAACTCCAGATGTAACTGGAGGTGCAGTCTTTTCTAGCCAAAGGCTGTAGACATAAGGGTAGGGAGAAAACCCTCATTAATTACAGTGTTCTTTGAGCTCTTTTTCCCGAATGGCCACACCTTTTCTTCTAATTATCTACATTCTTTTCTCTGTCTTTTCATGACAGAAAGCTGAGAGTTCTTGACCCCATATGAGTCTGCTCAATACTGCCATACCATAATACCATAGACTGGATCACGTTAAACCACCAAAATGTATTTTCTCACCATTCTGGAGGCTGGAAGTCCCAGATCAAGGTGGTAGCTAGTTCAGTTCCTGGTGAACTGTAGATGGTGGCTTGTAGAGGGCCACCTTCTCACTGTGTCCTTTATGGCCTTTTCTGTTGGTGGAGGCAAGGGAAGGGGTGGGGGTGGGGTGAAGAGACAGCCCTTGGGTATCTCTTCTTATAAGGACACTAATCCTATTGGATCAGGGTCCCAGCCTTTTGGCATCATTTATCCTTAATTACTTCCTTAAAGGCCCCATATCCAAATATAACCACACTAAGGATGAGAGCTTCAATATATGAACTGGGGGGGACACAAACATGCAGTCTATAACAAGCCCACACAACCAAGAACGAATCAACCTGTGATCCAAGGGCCTGGAGGGTGTCATGCTGGGGCGAGGGTCTCCAAACCTAAAATAGTAGTGCCTAATTATCAGACATTTAGCTGGGTTTTTTGTTTTTTTTTTTTTAACACCGTGAGGAAGGATTCAGAATAGTATGTTATAATATGTTACAACCAAGACAAGGATCTGGTTTTTTCCACTTGAGAGATAGAAAATCGCAAAATTTCCCCAACATATCTACAGATGGACACAACATTCTTATGATGGCTCTGTGTGAGGCTCAGATGCAAATCCTCCCTCTGGCATTTACAAACTGTGACCTCTTGCCAGTCACATTACCTCTCTTGAGCAACGCCCTCAACTGTAAACCACCCCCATGGAGTTGTACTGTTGAGCGCAGTGCCTGGCTCTGGCTGACATTATGGAACATGCACTCACTAGTCTTGCAGCCTCTGATGTGTCTCATTGCTGTAATACAGGGGCCAGAAGCGTATTCTCCCTATTTGGGATTGACTGATATAACCCATATCTACCCAACATGGGGGAGAAATGAGCCATGATTTTTGCAGACTAAAGTTCTTTAAACTCTTTTGAGGTCACACCTAATCGGCAGAAAGTGAGAGGCGTACAGAGGCCTGTGTGCTCCCCAAGCTGCGTGTGAAACTCCATCACTGTGTGAGCCAGGAATCGCTCTCATGAAGCCCGGAAGGACCCAACACCCCCACCCCGGTTTAGACCTGTGGGGGCTGCCCCATGACCTCCACCAAAGCCCCTGTAAAGAGCTGAGTCCTTAAGGACTGAAGAAAAACTGTTCTCTGGAAAAAATAAAATGGAGATTATACTTTTAGAAAAGATTATTATTGGGGTGCCTGGGTGGCTCAGATGGTTAAGTCTTTTCCTGCAGCTCAGGTCATGATCCCAGAGTCCTCGGATGGAGTCCCACATCCGGTGCCCTGCTCCAGGCGCCCTGCTCGGAGGGGAGCCTGCTTCTCCCTCTCCTCCTCCTGCTCCCCCTACTTGTGCTCTCTCACTCTCTCTGTCAAATGAATGAATAAAATCTTTAAAAATTATTATTTGTTTATTTTTTTTATTTAGGAAAAATATAGTACTCTCCGAGTATGTTATATACTTTATAAAACAGGCCCCCAAATAAACTTAGAAACAGTTAAGATATAAAACTAATAAAGATTTTTTTAAAAATGAAGATTGAAATGTGGAGACCCCTGGGAGAGAGAGCCCACATCCTGCGGCGCAGGGATTTATTTTAGAGCGCACCTTATTGCCATCAGCTCCGTGGCAGGGTGGAGGAGGCAAAGAGCAGCGCCTTGACGTCCTTCAGAACTAGTTCCAAGGTGGGCTGCTACAGACAGCCTGTGTTCGAGTATGGGCCCCACCACTTAACGGGCCGGCAACGGACTGAACGTCTCCACTCCCTTACCGAGGACGGGGACAGGATGGCAACACTACTTATCCTAGGGTCGCCGTGAAGATGAAAGCAGACAGCGCTCAAAGGCACTTGGTCTAACAAGCCCTCGGTAAATCACTACCCCCGCTACTCAGAACGCCAGGATGCTCTGTCGGCCACCTCCCGGCTCGACGTCTAAATGATCTTATCTACAAAACGCAGATAACAGCACTGCACTGGCAGGGGTTTTGTGAGGGTTAAAAGAAATGATACATAAACTAGGAGCCGGCCTCTCGCATTTGAGAGCACTAAATAAATGTCCGTTCCTACGCCAGCTACCCCCTCCCTTCCCCACCCTCCGCCCCCGCTAGAATAAAAAGCTTTAAGCCATGATTGGCTTGCTATAAAGTCTCGAGGAAAGCTCACAAGTTAGGTCCTGTTGGTCCTCACACGGAACCGAGCCACAGCCAATGTGTGAAGCGGGTCCTGGCTTCTGCTGTGTTGCGCCCCATAAAACCCAGGTCTGGGGTGGAGTGGGAGGGGCTGCTGCCGGATAGGACTAAACACGCAGGCCCTGAACTCCCCAGTTAAGAGAGCCATTAGCAGGAATAAAGACTGTAGTCAGGGGTTATTCCTCCATAGTCCTTAAACGGTGTTTTTTTGGAATTTTCAAAAGCCTGGTCCTCACTCCGTCCTCAAACCAGCCACATCACCAGTTTTCCCATTTCCGCAAGTGGCACCACCCTCCCTCCAGCTGCTTGGGCCAGAAGCTAGGATTCACCCTTGGCTCCTCTTGATTCACCCCTGATTGTTCTAAAGATTTGTCTTCGTTTTTTCCCATCCTTCAGCGGGTCCCAGACTCTGCATGATTCTGCCCTGAATCCAGCCCCTTCTTACCACCGATGCCCCGCAAATAGTGCAAAAGCCTCGTAACTAGACTGCAGGGCTCCTCTCCAGACTGTCTCCAATTCATTCTTGAAGCAACAAAAGAGTTGGGTTTTTTTTTTTTTTTTTTTTTTTTTTTTTTTTGGAAGAAGCAGGCTCCCAGAGGAGGAGCCCAATGTGGGGCTCGATCCCAGAACGCCGGGATCACGCCCTGAGCCGAAGGCAGACGCTCAACGACTAAGCCACCCAGGCGCCCCGAAAAGGGATCTTTTTAAGGCATTAATCAAATGTCTCGCTTTCTAAAATTCTCCAGTGGCTTCCCCAGAACTTAGAGCAACATTCAATTCGAACTCTTCAATCACAGCCAGGAGGCATGACCTCTACCACTTCCTGTCCATCTACTCCCAGCCTCCACCCCTTGTCTTCTGGCCCCATTGGCACTCTGCACCTAGGAGCCTCTGTCATTGATCCCCCTTTCTCCAGAGTGCATGAAAGATAAAAGGCAACCCCTCGGGGGGCCTTCTCTCACTGCCCTAAATAAGTAAATGTCCTCTCTCTTAATGAGGCCTTGCCTATCGACCTATTTTATTTTCTTCAGGCAGTTCTCACTAAAATGATCTTGCTTGTTTGTATTTATGGCCTGTCTCCCCAGTAGAATATATGCTCCATGAGGGCAGAGACTTGGCATTGTTCACAGCTATGTACCCACATTCTAGAAGGGTGTCTGGTGCATAGAAAGAACTTCATTAATATTTGTTGAATGAAGAGCACCCTGTCATCTCATATCACTTCACATAAAATGGGTGTGGCACTTTTGCACAATTTAGAACCTTTCACATTATCAACCAGCTGATGGAAGTTGGGTCACTGTCATGTCAACTAAACTCTCCTAGTTCTCTCACTAAATAAGACAGTATTCTTGGGATTCTATGAATTCTGTAATAATTTTTAGATTTTTTTAATTGTCTCAACCACTTAAAACAATCCATATAAGTGCATTCTAGATCACCACAGTGGCTGTGAACACCTGAAGCATTCCCTCCCTCTGGTTTGCTGTAATGCACCCTGGTCAAGGGTGGGATGCAGGGTAGGTGTAGGATGGGACGGGATGGGGGCGCCTGGGTGGCTCAGTTGTTAACCGTCTGCCTTCAGCTCAGGACGTGATCCCGGAGTCCTGGGATCAAGCCCCACATCGGGCTCCTCCACTGGGAGCCTGCTTCTTCCTCTCCCACTCCCCCTGCTTGTGTTCCCTCTCTCACTGGCTGCCTCTCTCTGTCAAATAAATAAATAAAATCTTAAAAAAAAAAAAAAAAGGAGGAGAGGGGATGGAGATTCTGCTCCTGGAAAGACCTACATATCTATCCACATCAAATGCATATACTGAACCCCAAAGCTTTAATTTTTAAAAAAAAAATATGTATGTTAACTTACCTCTTCTGACCCTTGCTCTTACCCAGCTTTAGCAAAAAAGTAAAGACCAATGGTACAGAATAATTCAGAATCAGGGCAACAACAGTTTAAAATGTTAGGTTTTTACTTACCTGTTTAATTTCTTAAATCAACATCTAAGAAGATAACGCTGATGTATATTCCTTTGAATTGAAAGAAAATATAAAGTGCTAGTACCCGTACTAGAGAAATTCAGTAATCTAAGTATGCCTTAGGAACGTTCCCATGACTGTTCATTGGTCATGGTACTTCCATGGCCACGTTGGCTTCTAGATAATTGTCTAAATTCATTAAATATCTGCTCTTCCACATATGGCAATGCTGTGTATTTACTTGAAATATCATTTGTCTTTTCTTACAAAAACTTGTTTTTTGTACTTGTTGAGAATCCCAGGTGCTGGGAAGATATTTAGTGTTATGAGAGCAGAAGATGCAAAGGGTCCAGTAAGAAGTGTAAGAGGAATCAAAAGCCAGGGGCCCTCCTGTTATTATGCCTGAGAGGCAGAGGTGTACCAGGTCAGACACATGCTCTGGCATCAGGTAGAGCTCAATACAGCGCTGGCCCTGCCATCACAAGTTCCATGACCTTGGCCAAGCTATTTAACCTCCCTATGCCTTGGTTTCCTCATCTATAAAGTGGGAACAAGAATAGTACTTATCACGTGGGGGAGTTGTGACAATTAAAGCCATCATCAGTAAACGTGTCACGTAGAGAATGCCCAGTAAGTATTTCAGGAATGACATTTGTTCTTGACTTGCTTAGACTCTGCTTCTAACATTTATTCCCATTTGGACCCCACAGTCTGCTGTGTGGATGTCTTATGCAAGAAGATATTTATTTAGGGGCTGTGAATGATCTCGTAAAGCCAACAGAGGGCCGAGGTCCATGTTGTGTCATTGCCATTGACTGGCTATATAATTTTAAATAACTCTCTTAACCTCTCTAGGGATTTGTCTTTTTTAAAAGGTAGCTCATGAGGCTTAGAATAGGTGAAACTATACTTTAAGGTTTGAAATATTATTCAAGTGATAATATGTTACTATGGGCAACTTGGAATACACATGTGAAGTCATGAAGTTTTTTTTTTAAAGATTTAATTTATTTATTTGACAGAGATAGAGACAGCCGGCGAGAGAGGGAACACAAGCAGGGGGAGTGGAGAGGAAGAAGCAGGCTCATAGCGGAGGAGCCTGATGTGGGGCTCGATCCCATAACGCCGGGATCACGCCCTGAGCTGAAGGCAGACGCTTAACTGCTGTGCCACCCAGGCGCCCCAGTCATGAAGATTTTTAAAGTATTCATTGTTGGGGTGCCTGGGTGGCTCAGTCGTTAAGCGTCTACCTTCAGCTCAGGGGGTGATCTCGGGTTCCTGGGATCGAGCCCCGCATAGGGCTCCCTGCTCTACTGGCAGGAAGCCTGCTTCTTCCTCTCCCACTCCCCCTGCTTGTGTTCCCTCTCTCACTGGCTCTCTCTTTGTCAAATAAATAAAATAAAATCTTTAAAAAAAAAAGTATTCATTGTTGCCAAGTCTTTTCTGTTTGGGAAGGCATTTAAATTCTGCCACGAGCATCACCCCTCTCCGTGTTAACATGCGTCTCTGTGAAGGAAGCACTTCAACTCCATGTCTGATGTTGACCACTGTCCATGGGGCAAAGTTTAATAAATGCACGGTGAGGAAAACCTGCCCCATCAACTTTGTCTTTCATGTCCTCGCCAGGTGTCACCAACACATAATCATCCGGTGGGCACAGGAGAGCAGAGACAGCACACTCACACAGTCTTGTCCTCGCCACCTAGAGGGACGGTCAGCCTGAGGTATGACTGCTTGACTCCACCCTCCTCATCTCAAGGGAATTCACTGAAAAACAGAGGAGCAGCAAGGAATAGAGAAAGCATCAGATATGATCTTCCGTACAGTTTCCCTGAAACTGACAAAACACCCTTTCTTTTGTTGCCATGGTTTTCCCCACCCATCAGTTATTAATGAAGAGTTATTGTTGAGAGGGGCGGTGGCAATAGTTTCCCGTAAGTTTTCTTGCAGAATAGATACTGGTGATTAGTGGGTCTATTTAAAGCCATATGGCCTTAACCTCTGTATTAAAAGAACTTTAAGATACAGTTGTTAATACAGATCAAGGAGAAACCCCTCAGATTTCCCTTAACCAGAGTGCCAGAAATTTGAGAAGCAAGAGAGCACCTGAAAGCCCATACTTAAAACTTAAAAGAATAAAGCTCTCTACTGGTATTTTTTGTATTTACTTGTTGAATTCAATTTGATGAAGAGGGCATGCCCCCAAATGGACGAGTAGAAGCTGGAGAGTTATAGTAGCCAACAGTAACAGCTGAGCGTGGCGGCCGCTGCACCGTCCAGCAGGTGCTCAAGTCCGCACCGAGCAAGAACCCCTACTAGGTTTCTTAACACTGTTCTCTTGCTCTTCCAAGGGATCTCAAGCCCTCCAGAGAACACGCCCTGACTTCCGCCCTCTGCCTAACTGCTCCTTGCCTGTCTTGCAGGAAGCCCCGGGGAGAGGGCAAGAAGTGCCGCAAGGTGTACGGCATGGAGAACCGGGACCTGTGGTGCACCGCGTGCCGCTGGAAGAAGGCGTGCCAGAGGTTCACTGACTGACCCCCGGGGCCACCGCGCCGGCGCCGCCCCGCTGCCCTCGCCTTCCGCCGCAGGTTCTGGAAAAGCGCTTTTTCTTCCCAACAGAATACACTTGAAGCCCAGGAAAAGCACTTCCAGGAAACTTGGTGGAATGACAGCAAAAAAAGGATAAAAAATAAAAATAAGGTCACCACCCTCCCTGCTCTTGCTGAGAATCCAGCGTCGGGCAGCTCTACTTTTTTTTTTCCTTGAAAAGAAAAGTCAGCTTTTTTTTCCCCCCTGTATGTCTAGGTCTGAAAACTGTGGACTTCATAGCAACTAAACCAACAAAGCCCGTTTTACCTAGAGAGGAGGCATATTTTGATAAGTTTTCTGAATAATGCCATTCCTGAGATTTTTTTTGACGTATTAAAAAAAAAGCTACACGTTATTCAGTAGCGTTTGTACAGAGAACAATCCCTGCTTTCATTGTGAATAGTATTTCCCCTGTTTCCCGGCTGACTTCTCGGAGCAGTGCACCTCGGGACGTGCTGCCGGGAAGCGCGGCACCCCGGGTCTCCTCCTCGGTCTCCTTCGTCTGTTCCTCGCGTTTGCAAGAATGGCCCGCACGAACCGCCACGGCGCTGTTAGCCTGAAGGGCCCCCGACGGCGTCCGCCCGCCAAGAGATCACCAGCAGACTTCAGCCCCCAGCTGAGTCCAGGACACCCCGCCGCCATGTGGGGGGGGCACCCAGGAGTCGCCTGGGCTCTCGAAGAAGCCCTTCCCCGGGAGGCGCCGCGGCTCCTCCTCCGCCGGCCGCCGCTCCGTCGAGCACGGGCGCGCGCGGCCCTCCGGGTAAGCCTCGATGATGCTTTTTTCAGGGGAGCAGTGCAGACGGCGGCCTGGCTCTGCTCGGCGCTGCTGGTCTGACAGCCTCCTTGCCAGGTTAGCGGGTCATCGGGCCTTCCCTCAAAACTCCACCCCGGAACCGGTTTCAGAAAAGGTAGAGAACTGGGACTCCCCCCGCAGGCTTGCTGTGGACAGCGGAGCACAGCGTCCACGTCCCCATCTGTGCAGAGAGACACGTGAGGTCAGCAAACCAACATGCATTCCGAGCGCACTTTCAGAGGTTGTATGCTTTAGCACGTCCGGGAGATGGGTTCGTGAGCGAAGAAACAGGATATGGGCGCATGGGAGGTCCCAAACTTTATTTTTCTTATAAAAATATGGGAACTGTTCGTTAAGAATTTGCTCAGAGGGGAACATACAGAACACCAAAAGGCAAATGCATGTCGGTATAGGAATCTCTCAATTTAGTAGGGCCAGGGCTCCCACTGTGTTGCTTTTGGCAGGCTTTCTAGCCTGGTTTGTTTGTTTGTTTGTTTGTTTGTTTGTTTGTTTGTTTGTTTTGGTGGTCGTGGTATGGGGGAGGGGAGTAGTCGTCATGTTCTATATATAAGCTCATCGTCTATCTGTCCTACCCTGGATTGCCCTGCTAATGAGTTGTTTCTCCTATACCTATGCAAAGTAGGAGCACCTTATAGTGCTGTGTCAGGACGGGGAGCCTACAATCAGCCATAGGAATGTTCACTGAAATTGCACAGACGAAAGTTTAATATATGTCTAGAGATTGTACATACACTTTTGTTTTAAAGAGTTGAAAGAAGTCATCTAGTAATAACAAATAGCCTTTTCCTTTTATAATCGAGGGAAATAGAAGGAGGTTCCACAGTGTAATACCCACAAGCTCTGCATTCATATGTTTGAGCAATTTTATTTTTTAAGCTTTCAAATGACTTTTTAAACATTATTCCTTGAAAGATGCTGTGTTCCACCACTTATTTGTATTTCAACCACACTTATTTCAAGAGAGCAGGAAAAGAGCTTCATTTAATTTCCTGTCATGGTTACCGATCCCTAGTAGCTCTGGCACCGGCTTTAATGCGTGTTTCAGTATTTACAAGGTCAGCCAGGAAAGGGCATTATTTTTTTTTATGGGCGGAAGTGTATTTGCATCCTCAATCGCAGCATGTCTTTTCTCCTCCCTGGAGTCCTCTTGCTGTAGCTATAGAGCATATATAGAGATAGCCACATGTCTCTGCTGTGACATGATGCTCCGGCCTGGCCCAGGAGGCCTGAGCTGCAGGTGGACTGCCCAGCGGCCACAGCGAGTCCAGAGCTGAACCATTTGAGCTGGTTCCCTGTGGACCGAAGGGATGGTTGGCTGGGATGCCATCCCACAGCAGAGGGTTTTCTCTTCAGTGAGGCTCCCTGGCCTGTGATCCTGAGATTAAGTCACTCATCAAAAACAATCAAAGTGATGAGGGGCTAAATCCATCCTCCCCACCCCCCAGAACTTCGGAACACAAGGAGGGAGAGGTCTTTGCCATGGAGTAGTCCTGGAGTGAGGTTTCGTAGCTCTCCCCCAGAGATGCGGCCCATCATTAGTTCTGAGCTCTGGCCTGGAGGGGCCAAGCTCAGTCCTCCCCTGGTTTTTAGCCAATGAAAAAGTGTAAGCAGAAGTGTAGAGCTGAAGGCAACTTCCCTGGGATTTCTTCTCCTTTCTAAAGCCTTCTTTACACGTACTCTTCTGCGTCTCCTACCCACGTGGGGACTCCTTTCTGCCAACTGCCCCGATCTCTGGGTACCTTCTTCTCTGGCTTCCAGGTGTGCACAGACCCTCAGTAGCTTCCCGCACACACAGACATCCTTTCTTTGTACTGAGGCATGTCATAACTAGAGAACCACCAAAATTCACCTGGCTGGCCTTGGGGGAAAAAAAAAGTGATTAACTTCTTTCAAGCCACCCAGAAAGCGATGAATTGCAATATACAGCACTGATTGTAAAGGCTAAAATTAAAATTAAAAAAAAAAGACAGAGCTATATATTGTTATATTTTGGAATTAAATGAAGTGCCAAATTAAGCCCAACATCCATTTTCTGCCGTCTCTGTGATACCACATTCTTTTCTGTCTTCATTTGGCGAGGGGAGGCAGAGGATGGGTGGGAAGGGCGGTCCCATAGCATACCGGCTGGCTAACTGAAGCTCCGTCCATCCCAGGGACCTCAGTCAGCTGTCTGTGCAAAAGGAATGGCAATACAATGGATTCTGGACCCAAAGTATTTCTAAATAAGGCGAGCTTTAGCCTTTTGATCTTTCTCTCCCTTGATCCCCCTTCCTTCAGAAAATAGTTCTCATCTCTGTCTGAAGAAGGCATCTCGTAGTAAGGGACAGGCATTCTTCAGGTAGCTACAAAGCAAAGAGGGTTCATCAGGCGGTAGTATTAAGCCTTAGTCCTTACCAAAGGATGTGCACCCAATTTATGGGAAGTAGTGTGACAAGACGGAGAAAATGCCTGGGTAGCAAGTGGGTAGGTTGGGGACCGGAGAGGAGATACAAGAGGTCTATGGACATCTGGCTCTCTCTCATCTTCTTAATGCCGGTCAGCCAGCGGGGACTGTCCCTGGGCACTTCCGAGGGAGCCGTCATGTTGTCCCTCCAGGAAGCAAGAAGAGAGTTCCCTTAGGGGAAGCAGCTCTGCCCAGGGATACAGGACCACGGCGCACATCTCTAGGGGCCCCGGACTTCCCACCCTCTGGCTTGCTGGCAGATTTCCTCATGGGTTGGAAAAAGCCAGTGTCGGGAAGAAGGCAGCGGGTTTCCGACCGAGCGCCCGCTCCGCGGCAGAGTGCCTGTCCGTGCCCTTCATTAGCCGAGTGCTTGTCCAGTCGTGACTGTGTTGCCGATGAAAACTTGCAGGAGACAAGGATGGGGGTTGCAATTCCTGGGCTTTCCAAACTCTTTACATGAAACGGTTACATGAATGTTGCAAGAGATTTCTGAAACCGAAATGCCCTCTATCAGATTTCAAGGTCATGTGAGTTTCAGTCGGCTGTCTCCAGTGTCACACGAAGCCACCACCCTTTCGAAAGCCGCCCTGGGTTCTGAAGTCCCGGCGCGCCTGAACCCATTTCCTCCTTCTTCAGACTTCATTGGAAAACGAAAGAGCAGCATTCACTTGAGAATGTTGAGAGAGAAGTGGCCAGGATGTACCTACAGGAGAGCATACCTTGAGAATAGTAGCAAAATACTGTAAATAATATTCCTTTCCTCAGGGAAAATTAAAGGGTATGTGAAAGATCTGGAAGATCCTAAAACTAGAAAGACTTAGTATCTCTAGAGTCTTTTCGAGTCAGAGAGTTTTGGTGTTTTGGGGTTTTGTTTTGCTTTTAACGAACATAATTATTTCAAGACAACTGGACAGTACCAACTTTTTGAGGTGTGGAGGAATGCTCTATGAAAAAGAGCTGTTTCTCTGCAGCTGACGCGCGGTCTGAGGCTGACCTTTGAACCCCAGGCACGCTCCCTGGCGGGTGTGCATAGACTCATGTGAGGCTTTTTCTGAATGTAATTGTGAATACGAAGCCTTGGTTCCTTTCTCGTCATGGTTGGATGACTGCACGCGGAGTCCCGTAGGGGAGAGCTGGTCGAGACACACGTTTTGCTTTAATAGCATGTTAAGGAGCAAACTTCCATGGACTTGTGCGGACAAGGTGCTGCTTTTTCTCATGACCCTGTAGAATTTCTATCGACCACATCAACTGTAGCATTGACCTGTATGAACACAGGGAAGGATCTGTGCATACAAATGAGAGCAAACGCAGCAGAATTCATGAATATGTATGAGGATGTGGATCCTTTTGGAGAAGGCGCTGGGTACACAGGTCAACTGGAGATTTCATTTCTCTCAGAAAATAACCCTACCAGCGGCACACACACTCTCCCTGTGCCTCGTACCTGTGGGGATTCCTCCGTACTGGAACTGTTCCGTTGTGTCTTTCCGCGTTGTAACGCGTCAAACCACAAGTCAGTAAATAAAGTGAGATTAGCACTTTTGGGTACCAAGTGGATGACTAGGTAATGCACACCAATAGAGCAAGAAAGTATAACATGTATTTAAGACCGACTGGTTTGCTTATCGTGACTGACTTTGAGAAAGCCCATATCCAATGATATCCATGCTTTAAAAGGTGTACCTATCCTGGGACCGGAAATCAAAATGGGAATTTTACTTCTGGTCCTATTTTGTAAATAGTTGCTTTTTTTTGAAGACAATCTCATGTTTTATAACTTTTCCTGTAGGTCTGAGAATCACAATGGTAATGTGTTGTGTCAAAATGTAATCTTAAATACGATAATAATTATAACTTAATTTTCCAAATAAGACAAGGATTATACTGTTTTAGGCTTCTACGACTCTAAGAGACATGACACTTTTATAATAAGCATTAGTACTTAACTTCTCAAGTTAACAGAACTGGAAATATTTTACAAGATACTGTGTTTTGTAATCACAAAGAACATGAACATTTTGTGGGAAATGACCTTGGTTTTATACATTGTAGCTTATTTTTTAAAATACAGTATTTACCAGACAGGAAGTGTTAGTATTATAAGCAATTCCTGCTCTCCAAACAAAGGGCTATGCCTCTTTTAAGCAAGTGTTTTGATGCATATCTTTTCAATGAACCCTCTGCAGCAAGGGTAGAAATGCAGATCAGAAGGGAAGAGTATTACAAGAGAGTCAAGCTAGCAACAGCTACTCCTTTTATCATTGCCAGTGTGTTTGCAAAGTATGATGGATAAAGACACTTTAAGAATCATCCTGTGTATCTTAAAAAAAAATGTTAGTAGATATGCTTGCAGGCAATGGGAGAAATATTCTTGGAAATTCTTTAGTGTAAAATGAGATTCTGTCACAAAGACAAGCTTCACAAACCTGCACTGAAGTATCATTGGGTGGTAATTTCTCAAACCATGGTATGTAAGCCCAAAGATAGAATTTTTAGGCAATCAGTGGTGTTTAAAATAAGTTTTTCCTCAGCACTAACTCAATAACTTTAATTTCCTTATCAAAGCAAGTGCTTGATTTTTCATGAGAAGAAAGAACAGACATGCAAGTTTGCGATCAGAAAGTCACTGTATTCCCAAGAGTCGGGAAATAAGGGAGGGAGCCACGGAGAGTTTATTAACTGCACAAATAGTTTTGAGCTTTGCCAAAACCATTTCATAATGCTGTTCGGTTTTTTCTAGCCCACTCACTGTTTAAAAAAAAAAAAAAAGGCATCTTTTCTTTCTAAGATTTCAGTAACTCAAAAGCTAGACTAATTAGCAGTATACAGATAACATCAAAAGTAAAGCTGGGATAGAATGACCGTATACCCATTGGGCAACTCCTACAAAGTGGCCAGAGGGTCACTCAGACCTTGCTTTCAGACAGGCTTTAGAATCTGCACACGTGAGGACTAGAAACGCACGGAGACAGGGAAAACCATGAACAGCCTCGACTCCTGGTCTCTGAGATGAGGCAGTCTGCAAATCCCTATCTTCATTCCCTCGACTATCTCCGTTGCTAGCATTAAATCCCCAAGAAGTGCTTATTGCTGTATGGTTTTGAACCAAATGAGTCTTGCTTCTTTTTTAAATAGAAGCTTCCTAATGATTTATAGCAGAAGCCTTAGAAAAGCCGGGCAGGATCTGTAAATGAACCATTCAGGTCAGGCGAAACAGGGACACTACGGAACGGTGGCGATCCTTGTGACCCAGAGAGAGCACGCCCCTCCTTGCGTGGGGCACCGAGCTCTAGGCAGTCAGAACCATGCAGAAATCAGGCCCAGGGCTACTAGATCTTCTGACTTGGAAGGAAGATGTTACCTGACATTTAAGTGTTGACAACTCAGATTCTTGGCCAACACTGTGCAGACCAAAGAGAAGCTATGTCTGGGCAGAGGCAGCCTCTGGCCACCAGTCTTACCTGTTGGGGAAAGCCCATCTCACGTCCCACGGCCACCGGGTCAGGTTCGTCCCTCAGCCCCACAAATCCACACGTCGGCACTATCTGGGCCCCTAAAATCAAAGAAGGGAAAGAGGTCAGTTGTCCCCAGAAATCCTTCTCATGGAAGACTTGAATCTAAAAATATAGTATCCTTAAACTAGCGTTGCCTCTGATCAAAATATGCTCAAGTACCATCCAGCGCTCCCTCCGCCCCTTCGGGCGCGCCCAGGCCATGCCCCAAAGCGTAGGAGAACTGTCATCCCCACTGCAGTTCTCGCCTGCCGTGACCACTGTGATGAGGGCCGGCAAGAGCAGCCCTGTGCCTTCGGAGAAGGCAGCCGGGAGCCCCGGAGTTTGACACAGCACACTCCGCCGCCTCGAGCCAAAGCCCTTCGCCAGCCCCTCCACACCCCTTCCCACTCCATCCTGCCTCGAGAGTGTCCAGTCCAGGGTAAAACTGCCATTGTTTCATCCCCAGTATAGCAACATCCTTGCTTCAGAACTGCTAGGTATTTTAAATGTCCACTAACCCCCAAAATGGAGTTTTTCCACACAGAAAACCGTAGCGCTTTTGTCTGAGGACAAAGACAAAATGGGAATGAATGTGTCATGGAAAAAATTACTTTTTTGGCTCGGATCGACCGAGTTACTTTAGACTATATCTTACACCAGAGTCCTGGTGCTATTGGGATAATCGCTAGCCCTTTCACATATATAATAAAGTATGTTTCCTCCAGACGCATTATTTCATTTGCCCTTCCTAAGGACCCAGCGTAGAGTAGGAGTATTTAGCAACCCCTCCGAGGCCAGCCCACGACAGTGTTTAGCCTGTGAGCCGGCCCTGTCACTGCCTGAAGGGAGGAGGGGAAGGGCTGGGGAGAGCACTGGCGCAGATCAAAGTCTTCCAGACGCTAAACGCGAAGAGACCCAGAGACCCGCCAGGACCTCAGCGCAGGTCCTTCAGCATAGACACAAGGCGCGCACTCGTTCCCATTGTCACATGCAAACGTAATGATCCCCACGGCACCCCTATAGGCTGCCATGCCCCTACTCCCTAAGGTCCAACCATCTAAACGGCTGATGACAGGAGTTTCTTAGCCAATGTGATGTTCTGAGTGAAAGCTTTCACTCCTTGGGAAAAATAATTATTTTGCTGTTACCACTCAACATTCGTTCTCCATGCAAATGGAAATCAATGCCAAGAAATCGAAAAACAGCTCAAATTTACAATTTTCAATGATCAAATCAGAAAGGACCATCAACTCAAAGTTGGAAACAGCGGTGAGAGATTGAAGCCACGTTTCAATATGAATGCCATTTAAACAACATGGTCAACGCCTGAGATCTCTGTCAGGGTGACTAAAAGGCTGTCCCATCATGAACAGGTTTCACGAGGCCCTGCTCCCCTTGCTTTACCAGGCTTCGCGTCGCGAGTTTAGGGTAGAGCCAGTCCCAGGGAGGGTAGTCCTGGAGCTAGAAGGGGCCTAAACCACTTTGGCCTGCCACCTACCTCCTTAACAGGCTTTTTGACAAGCGATGCGATTGTCACCTGTCCGCGAATACAGCGCCGGAGGAGGCAAGAGTTGAGCCCTCTCCTCTGCAGGCGAAGAAACCCGCTTCGCAGTGGTGACCACCGAGGCCACCAGGGCTTCGTGAACAAGCAGGAAGCTGAGGTTCAAAAGAAGATGACTGTAGATTCTGACAGAAGGCGGAGATTGTGAATTCAGTGCTCAAATTGTCACCTTTGTTTTTAAAAAATGTGCTTTCATATTGGGCGCCGTTCATGTCATTATTAACGGCCAGCTTTCAAAGAAAAAGGGCCCCTTTATTTATACTATGAAATGTTAAAAATGAAGTCTGGAGCCCAATTAACTGTTACATTTACTTATGAGGGGCAATTCCCTAAATTTTTAATTCAGAAAATTCACCAGAGTAGAAAGTAGCAACTCTGTGGTTAAAGAAGAAAATTTTCTTTAAAAATAAAAACCAAAATAGCTCATCTGCTTCCTTCTGAATTCTTTCTACATCTCTGACTCAGGAGGAAAACCAGGACTCTGGAGAAGAAGTTGAGCTTAAAGAGAGAGCGAACAGTCCCCGTTCTGGCAATTAGTCTTACCACCCCCTCCCCCGCCCCATCTTGGCAACCTCGTGTTCGCTTGTATAACCTTACTGAGGCCACACTGTTATTACGTATGTTCCCTTCCAAAAATTCCAAATTAAACACTTTTGCTTCTGTGTTGCTGCCTTCTCACTCTTAAGGTCCAAGGGGATAAATATGACTGTGACTTGTATGTGAGGCTCAGTCTTGTGAGGCTGCCCTCTTTTTTCCGAGAAAAATTTCCATCTGTCTGAACAGTTTTGGGTGATCATTCCGAGAGCAGGTCAGTCAGCATACAACCTGCAACTCTCATCACAAAAGACGCAGACAGACTCGCTGATAAAGAAACACAAGGCAGATATCTAATCCTTCCACCTGGCTTCAAAGCCCTCCATGCAAGTCACCTACCCACCAGGCCCATCCGTGGGGAGAGCCAACTGTGTGATCAGACCACCATGGAAGGACGGAAGAGAGCTTCACATTTAATTTCTCTGGGCCCTGACCTCTGCCCACAGTTACATAGCGTGAAAATTGACTTAGCCTTTATTATGTGAAAAGAAAGTGGCTCCTGCAAGGTATAATTGTTTTAACTTCATATTTATGCAAGGAGGAAACTACTCCAATCTGCTTTCACTGTTAAGCACCTGTCCCTCACCCTGGTGGAGTCCTCTTCCCATGCTTTGGGCACACAGGGCCAAGACAGAGGGGGAAAAGGTAGAGCTTTTGGGGCCAGCAACGCCAGAGTTGGAATTACCCCTCAGGGATTTACAGTGTAGTGTAATTATAAACTCCCCCCACCCCCTCCAAAACAAAGGATGCATCACTTTGCAGATTACAAACCCTTGCTTTGCTTTTTACGCCTTTGTATCCTATTCTCTGCTAATTGGAAATCAATGACTGTGACTTGACCAAGCCCTGTGATGATAGCAAAGCCCCTTCTTCCAAAGTATCTCGACTGTCTGGGGAACCTCTGTGATCACTGGTAGAAAGCTTTAGAATAGACTTAGATTTTTAGGAAAGAACTCAATACCCCCAAAATGTTCCATGACTTCAATAACTGAAAATGCTCTGGGTGTAAAACAACCCAGAAATGTGGATTATATATGTTTTTAAAAAAAATGCCATTAATCAATATTTTCCTACAACATGACCTAGAATTCCTATTTTTGTAATTAATGGTTGGACGATGGTCAGCCATTTAAACATATGCTCTCTGGAATAACCAGATACTAGTGTAGTTTCCAAAGTGTTTCATGTCTCAAAATCTATATACTTAGAAGAAGAACTCAGGATAAGAAAAAAATCGCTAGGTCCCAAAGGGTTCATGACCATCATCAAATGCAACTACCGAGTGGCCTACGGTCATCTTTGAGGGGGCTGGGGAGTGAGAGAACAACAGTGATCACAAACCCTCCGTTGCCCTTAGTCCATGGTAAGGTTTAAAAAAATAAAGAAAGAAACGCTACTTTTAAAAATTAAGCCATCTTTCAAATTGTTTTCTACACCAAATCTAAAACATTGAAACAAAATTATAAAATATTTCAAATGGGGTATTTAGTGGAAATGCTGTCAGTAGAAAGCATTGCTTTTTAGTGCCTGCTAAACGAAATCACGTCAGACGGAAGAGAGAGCAGCAGTCCCTCCTGTGCGATGCTAGTGGGAAAATGACAGGCGTTAACTAGGAATGGGGCACTAATTCAAAAGCAATGTGGTGATGCTATCGGGTTTTGAGAGACCTTTTGAAATACGATCTTACCACCGTTTGGAGGTAAGTGAGTACTTGCTTACAAGTCTTTAATATTAGTGAATGAATGTATAAAGTTACAAACTATGCATTTTCAAAGAGTAACGTGTATTTTGTATCAAATCCAAGCAAATTTTTTCATAGACTTATCACAAACACAAATGATTCAAAATAAACTTGAGTGCATAACATTATGGGAACGTGGGACTCCCATCTATATTCTTCCAGCGGATATTTTTAAAGACAGTGCATTGAAATTTCAGACTCTAAACAACTTCAGCCATTAAGGTAAATGAACAGGAAATGGTTTCTATTTTACTTCTCAAGCAGAAATGAGAAATGCTGGCTGTGACCAAACGTGCCCGGTTTTTTGAAGGTGGATCTTCTAGTAACGCTGGGTTACCAGGCAGACAAAGCTGCATGAGGCGAACGTGCATCACATTGGATAAACACAGCTAGCGTAGGTTGTGTCTGTCGCGTTTAGTTCTCAATCTGAGAACAAAAACTACTCTCTAGTGGGTTTGGGTTGTAGCATTTCAGAGAACGAAGTCTAAAAATGCTGTCCGTCAGAGCGAATCATTAGGCTTTTTTCAAAATTACATGGAGATAATTACTTACATTTCTGGGACGTCCAGATAGAATAGACACGCATTTCCTCAGCCTTCTTGTTGATTTTTTTATTCCCATGAAAGCTTTCCCCTAATAATTTATCCTTGCTCCTTAATTAGTACTTTACTACATTACTCAGCATGAAAAAAACATTCTTTCCCTTCTTCTGACGATGTTGAAATAACTCCATTTCTCTGCCATTCTAGTTCTATGTCCGTTGAGAAAGTTTCTCAACTGTTTGTAGAAATATGGAAAATATGGGAAAACGCACTTCTAAACCTGGTACTTATGGTTATACTGGATATGTTTGCTACCTATGTAGACGTTATTGGGGGTGGGGATGTGTCTTTTTATATGATTTTTAGCCAAATTCCGATGTTCTGATACTACATTTCTGAATACCTGACTGTAAATACAGCCTGCGAAGGTTCAGGTTGCTACACCTTTGACGTGACTGTTCCTCAACCATGCTCCTTGCCAGCTTTTGGCACATTGTACATAGATTTGTTGAATGTTTAAATGATGTTGTTTTTTCTAAATGCTGTTCTCTAAAACAACTTTTTGAATGTTTTTTGCTTTCCATTGTTTGGGACTTTGTGTGTTGGTTTAAAAAAAAAATGTTTCCTAAACATTTAACACCAGGAAAAAGATTTCAAATAAACTGGTGCTAATTGAAATAGAAGAAAAATTTCAGATTTGAAGACTTACCGTATGAAACGTTCACACCAGTTAAAAACTAAACTGCACTTTCCTAAGGGGACAGCTGGTAACTACCTGCCGTGGGCATCAGGAGGACCACCGAATGTTTATGGTTTCTGTGGCCCATGTAAGCGTAACACATAAAAATGGCGCTGTCCCCCCAGAGTTGAGCATTTGCTGCATTGGTCCTATGGAAGCATTTAAGTAGGGTAAAGGCGTAGAGTAAGAATCAGTTTAGTACTAGTCTCCTGGTCTTTGGACTGTCATGTTCTGTAATGCTTAGCCGTAACGATGAATATGGTGTTGCCGATGGAGTCTGACATCATCGCTGACCTGTACTTGCCGTGTGTATGGCTCTTCCTTGGGTTGCACTGGCACCTGCCAAGCCGGAACACTGGACTTGCAGTAAGACCATCCTGACTTCTACAGCGTCCACACACATGAATTTAAATGCACTTGTAACTGGTTAATTACCATGGAGTCTAACTTCCACTTAATAAAAGTTTTTGTGTATCTGCTTCTACCGGGGGGCTGCTTATTTAAGTAAAGGCTAACTAACTTATACCCAAGAAAGGCTCACTGGGGACAGAGGGTTGGAGGTTTTACCTACAGTTGTAAAAAATAATTTAAAACCAAAGGGATGGGGCCCCTGGGTGACTCAGTTGGTTAAGCGTCTGCCTTCAGCTCAGGTTATGATCTCAGGGTTGTGGTATCGAGCCCCGCATGGGGCTCCCTGCTCAACGAGGAGTCTGCTTCTCCCTCTCCCTCTGCCCCCTGCTCGTGCTCTCCCTCACACTCTTTCTATCTCAAATAAATAAATAAAATGTTTAAAAAAAATAAAACCAGAGGGATGTCTTCCCCATATCAATATCCACCATTAGAAACGTGGAAGACACGTCTCTCTTCTAGAGTTCAGCCCCGGTAACTACAACACAAACCATGCCCCTGGCTATGACCGCCCAGATAAGGCAGCTGCCCGCCTGTGCTGCTAGTCCCGCTGTACCAGGCATGTAGACACAACCTGGCAAACAGAGGAAAGGCGATGTCTATTCTGGTGCCAAGCCAGCCTGGAGACCCTCCCCAGGCCAAGGCTGGGTCCACTAGAATTTGGTATAGTCACCTACAAGAGCCAAGCTCACGTATGTGTGCAGCCAGGGAGCAGGCTTTGGAGTTCCACAGACGTGGGCACAAATCCAAGTTTTGCCTCTTGCAAGATAAATAACCGGACAAGTGATTTCACTCTTGTAAACGCCGTCCTTATCATGGAACATGATAATAAAAAAGAGGAGAACTAATTAGCCTGGCTTGGGCAATATCTTTACCTACCCCTAGTCCAATCCTCGTTGGCCGGAGTGGGAAGGATTATGATCTCTGTCCTACTGCCTCGTTCAGAGAAGCTCCCACATCATGGGGCGATTGTGAGAATTACCTGAATGAACATGTCACCGTGCACAGAGAAGTGGCCCACAAATGGAGGCCAAAATCCTCAAAAACTGGAACCCCCAGACATCCAGAATGAGGGCTTTCAAATACCAGAATTTTCTTTTCAGCTTCTTAAAAAGATTCTTTCTAAAACAAAAATGTCCTGGGACGCCTGGATGGTTCAGTCGTTAAGCGTCTGCTTTTGGCTCAGGGCATGATCCTGGTGTCCTGGGATCGAGCCCCACATCAGGCTCCCTGCTGGGAGCCTGCTTCTCCCTCTCCCACTCCCCCTACTTGTGTTCCCTCTCTCGCTGGCTGTCTCTCTCTCTGTCAAATAAATAAATAAAATCTTAAAAAAAAAATGTCCTGGCTTAGCAAATAGCTTACACGGCACATCTGGATGTTTTCTTGGTTACCCCCGATTGTCATTATTTCATCCATTCGTAGAATGAGCAGTGGAGACAGAGCTGTATAACTCAGCCTATTCCAGAACTGAAGGACGCCCAGGGCCTTCTTCCATGCCAGCCCCAGCCCCAGCCCCAGCTCAGCGGCTGGTCACTGAACCTCTGTGGTTTCCTTGTATTCAGCACACAGCACACTGCGCCCCTTGCGCTTTCCTGAGACGCGCTGGAACAGCCAGTACAACTAGCCCTACTGTCCCTGCTGTGGGCCAGGCGGTGTGCAGGATGCTTTCAGGAGCTCATCTCACTTAATTCCCACAGCAGCTCTGTGTGTGGGGACTGTCACCCTCATTTTATCCGGAAGGAAACATCTTCCAAAAAAGTTAAGTAACTGGCCCAAGATCACACAGCCCAGTGGACACGGCACCCCCTCCCCCTGCCCCTGCCCAGTGGATATTCTGTGTCTTTAGGGACTGTTAGCACGAGTCTATTGTGACTTATCGAAAGCAGAGCTCGTCTCTTTTCTCTGCTTATTGGCTTTCCTCTACTCTTGAACCAGGTGTGGGTTGCCATTCATTCTCATCTCTCCTGGCTCCAGTCTCTCCCAGAGTCCGAAGCCACTGCAGGGACAGCTGGGCCCCATATTCACAGCCGTCAGTTAGAGTTTCACCCGTGCTTCCCCACGGCATGCCTGCCAGGCCCTCGGCCACGTGCATGCCGGCCCTCCTTCACAGCACAGCATCCTCAGGCCTCCCGAAGAGGGTTTCCAGACAGGTCACTCTCGGCAGCTACGGTTTTGCTATGGAAGAGGATGGACATTTCAACCTCCATGAACGGGGCTCAAACCGCACATGCTTGCCTCTCCCAGGCTCTCCCTGCAAGGTTCCAGGAAGCTGTCCTCCGAGAGCCGCTTCCAGAGGCCGTGTAGCCGCAGGGGTGGGAAGCAGGAGAAGATATTGAGAGTCGGGACTATAGATGTTGTCTTGCAAGGTTATGTGTAAATCACCTATTTGCAAAACACGTTTTTACCAAATGCTTATTATCTAAAAGGCTGCTGCATAGCAAAAGCTCCTGAAGAAATGAATTATTTTAATGTAAAAAAATTAAAGGTACCTTTCCCTCAAAAAACCTCCTCCAAGACCTTACATTTCTTGAGGTTGCAGACTATGTGCTATTTTTCATATCCGGCTCCGATAATACCCTACCAGGCATATACTAGGTGAGCGGTAAATTTTTTAATCAATAAATGAACAAACTGATCAGAGCATTTCTTCAGATTCTGGATATGCTCTCTGTTTTCAATCTACCATTGACCAGACAAAGCAAAGCGGGAGGAAGTAAGTGAACATTTTGAAGACTGCCATAGACATTTATTTGGCCTAAGTAGCATTTTTTTTTAAGTTTCTTTAGAATATGTACTTTCTCTGGGGCACCTGGGTGACTCAGACGGTTAAGCGTCTGCCTTTGGCTCAGGTCGTGATCCCAGGGTCCTGGGATCAAGTCCTGCATCGGGCTCCCTGCTCAGCGGGGAGTCTGCCTTTCCCCCAGCTCATGCTCTCTCTCTCTCTCTCCCAAATAAATAAATAAAATCTAAAAAAAAAAAAAAAAGAACATGTACTTTCTCAAAACAGCCAACTTCCAATGACCATATTGATGACCTAATAATTACCCAACACAGGACAAAAGGTACAGTACCATCCACCGTTTCTAATGTACAAATCCTTGTACATAGCAAGAATTCAATAAGCATCTAAGCAAAAAATAAATAAAAATAAAAAGAATGCCTCTAAATGAAATAAATTGCAAAGTAGGTTGGCGCTATGAAAAGCACGCAGAGTAAATGGAAGGAGACCACTAGGACTGAGTCGACGGCACAGGAGAGAGAATCTAGGCTGGCACCAGGACATAAAGGCACTATTTTATAACGGGCAGCAGGGTATTACAGTGGTTGTTTATTTGCTTGTATCTGAGTAATATACGTACATAGTAAAAATAAAAAATCAAGACAGTAAAAAGCTTATATTGAAAGCAGAGCCCTGCTGCTCTGCCCCCTTCCACCCCTTCATCATACACCTAGAAGCAGCTATTTCTAACTCATTTAATTGTTTCTTCTAGTATTCGACTCCATTTTTCTAAATTATATGCAAGTATTGCCTGGCAAACAGGACGACCAGCACAGACAGAGGCGCCCAGGCGTCCGGCGCAGGAGAGACGCGGCCCAGCAGGAGGCTGCGGAGGGACGCACAGGGGCTGGCCTAGTGCCCTCCTAGGTGAGAGCCTCTGTTCCGAGGGTGTCCTGCCCACAGCGGAGAGCGAATGTTCCGAGCAAAACATGCGTGTTGCTGACAACAAAACACTGGCCCGCTGGCTGGTCCAGGAGTCTCTCATGAGTTTGCGGACTAGCAGTTAAATCCCCAAAGCATGGTGAGCTCTGGAACAATCAAGCGTCCTCACCTCTAAGTTAAATCCGTAAACTAGCCTCCACTCCAGACCAGAGACTTCAGCCAACCGACTGGCTAGTGGGTCTCTCACCATCTCTTTCAGTAGCATTTTTACCAACATGCCTGGTTTTCAGCCCATTCCTGATTTAGCGGATTTCATTGTATTGCCCAGATCATCACAGGAAAACATCTCGATTCAGATTGTGAAAAATAGCTCAATGCAAAAGTTCCTCATTATTCGCCTCGAGGCTGTACCAGACCCGCTGGGACCCACCAGTCCGTGGCTGGTAGCTCGTAATGATCCCACTCAAGCTACATTAAGCAAACACAAGTGGCGAATTTATTGAAAGGACACGGTGTCTCGTAGGAGCTAAGGATAATGTGGCAAGGCCTTGTGGAGGCCTAGAAGCAAGGTTGAGAAAGCCATTGGGACCTGCCTTTCCAGTCCCGGCCCCTCCCTGCAGTGGCGGAAAATGGCCACCAGAGGCCCACAGTGAACTCGCAGCACCTCAACAATGGCCTCGAATCCTGGAGCACCGATTCCAAGCTCAGGAGTCATTGGCCCAGCTTGGGTGAGATATTTTCCTCCGCTCCAATCAACGGGGCATGGGGGGAGGTGTGGTGTTAGGAATCACGGTGGAGGGTCCCTCGTAAAAGGGTGTGAAGTTGGAAAGGAAATGATCGGTGGAGGAAACAATTAGCATTCCTACCTGAGAATACAAAAGTCAGTTTTTCTTGCTAATAAATATAATTCTAGAATTTATACCCAAGGGGGCATTAAAGATCATCTAACCTAACTCTTTTACTTCGTAGATGAGATTCCTGACCCAAGAATGTCATTTTGCATGTATTACTGTTCTTTGATGTTAGTTTTCATAAGATTTTCTTGTTTGCTTGTTTTCTGAAAAACAAAGCTGTCTAGTCTCTTAAACACAACCGTGCAGCACATACAGGGTAGGACCACTGGAGCAACACTACTTGAATTCAAATCCCAGCTCCACCATATACTGGCTGTGTGACCTTTGGGAGGTTAATTAACCTCTCTGTGCCTCAATTTCCTGCTCCATAAAATGTGAATAATAGTATGACGTACTTCCTATGAGTATTGTGCATTCTAAGTGAGTTAATATGTGTAAAGTGTGCGGTGTGAGGCCTGACACAGACCAAGGGCTATAAAAGTATTACGTGAGTCATTGACACCATTTAAATAGTCATCATTTAAATAGCTTGAGACAAATGCGTTAGCCAACAAAATCATATCAAACAGTTAGAACACGAACCATTACATAAGTTGCAGTAAACTCCAAGTAGATATTTATTTCTAACAAAGATTATTTTCTAAGTTCTCCAACTTAGAATTCTTCTGCACTACAGAAGAACAAAAAAAATAAAAAGAAAATAAAATTACTGATAATTACGACACTAAAGAAAAAAAAGCGTAGGTAGATTGATGCATTTTTTTCAAACTATTTCCGTGCATTTTTCTGTGCACAGCTGTGATCACCCTGTATATACAATTCAGCATGTTGCTTGCAGCCACTCAACATGGTAACATATGCATTTTCCCATATCATTAAATATTTTCGAATGCCTCCACGTTAACGGCTGTGTAATAGTTAAACATGTAGATATACACTGATTTCCTGAAAGATTATCCTATTTGGAAAACACAGGTTGCTTCCAATTGTTTTTTTAGATTTTGTCAGTAATCTCTCCACCCAACACGGGGCTCGAACTCACAAATTCTGAGATCAAGAGTCACGCGCTCTATCCGCTGGGCCAGCCAGGTGTCCCTGGGTGCTTCCAGTTTTAAACTCCTTTAAACTCTTAATACAGATTACCAAATTACTATCCAAATTATTTGGTTCAATTTATTCTCCCAACAGCAAAGTGAATGAGTGTCATTCTAAAATGAGTATTATCATTTTTAAATCTTTCCTAAATTGATAGGCATTAAAAGGCATGTCATTCTTGTTTTAATGCTGATATTAAATATTTTTCCAGGTCAACCATTTAAAATTCCTATTTACAATACGTTATTTTATGTCCTTTGCCTATTTGCCTTTTGAGATCTTAACTTTTCCTTACGTATTAGTAGGAATTGTCCATATTGCTAGGTTGTAAACTTCTGTCTTATTTGCTATAATAATTTTCCCAATTTATGTGCATTTTAAATTCAATCAGAGACATTTCTGCATACAAATTCTAATATCACTATATCGTGAAATCTGTTGATATTTTTCTTTAAAATTTTACATCTTACTTATAGCTTAGCGAGGTCCCTCATATTGAGGTATTAGAAAAAATTTCTCTACATTTTCTTTCAGGTTTTTTTAATACTATTGGGGAGGGATTGGGGTCTGTTTTTTTCCTGTCTAAAATATTTGTTATAGGTAAAGATCAAAATGCAATTTTTTTCTTCCCAAATAGCTGGCCAATTGTCCCAGTCTCATTTATGATTAACCCAGGCATTCTTCAGATTTGCACTACCAATTGTTACTAAATTGTTACACTATTGGAATCGGCTCAAGGCTCTTTTCTCCTGATTAAACTCAGTCAGCTCAAGGTATCTCCTGCCTCCTTTTTCTTTGGGCATTTGCACACATTCAGGCACAGGGATGGTGAGGCAGACAGAATCTGGTCTCAGAAAGTCACATGCTGTCGGCGGCTGAGAACTTCATTCCAAGTGGTCATTGAACTTCTGTCTCCACCATCCCAACACTCACTCCTGATGTCTGAGATCCTGCATGGTCTCTAGTTAGCATAGAGCCCATACACATCTCCTGATAACACCCCATGTTACTCCCTCCAGGACCCTTCCATCGTCCTGGCCTTGTCTCAACTTTTCTGCCTCTCTCCTGGGGTCCTGGGAGACTCAAAAGGCTGTCTTAAGCCATCCCTTGACATGTCACATTATCTCCCTTACATGGCCTTTCTGGTGCCACAGTGGTCCCTCCCTGCAGCGAGCTCTGGAAAGCAGGACATAGACCCACTCGACTTTGAAGTCTCCCTAAATGTATTTGGCATTGCTCACACCTCCCACTCCTACAGGATCATTGGTGAGGCTACACCACGGGTCTGCTCCGTGACTCTCCTTTCTCCCTCTCCAAATTCTTCTTCCTCCTCCCCTCCCCCCAGCAAGTCTCTACTTTATGGTATCCTCTGCTCCTCCCAGCCAGTGTCATCTTTGACAATACCTTCTCTTTCACTCCTTGTGACAAGTCCATTACCAAGTCCATTGGCTTTTACCTACTAACTATCTCATAAATCTACTCAGTTCTGTGTTGCCACTCCCGCCCGGGGGGAAGACCCCATCCTTTACTGCCTGTCCTTCTTCAGTGGCACCTTGCAGGTCTCCCTTAGCTACTTTCATACCTTTTCGGTGCATTGTCCTCACAGAAGCCACTGTGCTCTTAAAAACACAAATGTGGGAGCGCCTAGGTGGCTCAGATGACAAAGTGTCTGCCTTCGGTTCAGGTCATGATCCCAGAGTCCCGGGATCCAGCCCCGCATCGGGCTCCCTGCTTGGCGGGGAGCCTGCTTCTCCCTCTCTCTCTGTGCTGCTCCCCTGCTTGTGCTCTCTCGCTCTCTCTGTCAAATAAATACATAAAATCTTTAAAACACACACACACACACACACAAATATGATCACATAACTCTTACTTTGTGCACGTTGGCAAATTTCCTTTGCTCTCAGGATATAACTCCAGTTCCTGCCCAGGCCAGCAAATGTGAGTTCCTGTCCACTTCGGCCCCGTCCAGTGGAAGCCTCTCTCTACCTGCTGGCCTCGGCCCCTTACGCATACATCCTGTGTCCCATTCCAGTGCCTTCTCCCATGCTCTTTCCTCTGCCTGGGAAACCCCCACCCAAGTTTTACTGTCCTTTTCCCTGCCCTCACGTCCACTCCCACCCTCCATCTGGCTAACTCCTCACCACTTCCTTGGAGAAGATTCCACCCCGCCAGAGGTTGGGTCTCTCTCAGTCCCTGCCCAAGAGCTCTGCGAAGGCAGGGACTGTGCTGATCTCACTTGCTACTTCTCTGGGACGTAACAAACACGGGTCGTGACTGACCGACTGAATGACTGAACGAAGGAACGAGTATAAAGGAAGGAGGCGGGAGATGCAGGTAGGAAACATGAACTCAGTCGTAGGTACCCTAAGTGTTGTCTCTATTCGGTATCAACCATCCTTTCATATATATTATTTTCCCAAGTCATACGCCTTAGTTTATAACACCTAGCTTGTGGTCGTCAAGATCTCTGGTAGTAAATTGGGCTTCTTTCCTCATACATAGTCTCGCAGCTTCTGTCTACCTACTCTACCAAAGGCGGCAATGGAAGAGTAAATTCCAAACAAAGTTAGGAGGCAAAGAGGGCGATCAGGCCTGGAATGATACACACACCAAAATGTCCTTGAAAATTTATTAAATGAATAAACGGAATAAAAACTGCAAAGCTGGGGTGCCTGGCCAGCGAGCCCCGTGTTGGCTGTAGCGATTACTCGAATAAAAAAACTTTAAAAAAAAAAAAAAAACTGCAAAGCTACCTCAGCCACATGGAGTCTGATCTCCCAGTCACCCTCTGCCAAAAAAAAAAAAAAAAAAGTTGCAAAAAAAGAAAACCCAAAGAGCAGCATCTCCCCTCTAAGGTTTTCGAGGTGGTAGCAATGGAAAGAAGAAGGTTTTCTGAAAAAAACTCAACAATAAATGTCTCTCAAGGAGGCTTAAGCCCTAGAACTTTTATAATCTGACGGCAATCTGGAAAAGCTGAATTTTAAGCATGCCCCCTTGACCTTGCCTAGACGAAATGAATCATTCCTTTTCTCCGGTCAGTGTTTGCTGTCTTCTGCAGTACCCCTATTTTGAAGCAAATCTCACGGTCCAAAATGGTTATGTAAGCCACAACACCTTCACATGAAATTATTTACTTTTAATAATAGAAAAGTTATTTTCGACTGCAGCGAAACCATAAATCTGGCCTGTTTTGCTTCAGTTCATTTGTTTGGATGGCCATCTGGCAAGATTATTCAACACGAGCAGACAGACTCTTCCTCGGTACAAGTCAAGTATTTGCTATTTAAAAGTTGATGTTGCAAAAAAAAAAAAAAAAGTTGATGTTGTGCCTAAGGCTGAGCTCTAATTCTTTTTTCATTTTCTTCTCTTGCTTTTTATAGCCACATAAACAACGGGTTTGACTTAGAACTACTTGTACATGTTATTCACCATATGATGGCAATATAATCAAACCGCGTTCAAACGCCACATTCGAAAATCAGGGTCGTAACGTTAGAGAATCCAGAACGGGCTGTAGGTACTTCCGCCTTCTAGGACTGAGGGATCGTTCATCTCTAGGTAGACAGGTCTTCGGTTTTGAGGGAACACCTCAGAGAGTTCTGACAGTTCTTTTTAATAGAAAGAAAAGAGGCTATTTGGGCAAGACTGAATGGCCACTTTTTCTGCCTAACACACAAATGGAACTTGGACCAGTTGGGCGGCGGGCTGCATGGGTGCATGGGGGGCACAGAGGATAAAGGACCTGGGACTAAGAAGGGAAGCAGGGCGATTGGAGGCGAGTACAGTGCTGTCCAATAGAACTTTCTAAAATGATGGAAATGTTCTACATCTCGCCCAGTGCAAGAGCCACTTGACACATGTGGCTACTGAGCATTTGAAATGTGGTGATACGACTGAAAACCTGAATTTTTAAAATTATTTAATTGAAATTTAAATTGCTACATGTGGCTAATGGTTATCCCGCCAGTCATTGCAGAAAAGAGGACCCTTCACATCAACCGCTCCCCCTCCCCAAACCTGAGCCACAAACAGCAGGGAGAGGCTTGGAAGCTCCAGAAAGAATCTCCGAGGGTAGAGACCCTGAAGGACTTTCAAGAAGGCGATGAGTGAGTGATAGTCAACGTGAAGTTGCCGCTTGCTCTGTGTTCCTTTCTGTTGTCCACAAACTTCAGTAAACATCTCCTATGCTGAAGTGACCGTGCATCTCAACTTGCCTGGGACTGCCCCTTCATGTCTGATGTCCTGGTGTAATTACTAAGAGTCCCTGCTTCACTCTCAAGTGTCCCACTTGGACAATGTATCATATCAACTCCCCACTTACACACATAGCCTTGTACTGGTGGTGTTGCAGAGATTTGGGGAAAGGAATGTAAAGAGAAGCTCAGACTTCCCTATCACCTCTCCCCAGCAGCCTTGTGCAAGAGCGGGGGGCGGGAAGGGGTGGGCAGAGCCAGTAGCAGAAGAGCCAAGCAACATGGCGGACCAGTTCACAAGTGGGCTGGCCAGGACAGAAGTGAGACCAAACTATCCTTCCCCTAAGTAAACTAGGGGAGGGTGAAAGCAGGGAGAGAGCAGAGGGGGGAAAGCCAGTTACCAAAGAAGAAAGAAAAATATAGTTTCTCTGGCATTCTCAAGTATTACCAAGAAAAACTGGACAGATTCAATGTCTTTCCACTTCTCTGTATTTGGTAAAATCCAGTATTAGTATTCAGGACACTCTACTGCAGTTTAATCTGTAATAACACACATTTTCAGGGCATAAAGTTTAAAATATAATTATCTGAGATTTCCATAAGGATACAATAAAACCAAACAACCACATCTAAGGGAAAATAAAACCTCAAAATCTTATAGCCTGAACTTTAACTAAAATATACTATTTGACATTAATTTCTAACTTTAGATCCAACATTTAGTTTGTTCATGTGTGTTTTTACTGTGTGTGTGTGTGTGTGTGTGTGTGTGTGTGTGGTCAGAATGCTCTATTAGCAAATTTCAAGTATGTAATATAATATTTTCTCCCTATTTCCCCTACCTACCAGCCCCTGGTAACCACCATTCTCCTCTGTTACTATGAGTTTGGCCTTTTTTTCAAACAACTTAGGTTATTTCCATATCTCGGCTATTGTGAATACTGCTGCAATGAACGTGGAAATACAGATATCTCTTCAAGACAGTGATTTCGTTTCCTTTGGATAAATACTCAGAAGTGGAATTACTGAATCATATGGCCGTCCTGTTTTTAATTTTTTAAGGAACTCTATATTGTTTCCTACAGTGCCTGTGCCAACGTACACTCCCGCCAACAGTGAACAAGAGTTCTCCTTTCTACACTTATCTCTTGTCTTTTTGATCATAGCCATCCTGACAGGTATGAGGTGATTTCTCATTGTGGTTTTATTTACATTTCCCCGATGATTAGTGATGTTAAGCATCTTTTCATATACCTGTTAGTCATTTGTGTATTTTCTTTGGAAAAATATCTATTCAGATCCTTGCCAATTTTAAAGTTACTTTTTTTTTTCTTCATGTGTGCTTTTAAAGCATTACACAAAACATTAAGTGATTTCTACTTAGCAGATTTTTAAATAACTAAACATCTTTGGGGCTCCCGGGTGGCTCCATTGGTTAAGCATCTCCCTTTGGCTCAGGCCATGATCTCCGGGCTCTGGGATTGAGCCCTGCATCGGTCTCCCTGCCCAGTGGGGAGTCTGCTTCTCTACCCCTCTGCCCCCTCCCCTCTTGTACTCTCTCTTTCAAATAAATAAATATAATCTTTAAAAAAGTAAAAGAGGAGAACTAGACATTTTTACTACATCAGTCCTAAGTCCACTGTAATCCATTTGAAGAGTAATTCATTTTCCTTTACTTTCAGACATACACAGATGTATTTTTGTCCTTTTTATGACCCAAGTAGATAAAAGCCTAGAGTATATTTCGCCTAAATATCACTGAGGTGATAGCAGCAAGAAGCAAAATGGTGGAATGATTAAGAATGTGGGCTCTGGGGGCGCCTGGGTGGCACAGCGGTTAAGCGTCTGCCTTCGGCTCAGGGCGTGATCCCGGCATTATGGGATCGAGCCCCACATCAGGCTCCTCAGCTATGAGCCTGCTTCTTCCTCTCCCACTCCCCCCTGCTTGTGTTCCCTCTCTCGCTGGCTGTCTCTATCTCTGTCGAATAAATAAATAAAATCTTTTTTAAAAATTTTTAAAAAATTAAAAAAAAAAAGAATGTGGGCTCTGGAGTCAGACTTCACATTTGAATCCTGGTTCCAGCAACTTAATTTTCACCTGTGAGATGGGCGTACTTTTGGTAATCACCTGATGAGGCTGTTATGAGGATGTAGTTAGATAATACACATAAAGCACTCAGAACAATTCCTGGCAAATATAATAGGGGCTTACTAAGTGCTAACCGTGATAATGACGATAATGAAGAGGACAATGATCATTGGATCAGAGGAAAATTTGAGAATTTAAATATAACCTTGAAAACAAGTCACAAAGACATACTTTTAAAAATGAGTCCTGGGGCACCTGGGTAGCTCCGTCAGTTAAGTGTCCAACCCTTGATTTCTGCTCAGGTCATGATCTTGGGGTCATTGGATCGAGCCCACGTCAGGCTCCACACTGGGCGTGGAGCCTGCTTAAGATTCCCTCTCTTCCTCTGCCCCCCTCTCAAACAAAAAGTGAGTCCTAACTGAGGATTCACTTCTGCTACTCTAAGATAACAACAGCCTCGTCAGTCATTCATCCACCATTCCCATTTCCACACACTGTGACAAAATTCTTTCCAAGTGTTTTCTAACAAAATATGAAGTCCTTGAGATATATTGACATATATTTGTATCCTGACAACTAGCAAGAGTATTCAAAACATGAAAAGTAATCAAAAATATTTTTTAAAAGATTTTATTAATTTATTTGAGAGACAGAGTGAGCAAGAAAGAGAGCGTGAACAGAGGGAGAGGGAGAAGCAGACTCCGTGCTGAGCAGGGAACTGGGGGCGGGACTTGATCCCAGGACACCGGGATCATGACCTGAGCCAAAGGCAGATGCTTAAGTGACTGAGCCACTCAGGCGCCCCAATAAATATTTATTGATATCAGTTACACAACAGCTATTGACTGGGCATTAGTGACTATGAGCAGCACTGACTGCACTAGAGGCTAAGGACTCACACCGGGCTCGCGGTCGGAGCTCATTAAAAGAAGAAGTTGATCCCACAAAGCCAGAATATTCTGTCTTATGGGGAGGAAGAGACAAGATTCGCTTTTTGCCAATATATTCAGTAGTGACTTCCCACGATGTCTACTTTTTGTAGTCCCCTCTTACGGAGGACTTATGGAACCCAGGAGCCTCACCTCACACTGGCTTCACGGGGGTGCAGAGGAAGCACGCAGCTGTAGGGGTGTCCCCAGTCAACCAGGGGCTCGTGTCAAGGGTGTACATCCCAGGTCAGAGATGAGAGACTGAGAACACAGTCTCAGTGAGTGGGTGCAGAAGCCTCCCTAGCTTAGAAGCCCCGTCCCTCAAGAACTATGTCCATTGCGACAGTCCCAGAACCACAGCTTCCAGGCCCCAGTGAAGGGAGAGCCCAGCTAGTTCCCACTGCGCTCAGGAAGCCCAAGGCCGTGTCTTCTCACCAGGCAGGTCTATTCATTCACGGACCTCCCAGTCCAGACTCGGCTTAGCAACCACAGGTCATTCTTACCATAAGCAGTGTGGCCTAATAACATAGCTAGCATTCACCTCTGTCAGGTTTCCAGGCAAACAAAGCTAAAAAGTTAACCCAAGGTCATTTTATTTTTCATCAAGAAGGGGAAATGTTTTACTAATCTTTCACTCACAAATCCACATTCTCGACTCCTCTGAGCTCCCAAAATCTTATCAGATATCATCAGTGAGAGAGATGTCTCTGAAGCACCCTAAACTCAGTATGTACAAGACCCACATAATTTCCTCCTCTCTCCCTCCCTGGACACCTTACGTTCCCTGTTGTAACTCACACAATCATCATCTATCCAATCATCCCCTGCATACAATTCTTCCATGGCTTTCCATTCCAAAGCCCAGAGCATGACAATTCAGGCTCTTCGGAACCTAGACGTGGTCTACCTCCAGCTTCCTCCATAGCACCCTACCCTTTAGACAAAGACTATATGTCATTCTCACATTTGCCATCATTAGAAAATATCTACAGCCTTGTTCAGACCTGGAATAGCTTTCTACTAACAAACAACTGGTCAACCAAGAGCTTCAAACTCTTGAAAAACCAACTCAAACATCACCTCTAAGAAAACACAAACTCATCCCCAGTATAGATTTGTCATTCCCTCTGTGTTCTCGCACAGCACACTGGAGGCCTCCCTTGCAGCACTGCCCATGTGGTTGCGGCCCCCATCGCCTACAAAGCTGCTGCAAGGAAGAAACCAAGCCTTATCTGTGTTGTCTCCCCAGAGCCATGAATGCGTCTCTGCACAGGAAGTGCCTCAAAGTCTACTGGCTTGAATGCAAATAGTAGCATTGAAGCTGTGCCTTAAGAAACAGGTAGAACTTCTGAGGACAAACAAGGAAGAAAAGGCCCAGAAGCAAGAAGGTGGGGGCACAACAGTCCAGTTTGCTGACCCATGGGTCCTTGGAAGGAAACAGACATTTCAGATTCATTGTGATCCTATCCCAGCCTAAGAGACTTAGGCTTTAGTCAGTAGGAAATGGTTGTAACTCACTATTAAAACTATGCAAAGACTTGAAAAAAAAAATTAAGAGGTTACACCACAATCAAGTCTCTAGGAATGACTTTTCTAAATGATAAAATACATAGATCTTTGGGGAACCAAAAAAGAGTTTCTCAAATCAAGGCTCTAAAAGCTAAACAAAGGATATATTATAAAAAGTACTAAGATTTTTTGTTTGTGACTTCATCTATCCTAATACACAAACATTAAAATGAGGGACAAGGGGCCCAGGTCCTTCTGATAGAGGCTCAAGGGGGAAACAAAATGGAGGACCATCATCAGTGCTACATAGCGTGCAACCACTAGACCTGTACGAATGCCGCCTTTGGCTTCTGAGGTCCTCCTCATACGCTGCTGTCATCCAGTCATGGTGATGAGATTATGAACACCTGCCAAATTGACAAATAAAATAAGTGAAAGGAGCTGGGACAACCCACAGACCAAAATAATGCAAGGCTTTTGCAGTCAATTACAAGTGTGAGGGACTAAGGAAAATACTAGACCAGATTACCCAATGTACCTTTCCTAGTTCTTGGGGGAAGGACTTTGTTTTTTTAACTTATTTTTGGAAATGAACAAAACAAATTCCTCAATGTGACTATACCTCTTCCATCTTTCTCGTCTTAGCTCATCAGGGGTAGACTGACATTTCAATCAGTCCCAGAATGGTTATTAAACAATATGCTGTCAGTACTCTCTCTGACACTAAGAGACGAAAAGTGGGGGGGGGGGGTATGAGGTTCCTGCCATTGAGAAATAAAATTGAAAAAATTAAGCAATAAGATAAGGAGATTTCTAAGATGCATTGTTGAATTTTAAAAAGTGAGATATAGACTAACATTGATATAATATGCTTCTATTTGTATAAACATGTGTATAGTATATACATATGCTTATATAGGCATGGTTTTGCATTGAAATTTTCTGAATGCTATACAAAAAGTCATGGCTGGTGGTTACCTCTGGAGAGGTCTGCCAATGTGGGGTCAGAAAGATGTTTTTAACCATGTATCATCTTAGTAGTGTTTGTTTGCCATGTGCATGCGGTTTTTTAAAATTTTTTAAATTATAAATACAACAAACAAAAGTTAAGCAACATCACAAATCAGGAAACGATTACAGTGAGCAGAAGAGAAACCAACATTTATTGACTAACCTCTCTGCGCCAAGCATACCTCTCGGCCACCTCCCAATCATTACCGCCCAAGGGGTGTGGCTGCGATGTTTCTAGCCCCTGGAAAACAGCCTGAAACCTCTCCCCGTGCTGTTCTGCCACCTCAGTCAAACCCACAGTTGGCTCTGACTCTGAGCTTTTTCTAGCATATGGAATGCAGCCAAATTTGGATGGTTTCCCAGGGAGGGTAAATAGTGTGTTGGAGATTGAGTTAAAACAACCAAACTCCTTTTTAGCAAGCCAATGGGATCAATCCAGGGCTTGTAAAGTACTACCTAAATTGTTTTTAGTTCCTTTGATTGCTTTTTTCATCTTGAAAACTGTAAAACACACACACCCTCTCCAACTTAGGATCTGCTGCTTTAAGAACTATTTACCCCATGTAGAAACCAAGCATGCATAGCTTCTTTACCTGATTTGTGCCGACGAAAGCAAGACAGTACTTTCTACTATTATCATTGTTAATAAAACAAATTAAACTTCTGTGAAATCTGTAAATTGCAGTTAAGTATATTTCTATTAAACCCTTATCAAATGCTGCCCTCTAGTGGGCTCTTCGGTAAAAACCTTCTAAAAATAGATTTTAATTACGTTTTAAGATGTTTTAAAAGAGAACAACAATGATAGATGCACATCTTTTTAAATTAAATATTCACCATACAACAATAATTTCAATTAACTCTGCCCTTCATAAAATGTTGACATTGTCATCGTTTCCTCAAATATTTTAAATATTTACCTTGCTGGGAAACGTTTACCTTAACACACACAAATGTGGTCTGTTTTCCAAGGCAGACCTGAGTTGACTTCACAGGCACCCCAACAAAATGTTTAAATGTCTAGTATTTCATAAAAGTGACCTCTAGATATGACCTGTCTAGATATTCACAACGGTTTTAAAATCACATATCAGCGATCCTGTTCTGAGTGTTAATATTGTTAAAGAGAGCTTAAAAGAGGAGCAACTTTTACTGTGTAAGGAAGTTTTAGCAAGAAAGCAGGAGGGCACCAAGGTTTGATGTCCTTGCTTTGGACATATTGGCAGCCACTTGGAAACTTCTGTCTTGCCGTTCTGCCTCATTGCCTGCAAGTCATTCATCACTTAGTTTAATATAACTCGGGACCCAAACACACTCAGGCTGCCAAGTTCTCTAAGCTTCAAAAATGATTCTTTTCCAGCCACATCATGCTTTGTATTTACAGTATACTCTCCCCGGCCCCCGCCCCCAGAAGTTCAGGGGGCTTTGCCTAGACCTCCACCGGGCCGTTCTGAGCCCTGTTACCTGCAGGCACCCGAGCCCTGAGCATCCTTCCAGCCCCTGGGGCGGAATCCCTGTCTGGTTGCAACTCCCGTTCCCGGGCCTCGTCCGTAAAGGCTTTGGCAGCTCCCGGTAAAAGACAGGAGGAGAAATACATCGGAAATCTCCGAGTCCGCGTTTCTCCCGGCCGGCGGCGCTGCACCTGCCCTGCTCGGCGGCCGAGCGCGTGCCTGCAACCGGAGGCCGGGGACCCCGGGCGGGAGTCCCCGCTGCCGAGACCGCCCAGCAACCGCGAGCCGCGCTCCGCTCCGCCGCCCCGTCGGGAGGCGCGGTCCGGGGAGGACTCGGCGGAGCCCCGCCGCTTCTCGAAGGTCACCTCCAGCACCCGAACAGCAGCCCCGACAGCGGCTGGACGGCGCAGCCCTCCGAACCCGGCCGCGGTCGCCCTCGCGCAGCCAGCCCGCCCCGCGCTCCCCGCCGCCCGTCGAGAGCACGACCGAAGCCCGCGGAGCAGCCACCGGGAAACACCCTTTCGTTCCAAACGCGGGATGTTAACGTCCGAGAAGTTACTGGGAGAGAATATAAATTGCCATAGGAGAAATCAGTCGCAGGACCCTCCTCAGGCCGCCACCCGCCCTCCCCGGTTTTAACTCTCCCTCGGTTCCGCTAAGTGCCTGTTATTATCACCTCGATTAGGAAACTCTCTCAACTTATAATTATCACCCCTTTCATCTTCCCTGAGGTTTTTCCCTTTGATGCCCAGTTCTGTGTGGCTTCTTCCCCTGGGGAGATTCCTTAGCTGGCATTTCTGCCACACTTTCTTAAACTTTTCTACACCCTTCATCGGTTCCATCTCCTGCTCCCTTTTCCTTGCGGGGAGAAACGCATCCACGGTGGGAATGCTGCGTTTGAGCCAGGATGATTTTTTTGTGCACTAACACGTGTGCTAAGACGGTGTGGCCTTTTAAAAAATGAACGGATAAAGACATACCTCGCATAGGTTTTGCTGAACCAGAAAGAGGAGAATGAAGAGCGTGGGGGGAGAGAGAGATGGGGAGAGGGTGGAAAGGGGGAGAGAAAGAAGGAAGAAGAGGAAGGGGAGAGAGAAGGAGGAGGAAGAAGAGGGGAGAGGAGGAGAGAGGGAGGGGAGAGAGGGAGGGAACAAAGGAGAGAGAGGGAAAGGGTAAGAAAGGGAGGTGGGAGAGGAGGAGAGAGGGAGAAGAGGGAGAAGGGAGAGACGTAGAGAGGGAAGGGGAGACAGGGAGGGGAAGAGAGAGAGTGAGGGGGAGAGAAGGAAGCAGGGGGAGACAGGAAAAGAGGAAGGGAGAGAAGGAGGGAGGAGATGGGGAAGAGGGAGCAGGATGGGAGAAGAGAAGAAGGGATAAGAGGACTGAGGGAGAAGAGGAGACAGGGCGTTGGAGAGGGAAAGAGGCGGGGAGAGGGGGACAGAAGGAGGGGGAGAAAGGGAATGGGGAGAGAGGAAAAGGGGAGAAGAAGAGAGAGGGAGGGGACAGGGTAAGGGGAGAAGAGGAGGAAGGGAAAGGGGAAGTGGGGTAGGGGTAGGGAGTAAGCTAAGCGAGGGAGAGGGTGAGAGAGAATCTGTCTTCATCTCACCAGGCCACATGGAAATAAAAACAGAAACTTCAGCTCCCTTCTTACATAACTTGCAGGACTTAGTACAAGAAGAAACTAACTGAGGAGCCCTTTCTTCAAAAGTTATTAAGGCTTCCAGGTGATGACAGCAGAGCATTACACACACACACACACACACACACACACCCGCACAGGGCGGCCTTGGACCCCACCACACTAGGTGCACACACCCAGGAAGCCAGCCCCGTTTCCTCCCATCCATCAAAACTGTTATTTGGGTCCACCTCCCACCCCCCACAAGGGGCAGCCCCTACTTGGGCCATCAACTTGTCTTGGTTTGCCCTAGACTATCAGAGGCTTAGCACTGAAAATCCCACATCCCTGGCACCTCCTTAGTCCCAAGCACATGGGGACAGCAGGTCACCACCCTGTTCTCTGGAGACCCGTTCTAGACATAGAGCTGTCCTCTGCTTTTCTACTAGTTTTAATTTCTTCCTCTCAGAACCAACAGCGATCTTAGGCCAATCCCTACCTCTCTGGTGGGGTGGGAAGCCATTCCAAATGCCCCCGCATTTATTCCCCTATTTTTCATGTGCCCAAAGAGAAGGCTGCCGCGCCATGATTCTGTCTGTTCGTATGTCAGAAGTAAGCTGAACTGGGCATTTGTGTGCAGCACGCGTTGGAATTTCTTGTAACTCCTTTGGAAAGAATGAGGTTTCCACACTGCATTTCAGAATTTGGTGGTCATACACTTGTAGTCTTTTTTTTTTTTTTAAGTATGATACTTCAAGAATGTATAAAGCATTCTCTCTCCTAAGACAGTCACATTAACAAAAATTATACCCAGGTAAAAGCTAACAAACTGCCATTTTATTCCAGAGGGACAAACTAAACTACAAACTGAACTTCACATGTCCCTCTACGGTGAACTGCACATTCACCAAGCACTTTTCTGGGCCTGGAGACATTTTTTATTTTTTAATCAGAGAGAGAGAAAGAGAGAGACAGAGCACAACCAGGGGGAGCAGCCCGCAGAAGGAGAAGCAGGCAGAGGGAGAAGCAGACTCCCGACTGAGCAAGGAGCCCGATATGGGACTCAGGGCTCCAGGATCATGACCTGAGCCGAAAGCAGAAGCTTAACCATCTGAGCCACCCAGGCGTCCCTGGGCCTGAAACATCTTATGGATATCGTGCCATATCCTCCCTGGAAGTGCTGAAAGATTAATATCTAGATGTTCTTAGTAACGTACAAATATGAACATTAGTCAATTAATTCCTTAAAGAGGTACTCAACCCTGCTTTGAATCTTCCTATCCTTCCTTAGTGTGTGTCGCACCTACTGTGTATTATACCCAGTGTCTATTACACTCCCCTGAACACTGCATGGGCTAGAACGATTGCATGATTTCTCCTCACATAGCTCCTGTCCCTCACATCAGTTAATGCTCTTGCATATCTTCCCCGAGAAAAGAGAAGCTATGGGACAAGAGCTCCCACAGCCTCCTCAAAGCAAATGGACCAGTCTACCTTCATCTGTGCCCAACCTTGCTGGCCTCTTTCCTATAAGCCACGATGCAGTGCCCTGGTCCTATCAGAATCCAACCTTCCCTGATACTGTGCAATCTATCCCCTCTTATCTCCTCAAAAGACTTGCCTTCCATAGCCAAACCACTTTTAAATAGTCTTCCTCTTTTGTAGTTCACCTTCCAATAAAAACACATAGCCCTAGAGTGATGGCTCTCAAAGTGTGGTCACTGAACCACCAGTATCAGCATCACCTGGGATTTATTAGAAAGCCAATTACTTGGGCCTCCACCCAGACATACTGAGTCAGAAACTCCGGGGCTGAGGTCTGGAAGTCTGTGTTTTCACAAGCCTTCTGGGTGGTTCTGATATTCACTGAAGCTCGAGGTGCATGGGTGTATGGCTGACACTCCCTGGCTTCCCTCTGTACCGCCCTCCACCTGTGTCCGCATGCAGAGGCATACATCACCAACGAAAGAGCTCTCTGGAGCAGGCTGGAGATGCTGTTCTTAGCCCTCTCCTGATCCTATTTTTATTAATGACTCAGACGGAGGCACAGATGGCACACTGATCTCATTAACGGATGACAGAGAGCTGGATGGGGTAGAGATGTTGAATGATGACATCAGTACCCAAAGACACAAAGTGATAGTTCAAGTCTATCAAGATGAAACTTAATAGGGCATATTAGCTGGGATTAGATTCAGCTTTGAGTGACAGAGTATTGGCTTAATAAGAAAGAAAAGTATTTCTCTTTCACATAAATGAACTTTGGAAGTGTCAGGCTAGAGTCAACGTGGCGGCTCTGCTTCTGGAACTCCCAGGATTCGAGCTCCCCATTTGTCCCATTCCTAAGGTGTGGCCTCATCCTGGAGTCAAAGATGGTGACTTCTATGTTTCAGATAACAAAATGGAGGAGGGATGTCTTGCCGTCTTTAAGGATTCTGGATGCCATCACATTATCCTTTCCACTCACGTCCTTTTGGCTAAAACTTAGTCTTCTGGCCATAGCTGCAACGGAGGCTAGGAGTTGTCTTTATTTTTCTAGGCAGCTCAGCCAGAAATGCTATTACATGGAAGAAAAGGAGAACAAACATTGGGACGCAGTGTGTAGACTCCGCCAACCAAAGCAAAAACAAAGTCCTTTATATAAGGTGTAAAAGGTGAATGTCTCTTGAAGGTTCTGATGAGGAAGGGGGAAATAGGGAGTAAAAGCCACGCAAGCAGCCCTCTGCTGTCTCCCTTTACAAAGGCAATAAATCCAAGCTATACTTGCTTAGGTAAGAGAGAAGGTATAGGATACAAAACTGATACAAAATTTTTAGGCACATTGCTAGCTTCAGGAATGTCTCAAACGATGTCATAGAGATTTGACTCTTTTCCATGTTGGTTTATTCCTAAGCGTCCCATGGCAAGATGTCTGCCTGCAGTTCCGGAACCCTATCCCCTGAACCTGCTGATAGACCAGAAGAGGTTCAAATTCGATTTTCCCCACCCCCACCTCCCCTTGTTTCCCAGGTCAGCTTCCTCTAGCAAAGCAGTTCTCAACCCCGAGTAACCACTGGAATCCCCTCAGGAGCTTTTTATGATGATACCCAAACCTCTCTTCCTAAATCGATTTCATTGGTCAGGGTGGGACTTGGGCATTTAAAGAAAATCCCCCCGGGTGATTCTCCTGCGTGTGCAGAGTGCAGAAGCCCTGATCCAGCGGACTGTGAAAAGTGGGAGCTTTGCCTCTCGGGTTGCTCTGAAGTTGTCTCCCCAGACACCGTGCATGGGGGCCATGGGTCTCCTCCATCAGGTCCTGCCTCACCGTGAGCCCCCCTCACTCTACTGCTGGTCCCCACCCGGAACTACGACACCTGCATTCCCTTCATAGGATCTAGCGTCCCTCTATGGGACCTGAGGGGGGGGAGTTGAGGAGCGCCTCTTGACTACCCTGCCCTTCTGTCTTCCCAAGATCTCCACACATGGCTGTCAAGGTTGACTTTCTTTTACTAAAGGACTCGAGTGATTTTAAAAGGGAAACGCAGTAGGAAGAAAAACGTTAAAGGTTTGGGAAGCCATCTGCTCATAAACTATAATTGAAATCTAAGACCCGGACTTGAAGAATGTCAGCAACAAAAGCTCCAATCAAGGATTAGCTGATCGAAGAAGCTGTGAAGGATTATCCAGAGAGGTCACAGGAAATGTCCAGGAGCATGGACTCCTGGAAGCCAAGAGAACAGAGGTTAGAAGCACGAGGACCAGCTCACCCACTTCACTCTTTTGTCTAGTGACCAGGCCTGCTGTCATCTACTCTGGTGACTTCCTTCCGTGAAATGTGAAACATACAGAACGACGGCCACAGTTTCAACAAATTCAACAAACGCTCCAAATTTCACTTGAAGCTTAAGTTACTACCTTTCAACATGTTGGCAGTAGATACTCAGATTTCTCTACAAGAAGACAGAAGCTCCCAAAAGGCTATGAGTTTTTCAAAAGATAGGGCTCCTCAAATCCTCACAAATCTTTAATCAAAGAAAGAGCGTTCCCAAACTGTGCGTGCTGAGGTGCCCTGCGGCACTGCAGTGAATCAGATGGGCCCCGTAGGAGGTTTTCAGTTTTTGAGGGACATGTGACAACATCTGTCAGGCACATATTACTACCAGTAATTTATTCGGACCTGAGTGCTTAATAATCTGAAATGTTATTATATATTTTTTGGCTTAGGGCCCATGAATAAATTACCCAGTCGACTCTAACCAGGAGCTGAGGACGTTTGGGAGCTTGTGCAGAGGATTTACCTATGATTGACTCCCGCAAGCCAATAGTGCTCTCGTGTCAGCCTGAAAATATGACACCCCAGGAGTACGAGAATTTGTTTCTTACTACAGCTCTAAAGGAATTGCTCCTGTTCGGAAATTATAAACAGCCTATGGGTTAGGGGAAATTAGAATTTACAATAGAAACAAAATCTAGATAGTATACTAAACTAAACTATTGCATTTCAAACCCCTGACACATCTAAAGACATCTAATTTATATTCAGAACATTTTCAGGCTTTCTATCCTTTGCTTTCAGCCAAGCACTTCAGGATGGGTGTCATAAAAGCAAATAAAACCACAAGTTCAAAATCATAGTCTAGATCCTCGTTTATGTCAATTACATTTGTTCAATTCCTTGGCCAAACAACACGTTTCTAATTTTATATTATATCTGGTTTTATATATGTACTAGTCAGGATAGTCTTGGCTATGTTGCAGTAATCCCCAAAAAGGCAAACTCTAAAATATCAGTGGCTTAACCCCCCACAAACCTTTGTGTCTCTTACTGACCCAAAATCTGATGTGACATGGGTGTCTTTCTTCCACCCTAACCTGCGTCAGCTAAAACACCTGGCCTCCAAGGTCCTGAGCTGGGGAAAGAAAGAGACCCAAGAAGCACACTAATTCATCATTGCCTCATCCCCAGAGTAACACAGGTTATTTCCACTCATAATCCATTGGCCAGAACTTGTCACGTGGCTACAACCTCTCTGCAAGGGATGCTGGGAAATGTAGGGGAGAACATGGACATTTGGTAACACTGTTTCTGACACAATCTGCGTGGTTATAGTCACATCAAGTGAGGATACAATTTACTTATTTACTCACTCATTCATCAAAAAATTTTAAAATTCAGGTTAAAAATAGTATATACACAATAATCCCATCCCAAGGACTGGACTATACGAGAAAATATGGAAGTCACCACATGTGTGTGCTAACAGAGCAAATCCTAGATGTCAAAATTATACATAATTTCCTTCCTTTTTTAATTTATGGAAATTCGTATGTATTTTCTAATTTGTCTGCAATATGCATTTGTTATTAATATAATAAAACAAAATGTATGAAGACTCTGTAGGGATTAAAGGCTAAATAATTCATAGGTTATATAAATTTTCCTGGGAGAATAAAGGGATCATTTTTTAAATTTGCTTTTGTGAGAGTCAAGAAGGCAGCCAAATTTGGAACGTGTGGAGGTGTTCTCAGAGTTAAGATTTCTTTTTCTTTTGTGGGATGGGAAAGGTGCGCTTTCTTGGAAGAGAGAAAAAAGAGGTAGGAATAGTGCTAATCTATGAAGAAGGAACATGACCCCTTTCGGGGATAAGTCTGAGGGGCTTTTCTGCCTCTAAGGGCGTGCTATACAAACTTGCCAGCCCTGGGGAGGCTGTGTGTCCCTGACCCGGGGGGCATGCGATCTATGGTAAGACCTGACATGGCGGAAATCAGCCTGCTTCAGGAGGTCCCAAGAAAATGAGGGAGCCCCGTTTGCTTTGGCCTCAGCAAAAAGCATCAGAAAGCACGAGAAAAGCCCAGGGAAATGAACATGGGACAATGACAAGGCTGCGTAGGGGTTCTGAATATTAGAACGATAATAACTGCCATCATAGTCGTCATCATAAGGATGATGACGCGGTCATGGAGTCTTCGGAGAATGCCAGGAACTGTGTTACCTATGTTATTTACATTATCTTACTCAGTAGATTGTGTACAAATTCATTTGTATTCGTGTTATATAATATATTCTATTATTGTAAAATCGTGGTATATTCAGTACTAGGATACTCACAAGGAAGGTCATGTAAGGAAGAAGAACACGTCAAGGTTCAGGCAGGTGGCAATTCCCAGGTACAAAAAGGAAGAGTCCTAGAAAGCGTGGGCCGGGAGCCCATGTGGCAAGAGATGCGGAAGTCATATTATTAATAGATATAGGAAATGGTTTACTATTTCTGGATAGGAAAAAGTTCTGGATGGGAAAGAATTCTTTTTCTCACTTGGGAGTTCTCTGGTGAACTCTGAAGACTGAAGAAGTAGAATGATAAAAGAAGGCAAGTGGGAAAAGAGCAAGAACATGGCAAGTTATTCTTTGCGTGTCTTTGCTCCTTTCCACCTAGGCGTTTGTTCATTCCTATCCTATCTTGGGGCGCAGCGCTGGGATAATGGAAACGTGCTTTAAGCCAAAACTGAGGATCAGGAAAAGAAAATGTTAAGAAGTCTCTCGAATGGCTGTTTCTTCATTCATGGGCAATAGAACGATCTGAAAAGAGAGCCAAGAAGCAGCCCATAATCAAATACATTAATATTTCTGCGGCAGAAAAAATCATCATATGAAACAGGAAAATAAGAACAAAAATAACTTCAGGTCCATTCAGGCCAGGTTTTCCGAGTACTTTGTAGAGTACCCGTCCACATCTAAAATTCTCGAAGTCCCCATAGCTGCAGCTCCTCTTCGGTCTCTGGCCGCACCGTTAGCCTGGCACGCCGGTCAGCTCGTGCAAACAATCTACGTGCTTTTGGAGCTTCCTTCTTAAGGAAACTACTTTAAAAAAAAAAAAGTTTTTTTTTTTCTTTACCTGCAGTTTTCAAAGTCTGAGGATTTGGGAACTGCAACTAAAGGATTGTGGTAGGGATCTGTAATTAAAATTTTTACTATGTGGGGGCGCCTGGGTGGCACAGCGGTTAAGCGTCTGCCTTCGGCTCAGGGCGTGATCCCGGCGTTATGGGATCGAGCCCCACATCAGGCTCCTCCGCTATGAGCCTGCTTCTTCCTCTCCCACTCCCCCTGCTTGTGTTCCCTCTCTCGCTGGCTGTCCCTATCTCTGTCAAATAAATAAATAAAATCTTAAAAAAAAAATTTTTTTTTTTACTATGTGCTACTACAGCAAAAATATTAAAAATTTTTAAACAAAGTTTATTAAACTGAAGAATAGGTTAAACTCTAATTTCTGGCTGTCCGATAGTCATACTTTTTTTTTTTTTTAAGAATTCTATGTTTAAGTAATCTCTACTTAAAACAAAGGGCTCCAACTCACAACCCTGAGATTAAAAGTTGAACGATCTCTCAACTGAGCCAGCCAGGGGCCCCGACACTCGTACCTTCTAACTGCCTTTAATGTAGGCTTTAAACTAACAAGCTACCATCATTTAATTTCTTTGTTCTGTTTATTTTCTACACAGCATAGCATGCAATGCTGTCTCCTTCCGGTCTCCCCTGAAATGGCTTGAGTGTCACTAGGCTGTGCAGACCCCCAGGCCTCCCTTTGGCCTGATTGTCTGTTCTCACTTGTGTCAGGGTCTGCACTTACTTCCTACTCTTGGTTTCTGAACAGCAACAAAGTGTTTTATGGATTTTTTTTTGACAACTTTATATACCCAAAAAATGAGCTTTCTCTTTAGACACTGAATTCTGTCTTGGGCTTATAACACATCAATCTTCCTCAGGACTGAAAAGCCTCATCTTTTGGCCTGCAACATTTCACCTGTTGCCCCAGTCCTTGTTTGACCATAAATTCCTCCAATAGCCACATGCTAAATCAAAGACTGCCCTTGAAATGTTTCTGTCACATTCTTGCTCCCTTGACACGTATGATACTTTTCCCTCCAAATATTTGATTTAATTGTTCTTTTACTTCTCACGTGGATTCTCAAATTCAGTAAAAACTCATTCATGGAATACCACTTTTAGTCTGAATTTGTAACAACTGCCGTATCAGTCAGGGTTTTCTGGAGACAGAGAACCAATAAGAGATTGTATACATATATTTTTTATTATTGTAAGATTTATTATAAGATATTGGCTCACGGGGGCTCCTCGGTGCTGCGGTCGGTTGAGCATCTGACTCTTGATTTCGGCTCAGGTTGTGATCTCAGGGTCCAGGGATTGAGTCCCACATCGGGCTCGGCTCTGCACTCAGCATGGAGTCTGCTTAGAACTCTCTCTCTCCCTTGAAACCCCTCTACCCCGCTCCCAGGTCTCTCTCTCAAATAAATAAATAAATCTTTTTGGGGGGGAAAAAAGATACTGGCTCATGTGACTGTGAAGGCTAAGGAGTCCCGTAATCTACTGTCTGCCAGCTGGAGACCCAGGAAAGCTGATGGTGGAGGGTGAAGGCCTGGGAGCCTGGGAGCCAATGGTGTAGATCCCAGTCCAGGTCTGAAGGCCTGAGAACCGGGAGCACAGAAGGCAGGAGAATATCAGTGTCCCGGCTCAAGCAATCAGACAGAGAGAGAATTGAACTCTTTGTCCTACTCGGGCTCTCAACAGATTGGAGGATGCCCGCCCGCACTGGGGAAGGCCACCTGCTTTACTCAGTCCACCAATTCAAATGTTTCTTCTAGAAACACCCTCATAGACACACCCTGAATAGTAGTCAACCAGTCATCTGGGCACCCCATGGCCCAGTTAAGTTGACACATAAAATTACAACCAGATACTTTGAAGTAAGAGTATCAGCCATGGAGGTCAGAAACCAGGCTGGTAGCCTTCCCTGTGCCTCTTAGCCCCTCTGTGAGCTTGGGAAAGTCAGAGAAGCCATCTGGGATCTGCTGTGGGGAGCTCTGTCCGGGGCTTCTTCTCAATGCCTTTCCATGCTCAGCTAACCAGCCACCTCTGAATGTGCCTACTCAACGCACATGGGCATGGATGGAGGGGGTTCTCATCAGCAATTTTCCATTAGGGTTCAAGGGCAAGAGAGGCTCAACTTGCAAAGGGAAACAGCTTTAGGACTATAAGACAGGCATAGCAGGAAGTAACAGAACGCTTTTCTAGGAGAGAGGTCTGGGCTTTTATGGACAAAATGAAAGGAGAAATGATGCGTGAGCGACCTGCTCGCCCCTTGGTTTCATCAAGGACAAAACAATCACCGGAAGCCTATTTACATTGAAAATTATGTCATGCTGAAGAGTTCTAGCCCTTTCGCGGTGGCACAGCAATCCAGCCGCAGAGGGGTCTACATGCCGTTTTGACAGTTTCAAATGACCACGATGCGTCTCCCGTGCTTTATATGATTTTCGCTTAAGACAAAAGGCCCAGGAAGCAATTCTTTCTAATACCACTTCTGATATTTTTCTCCCTTAAAAGAAACATTCCATCCACACAGAGGGATTTCTCAGCAAGTGGTGTCACAGTCTAAGAAGGGCGAGAAGGACACCCGTGTTCAGGGTGGTAAGGGGCAGCTTTCAGAGAGGTTTTGGAGCCCAAGGGAGTGAAGAAGGTATCCACCAGGGACATGGAGGGTTGGAAGGCTGGCTGGATCTGGAGGTATTCATGCTGAGAACGAGGCAGCAGAGCTGGGGGATTGGTTACACCTGGGTGGCTGATCAAATAAGTAACTATATGAAGGATAATGGGAGGGCGCCTGGGTGGCTTAGTTATCTAGGCATCTGCCTTCGGCTCAGGTCATGATCTCAGGGTCCTAGGATTGAGTCCCGCATCCAGTTCCCTGCTCAGTGGGGAGTCTGCTTGTCCCTCTTCCTCTGCCCCCCCTTCATGCTCGCTCTCTCTCTCCCTCTCTCCTCTCAAATAGATAAATAAAATCTTTTTAAAAAAAAGAAAAAGATAGGGGCGCTTGGGTGGCTCAGTCGTTAAGCATCTGCCTTCGGCTCAGGGCGTGATCCCAGAGTCCTGGGATCGAGCCCCACATCAGGTTCCTCCACTGGGAGCCTGCTTCTTCCTCTCCCACTCCCCCTGCCTGTGTTCCCTCTCTCACTGGCTGTCTCTCTCTCTGTCAAATAAATAAATAAAACCTTTAAAAAAAAAACAAAAAAAAGAAAAAGAAAAAGATAATGGGAGCCAGCTCAAACTCTGGGATGTTGTGAATATCAGTGTGACCTTATGGTTTTTGATAGATAGATAGATGATAGATGGATAGATAGATATGTGTAGATACAGAAACATATATGGGTGTGTGTGTGTGTGTGTGTGATTGTGTGTTCCCTAGCTCTGTCTACTGAAAGGGTCAGGAAGCAATGACCATACCCCAATAAGCACAGCTCAATAGTAAGAGCATGTCAGCACCCAGACCCTGTTTTAAGTAGCATTCTCCTTCAGAATACACCAGGATCCCTTGCAGAAATGGCTGATAGCAAGACTGATGCAGACGAAGGACAGGATGAACCTAGAACATCATGTTGGACCAGAAATGAGGGAAATGCTTGAAGAATGAATGACAGAGCCATGTCAAAAGGACAGGGGAGCCAGCTTGAAGGGGCCAAGGCTGTGACAACTGAGGATCAACATAATGGTAGTATTCAAGATTCTGGCACTGAGACCCCCCGGAAAGCACCGCCCACCTACACAAACGGTGGTCGGATTGCATCTCCGGAATCACGGTCATTCGCATCATGTTTTGCACGACTTTCTGCAGCCAGGGACTCCTGCCCAGTGGTGGTGGCATAAGGGGACGCACATGCATGGCAACTAAGATAGGCCAAAGCAAAAATCCAGGCAGCTGTCAAGGACTACACTTACCCAGTCTCTCGTAAATTAAACCTCTCTTCTCTCTTTAAGCCAGGCAAACCCCACCATCTTCAGAGTCTTGTTTATGCAAAATTACCTCCCTACTACCATCAGAAATCATTTATCTCATTTTAAACGTAATGCCCTAAGGGGAAATGCCTCAAAATTAAAAGGTGTCAATCTTTAAGACAGTGGTTCCATGGCCTCTGACTGGTCTGAATTTGTCTTTCCGAACAGCAGGGGCCACGACTCTCTGGCCCTTTTGGACCCAGAAGTGGAGCGCAGTTGAGACCTCGAAGAAGTTAGGCTGGCAAATTGAAAAGAGAGTAAAAAGGACTTTTGACTGACTCAGGCCTTGAAACCGGGGTTCGGACTGAGTTGACTTAAACCCCAAGGGGCAACGTGGAAGATAAATGAAGACTCACAAACATGAAGAGTGTTTTTAGTTGCAACTGTCAGAAACAATTTATTGAATGCAGACTTAAGTCGGTAGACTTTGAGTAGATTACCCTCCATAAAACTGGGGTCTCATCCCATCAGTTTAAGGCCTTAAGAGAAAACTGACTGACATCCTCCAAGGAGGGAGGAATTGTGCCTCCAGACCGCCTTTGAGGTCAAGCCTGCAACACCAACTCCTACTGAAACTTCTAGGCTGCCAGGCTGCCCTCCAGATTTGGGACTTGCCAGTCTCATGATCATTGTGTGACCCGGTTCCTTAAAGTGCCTCTCTCATCAAATAATCACATCAAAAAACGGGCAGAAGATATGAACAGACACTTTTCCAATGAAGACATACAAATGGCTAATGGACACATGAAAAAATGTTCAAAATCATTAGCCATCAGGGAAACTCAAATCAAAACCACACTGAGATACCACTTTGCACCAGTTAGAATGGCAAAAATTGACAAGGCAAGAGACAACAATTGTTGGAGAGGATGTGGAGAAAGGGGATCCCTCTTACACTGTTGGTGGGAATGCAAGCTGGTACAGCCACTCTGGAAAACAGTGTGGAGGTTCCCCCAAAAAGTTAAAAATAGAGCTACCCTATGACCCAGCCATTGCACTACTGGGTATTTACCCCAAAGATACAGACGTAGTGAAGAGAAGGGCCATATGCACCCCAATGTTCATAGCAGCAATGTCCACAATAGCTAAATTGTGGAAGGAGCCGAGATGACCTTCAACAGATGACTGGATTAAGAAGATGTGGTCCATATATACAATGGAATATTACTCAGCTATCAGAAAGAACGATTACCCAACATTTGCAGCAACATGGACGGCACTGGAGGAGATAATGCTGAGTGAAATAAGTCAAGCAGAGAAAGACAATTACCATATGGTTTCACTCGTTTATGGAACATAAGGAATAGCAGGGAGATCGGCAGGAGAAGGAAGGGAAGAAGGAAGGGGGGTAAACAGAAGGGGGAATGAACCATGAGAGACTGTGGACTCTGGGAAACAAACTGAGGGTTTCAGAGGGGAGGGGGTGGGGGATTGGGATAGGCCGGTGATGGGTATTAAGGACGACAGTATTGCATGGCGCACTGGGTGTTATACGCAAACAATGAATCATGGAACTTTACATCAAAAACTAAGGATGTACTGTATGGTGACTAACATAACATAATAAAAAATTTTTAAAAATAAAAATAAATAAATAAAATAAAGTGCCTCTCTTAATGCAGTCTCTCCCTCTCTCCCCCCTTCCTCTCCCTCTCCTCCCCTCTCTCTAGCTAATACCTTTACATGTATGTAAGATAATATAGTAAAATAGTTTGATAGACTCCATATTGAATGAGGAAAACCTGTGGAAAGAACAACCAGTACAGGACAGGAGTTAGAAGATCTTCATATTTAATCTTACTTGAATCCTTTACTTAAGCCGAATGAACACCCGAATGCTGGGATCTATTTATTATATTAGTACAGCTCCGAGGGATCTGTTTGCATTTCTCTTTAATTAGGTAGAGACATAGGACTGATTTGTGGATTCTGCTCTGCATTAAAGGAGTTTACATTTTTTTTCCACAGCAAAGTGATAGTTATTTTGTTAATAAGCAGAGATCTCTCAAACGGTAATGGGCAATAGGAATCACCTGGGGATATCTTTAAAATGGAAATTCTGGCTCATTAGGTGTGGGGAGCGGGGCCTGGGGGTCTGCATTTTGAACCAGCTCCCAGGCAAGGCCATTTGTCTGGGTCCACGATCTGAGAATCAGGGAGCTACAGCAATGGTTCTCGAGCTCCACTGGGCATCGGAATCACCTGAGGGGCTGCTTAAATGCTGGGTCTCACCCCTGGAGTTTCTGATTCTGTAGGGTCTAAAGTGGGGCCCAGAATTTCTAACGAGGTCCCAGGTTGTCCTGATACTGCCGGTCTGAGAAACACCAATCTAGAATAACGTTTTCCTATGCGTGAGAATCATCTGCTGCCCTACTCCAAAACTACGGATTCCCATGCCCCAGTGCTAGAGTCGGGTTCGGTACAGAGGGAGGACCCAGGAATGTGTGTTCTATAAGCATCCAGATTGTTCTTTGAAAGTCAGACCCCCAGCCAAAGAGTTCTCTTCAGTCCTTGATGTTTTTCCAAACCCTGTGTCAGGGGCACCTGGGTGGCTCAGTCGTTAGGCGTCTGCCTTCGGCTCAGGATGTGATCCTGGAGTTCTGGGATCAAGCCCCGCATCAGGCTCCTCCTCTGGGAGCCTGCTTCTTCCTCTCCCACTCCCCCTGCTTGTGTTCCCTCTCTCGCTGGCTGTCTTTCTCTCTGTCAAATAAATAAATAAAATGTCTAAAAACAAACAAACAAACAAAACCCTGTGTCAATACAGACATGTGGATCCAAGCTGAACCCCCTGACTCCCACCTCTGGAAACTGGGCTAAGTATTTACACATTGGGAACATTCACAAATGATCCTAATACCTCACTAAGCTGAGAACCACTGAACTGGAGCCGTGGCCCACAACTCTGGCTGACCACTCGAGATTTGTATAAAGTATTCATTCGCTTTGGTATCACCAGCCCAGGTTCTGATTTAATTCGTCGGGGATAGGGTCCTGGTGTTGTTTTAAATAGTCCTAGTAGCTTCTAAGAGTCAGCGAAGGTTGAGAACGCTGACTTGGAGTTTCAGCCCCAGACTGGCTTCAGGACGAGTTTAAAACTACAAGAGCCCCGGGGCGCCTGGGTGGCACAGCGGTTAAGCGTCGGCCTTCGGCCACCAGCCCAGGTTCTGATTTAATTCGTCGGGGATAGGGTCCTGGTGTTGTTTTAAATAGTCCTAGTAGCTTCTAAGAGTCAGCGAAGGTTGAGAACGCTGACTTGGAGTTTCAGCCCCAGACTGGCTTCAGGACGAGTTTAAAACTACAAGAGCCCCGGGGCGCCTGGGTGGCACAGCGGTTAAGCGTCGGCCTTCGGCTCAGGGCGTGGCAAGAGCCCCGGGGCGCCTGGGTGGCACAGCGGTTAAGCGTCGGCCTTCGGCTCAGGGCGTGATCCCGGCGTTATGGGATCGAGCCCCGCATCAGGCTCTTCCACTATGAGCCTGCTTCTTCCTCTCCCACTCCCCCTGCTTGTGTTCCCTCTCTCGCTGGCTGTCTCTATCTCTGTCGAATAAATAAATAAAATCTTTAAAAAAATAAATAAATAAAATAAAACTACAAGAGCCCCTTCTCCCCTAAGCCCTGGGGCAGAGTGAGCAAAGCAGCTCACCCCACGTCTCCTTCCCGCTTGTATATGAGACAGACCTAGTCTCCTAAGGATAAGGACTGTACCCTAGCAAGAGGTACCCCTGGACCCTGGCTGACCAAAACATCCTCAAAGAGAGTCAAGAAAAAAGAAAAAGAGAGAGAGAGAGAATGAAGAAAGTGGCCTCCTCAATTTTCCGCTCAGGCCTAAACTCATTCATTCATCCGTTCATTCCTTCAAAATATTTATGTTTCTGTTGTGGGCCAAGAACTAAACTAGAATTGGGGAATTTAATTAAAGAAGTTGTGTCCCTGCTTTTAAGAACCTGATGGTGGAGTCAAAGATTCAAGCAAAGAAATGCTACTGTGACTCATAGGGACACTCTTGCTCCTGAACTGTAAGTTTGTTTTTGTTTGACGGGGAGAGCTGTTTAGCCGGCCTCCTGAGGAGCCCCTGCTGTGTCCCAGAGCACCAGGTACCCTGGTGGTCAATCGAGGAAAGACTGCAGTTCCCCAAAGGGCCCGACACTCTCTGAGCCCCGGGCTCCTCCTCGATGCCACTCTCCGAGCCATCTTGTCATCGTCTAGGGAAGGACTAATAGTGGCATCTCGGAATCTCGTTGGAGCCGGAACAGCCACATCTGAAATTGTGAGCAATCTCCCCTCACGATGCGAGCATCGGGGCACCTCCTTGTGGGTTCCTGATAGAAGTCATCGGTCAGCTGTTTCCATCATTTGGGGTTAAAAGTAAGTAAACTATTTCCCAGGGCTTCTTGTCACCCCTCCTGTTAGAATGTGAGGCAGCGTTTCCACTGGTTCCCCACAGCCACGTTGTTGAACAGCAGCGGGTTATTAGCATCTGGAGGGGAGGAGATGGCCGAGGAGAGTTTTAATTTAGGGAAGCGTCTTCTTTAATGAATCTCATTTTGGCAGGAGGAAGTCATGACAGGCATCATAATGCCATCTAATCTGCCACAACCTTTCTGAATTTCATGTTTTTCCCTTTCCTCAATCAATCCTGTTATTCCTTCCCTTTCAACACTCTCAAAGGGTCAAGACCCGGTAGCTAGAAAATACATTAAGCGGCTAGCTTTTCTTTAAATGAAAAATGTTTCACATTGCTTTGGCTTAATTTGCAGAGTTTTTTTTCCCCCTATAAAGTGTACAGTTTGTGCCTGGCTAAAGGCAGACCGGGTCTAGCTTGTTTGAAATGTTTAATACACACCGTCCCAAGGCTTTGCTGCAAAGCAAATTAATTTTCTATGGAAATTGACAAGATTCACAGGTCTCCATTGAAGCCAGCTTCCAAAAAGCAAAGTTTAAATCGTTACATAGGTTACATGGGTTTCTTCAACTCATTTCTAGGTTGGTTCAATTTTTTTCATTTGTGGAAATCATTCTTTCCCCCCAGAAATGAGACTTCCTCAGGTACACGAGTACAATCAATGGTGTGGTTGTGAATACCACTGAGCAGCTTGCTTGTGGTACAACTTAGATTACATACACTCTGTAAGCCTCAGTTCTTCATCAGTAAAATGGGGCTGACCTAGTGCTGACGTCATGGGTCACTGTGAGCATTAAATGTCAGCAGATAGGCACCAAGCTGAGTGCCGTGCTTGGCCCCAGAACAGTCACTCACTAAATGGGTTTTGCTAATAGTCTATGATTATAATTCTCTCTAGAACTAATAGGGAAGGGTTTGGATGAAGTGATATCCAAGCAACTACTTACTTTTATATATATATTATAAATATATATATATTTATTCTTCTTTGTCAGATCCCAGATATCTGCTTATATGTAGTATCTTTTCAGAAACTAGATTTGGGGGTAAATTTGTAGGGTGGACCATAGAGACATAGCTTGCTTTGCCAATGTAAGAAGGAGAGCAATTCTTTAGGAAAATGTAACATTCATGCATTAGTGGCATGCCATCGTACTTTACATCCAAATGGGAAAATGTTTTCTGTAATCTTTTCTCTAGAAGCAAAGTAACAGTGTGGAAGCTTAAAAGTATTGTAGAAAATGTCACCCCTTAATTACTTCACAATGCTCCCCAAGTGAATGGGGGTGGGGATAGTAAAGGAGCATGAAGTCCTGAGTTTGAATTCCATCTGGTAGGGGGGGTGCCTGGGTGGCTCAGTGGGATAAGCGTCTGCCTTCGGCTCAGGTCATGATCCCAGGACCCTGGATCAAGTCCTGCATCCGGCTCTCTGCTCAGCCGGGATCCTGCTTCTCCCTCTGCCTGCTGCTCCACCTGCTTGGGAGCACTCTCTCTCTCTCTGAAATAAATAAATTAATAAGTAAATTCTTAAAAAAAAAAAAAAGAACGAACAAAAGGAAGGAAGGAAGAAAGAATTCTATCTCTTCTGCTAATTGGTGACCTTGAGCAAGAATCCGGGCTTCACCGTTTTGGGGTGAGAAACTGTTAATTTATTGGAAAGATCTCTATAAGTGTTAAGTTATAATATTTGAAGGAGATGTGACATTATTAACAAGTACAATAATTTTCCATTGACTATAAAGAGAATAAATGCTCTTTTCCATGTTGCCATTGTCCCAGATCGCTACATTACATTTCAATAGGAACATGGCTCTGCCGTGTGCAAACCACGGTGCCCAGGGCTGCCTAAGCTATCGATCCAAGCAGATGGAGAGGAATCAATGGATTCTCAAAGCCAGGGTCATAATGCAGGTGCCACCAGGAAATTCCACACTGCTGCCTAAAGACAGGGACAAAGATAATAAAGCAGAGAAGCGAGACAAGGAGTCAATCCTCTCAGGTCGCCTTCTGGGGTCAGATAACCTAAGATGAATGTAAGCTGTTAATAACATCCCAATTTGTGTGTGAGTGAAGGGTGTTAAAATGGAACTTCCCCAGCCCGATTTACGTTTAATTATAACAAAATAGTCTATTTTTTGGCCTCACGTAGCCTCACAAAGATAGCTGAGCTTCGATAGCACTTTGTCGATCTGGGAGTATATGGTGGCTTTTGAAAGTCCTTTCATAGACGAGGTCAATGTAGTTTGCTAACCCGCCTCCCAGACTCTCTCCCCAAAAGAAAACTGCCATTGATTACAAAGAGAATAAATGCTGTTTTCCTAGTTGCCAGGAAAAAGAAAAAAGAAAATTGGTCCTGTAATGAAGTCTAGAAATTACAGTGGTTTATAAAATAATATTAAACATTTTGGTTTTCTTCCTCAGGAAATGAATATGTCAGACATTCAGTTTGACCGCTGGACAAAATACACCCTGACCCGTGTTGCCAGGTAGCGAATGTGGAAAAATGACAGCGTAAAGCTGAGGGTCAGTCAAAAAGATCAACAGGCACGTGTCGTCCCCCGTTTGTGGCTGTGCCCCGCGCCCTGCGGCTGGCTGATGATCTCACTGTCCCCGCCCCTCCCAAGCCTGGATAGACAGAGGAGGTCCCGTTAATATCCCTTCCAAATGACAGCAGCTCTTAGCATCCACGCTGCAACACCCGGCCCTTAGCGGCTCCTCCCAAAACTCCCCCCGGTTATTTCTGGGGATCTCCAGGGTGATATCTCAGGCGTGTCCAGTCCCAAATCTACCCACGTTTGTCTGCTCCTGCTGTCACGTCAGGACGCCATACGTGCCCTCGCTGCCCGCCCCCGCCCCGTAGAAATACCCATGTCTGAAAAGAAGAAGCTGTGTCAAGATCCTCCCCAGACCACTGGCCTCCGAGATGTCACAGCGCTGCTGGGTCCTGAGGGAAAGGTGGGAGTATGCCCCCCCCCCCCGATTTCAAGGCACCATGTTGTCACTTAGGTCTGGAAACTGGGCAAGACTGAAAATCACCCATGAAAAGACTTTTTTTAGCTCCCAACTCAACTTCTTTCTCCACTGGGGCCTCCAACCAGACAAAGGGCCTAGCTAGAGAACAGATCCATGCCACCTCCTTCCAATGTCCTTGCCCCTTCCACTCTCCCCATCTTCCCTCCACAAAAGAAGCAAGAGAAGCAAACGAAAACTCTCTCCTTCAACTAAAAAACAAAACGAAACAAAACTCTAGAAGAGCATCTCGATCAGTCAGGACAGGCCAAGTGAGGCAGCAGTAACAAACGAAACGCACAGGGCGGCGGCATGGCAGGTTTGCTCCTTGTGTCTCCCATGTGTTCAGTGCGGAGTGGGGGGTCTCTGCTCATCTGAGTCAGCCCGCAGACCAAGCCGATGCAGCATCTGGACATACTCCTGTGGCTTCTGCGGTCAGGCAGAGGCTTGATGGGACACAAAGCACCTCTGAATGCATTTCCTCGGCTAAAGAAAGTCCCATGGGCACAGCTGAACTCCGGACAACAGGAAGGCTCAGTTTTATCAGGTCCTTGGACGGGAGAGGACTGGAACAGTTGTTAACAGCCTAATGAGCTCAAATAAGCCCATTCACATAGACGGTGACTCCCTGCGAGGTGCACACACAGCCAGACTCTGAACCCCGCTGAGGCTTAGCTGGAACCCTCGCTAGGATTATGAGAACGGTAAAGTCACTTACTTTGGAAATGCAAGCAGTCACCTTAACTGTGTAGTTGCGGCTTCTGTAGGCCCTATGTAACCGCCGTGGGACCGGGTGGCCCACATGTCACTGGGAAGAGAAACACTGTCATATTCAAAAACTCCTTTTCAATGTCCAAAGACTAGAGCTGTTTGGTAAAAAAGTAGAATTTTATCCAGAAAAAAAAATATGATTTATTTTATTTTATTTTATTTTATATTTTATTTTATTTATTTTACTTCCTAGAGCATGAAGTGACGCAGCCACACCTATGTTCAGGAGTTAGCACACGGCCTCTATAATCTATGAAAACCCAGGCGTTACGGAGCAGCCGTTCATTATACTGCCTCTCCCACTCCGAGTGTTCTCGAGGAAACACAGGCCCGTTTTGCGGGTGAGAGCCAGGGAGAGAGTAATCATTTGCTCAGGGTTGTCATTTCCCCTATTTCTTCAGTTTGCTCATCAGTTACTGGCCTATTTTGCCCTTCAGTGAGCCCCATTGTCTTTTTTTCTTTGCCTTCTCCTTTGGTCTCCCTGTTTTCTTTGTTGTTGTCACTGTTTGCTTGCTGCCCAGAAAACAAATAAAATATCCCAGCCAATCCTAAGCCTCACTCCTGACCAGCCGTTTTCTTCTCTGGCCTGAGGCATCTCCTACATGACTCACCCACCTACATCCTCCCACCGCTGGGGAAGGTCACCTTCCCCACCAGACGCTGCCGCTGCGGAGAATACTTGGGGCACGCCTCCCTGGCCCCTTAGGTAGAACATGTGACTCTTGGTCTAAAGGGTTGTGAGTTTAAGCCCACGTTGGGCGTGGAGCCTACTTTAAAAAAAAGTACAAATACTTGAAGCAAGCAGGTGCAAGCACAAATGGCTAGAGGGACCACCCAGTGATGAAACGACAGCTAGAGGCTGTCAACGGTGAGGACTTGGGAATGGGGGAAGGGGGTGGTCTGGTAAGCCCACAGTCAGCCAAAAGAAGGTAAGGCTGACTGGTGGCATTATAGGAAATGTGGGTTCATGTTGCCAGATCTGATGCTCTTGAACAGTCATAAACCCAGATTTTTTTATATGTGAAATCCTTCAATCATTAATTGCCAGCTTAAACTTTTAAAAAATCCTGTGCAGGTCTTTTTGGAATTTGTACCGTTTTCAAGTGTTACTTGTTCAAAATAAATTTTAAAATATTTTAAAATACATCTGCAGGCAAACGTCTGGCCCTCCAGCTTTCAGGCTGCAACCTCTTTCCACCAGCAAGCGAATGAGGGAAGCCATTCGTTCACACACGCGCATGCGCATACTTTAAAACATCTAGAGCAGAGCGCCTGGCTGGCTCAGTCCTTGAAGCAGCTGTCTTTGGCTCAGGTCATCATCCCAGGGTGCTGGGATCGAGTCCCGCACAGGGTTCCTTGCTCAACAGGGAGCTTGCTTCTCCCTCTGCCTGCCACTCCCCCTGCTTGTGATCTTTCTCTCTCTCTCTGATAAATAAATAAATAAAATCTTAAAAAGAAAAACAAAACATCTAGAGCAAGAAATAGCTTAGGGGGCATTTAATTTCAGAACATAGTTTCAAGCATCACCCACTAGAAATGGAAGTAAAATAAATATTAAGAGGTACTAGGAAAGCTGTTTCACACCGAGGAATAAAAGATCAGAAACTCAGGAGCCAGAAGTGTGAACACTCACCCTGCCAGCACCCTGTGACACCACAGAGAAGTGGCAGGATCCTAGTTCCTCAATGTCTTCATCTTGAAACAGATTTTTTTTTTTAAATTAAGATCAGCCTACCACAAGGGGTTCTGTAAAACATGAGTAAAAAACTGACACTACTTTCACATCAAGGTTTCTCAGTGACTAGAAAAGCAAAGATTCTTGGAATCATAGATCCTTGAGAGGCACAAGATCTTAAAATCATCCTGGACAACGTCTTTCATTTTACACTTGAGGGATGGAAGGCCTGGGAACACCAGGACCACCCCAGGCTGGCCAAGAGAGGGAGTGGTGGTAGGACCGAGAAGGAAACAGCCCTGCTAGAGAACATCAGGAGCCCCGAGCGGGAATGCAGGATCCACCCCTTATGAAGTATATGACCTTGCGGTCGCACACTCTTCAGCCACCAGCTCCGCAGGGTATCCTTGGAATAACATCCTGTCCTAGCCTGCAGGTAGCTAACCTGCCAGAATGAGAAGAGACGGTGAAGACAAAAGAACTACAGATCAGAAGCATTACACAATTACCAATGTTAGTTTGCTTTCTTTGTCTTCCCAGGAATCCCTGGGCACCTCTCCTCTGAGCTCCCACCCCACCCTTTCCCCAGTCAGAGCCTTTACCCCACTGTGTTGACATTGTCCGTGGACACTCAGATCTTCCCCAAGACTGTGAGCTCCCTGGGGCCAAGGGCTTTGTCTAACAGACCCTGATGAGTGTTTGCTAAATGAATGAACCTCTAAATCTCTAAAGCTCCCAACCCAAAAGACCTAACCTAAATGAGTTGAACGCTTGTAGGGTCTCACTAATAACAAAGCAAACATATTCATATAAATGTATAAACGAAACCTTTCTGAGACATGTTTACAGCAGTTTAAATTTGTAACTTGCAACCATCGTTGTGCGGGGTCTCTGTAGAGTGACATGCAGAGAGAGAGAAAGAGAAAGAGAACGAGAAATGACTATAATTCAGGATGACTCTGGGCCCCTAACTCTGCAGGTTCCTCTCTTATCCAAAATAATAGATCTACACAGAATCAAGCTTTCAGTTCAACAAGCCGCCCGTCTGAGAAATTAGTCACTTGGCTTTATGAAACTTCAGATACTCACTCCAGTGTTCAAGACCTGGGTTTGTTGTGGGAGTCCCAAATTAGCCCGCTGCTAAGTATGGACATATGCAAAGCCCCCCTTTATGTAACTAAGCATTAACGCCTACTTTATCTCTTACCTCATCATCTGTCACAGTCAAAACCTGGCAGCACAAATTCAAACTTCAAGGGAATAAAAAAGTATATTGCGGGGCGCCTGGGTGGCGCAGTTGTTAAGCATCTGCCTTCGGCTCAGGGCGTGATCCCGGCGTTCTGGGATCGAGCCCCACATCAGGCTCCTCCGCTATGAGCCTGCTTCTTCCTCTCCCACTCCCCCTGCTTGTGTTCCCTCTCTCGCTGGCTGTCTCTGTCAAATAAATAAATAAAATCTTTAAGAAAAAAAAAGTATATTGCACAGGAATTCCCCTTTAAAGCATGACCTTAAGAAAATTTCTTTGCCCTATGTCTTCTGAATCAGGTAAAGTAGGGTGGCGAGAGAAAGGATTGAATTTCTGGGAACCTACAAAGGTAATTAGCATAGCTACTATCCTGTAACCCACGTCCCTTGCAAAGACCTAGAGAATTTTTCAGACTCAAATTCTGGAAGTTGGAGATTTGTATTAGCATTATTCCCACGTAGGAAGAAGCAACATATTCTCTGCCAAGATATACGTAAAATTCCCCCCTCCCTACTGCTAGTTTTCTGCCCAATAACCTATTTCTGTATAGTACCTGTTTATATGTTCTAGAGAAATGTTATACTATTTTGGAATTTAGAATTTATTTTAAAGTTTAAGAAATAATGTTTATTCGAAACAGCCAGCAGTTTCTATAGCCAGAAAACGTGAACAGTGACCTTCAAACAGAAGATAAAGATAAGGTAACAAAATTACATTCGACCTCAGGGAATTTGGGCTTTATACATAAGCCAAAATAATTAATGTAATCCTCCTGATTGATTCATCCAATATTTATTCAACATCTATAAGGTGCCACTGTTCTGGAGTTTGAGAATGTAGCAATAAACGAAGCAGACAAAAATCTCTGCCCGTACGGAGCTTACGTTCTAGCAGGAAAAGAAACAAAATTCTATATAAGTAAAATGTACAATATGCCAGATGTTGACAAGCGCTGTGTTTGATCGCATTAATGGCCCCAATTTTTTACCCTCCCTCTATTCATTCCCTTTGTCATGTGCTCTGCGGTAAGCTGGGCTTCTTCCCTTCTCCTTGAGGTTGAGCCTGAACTTGTGACCTGCTCTGACCAATAGAATAAGGTAGAAGCAACAGCATGCTAGCTCCCGAATCGAGAAAAACATAGACCTTGAGAGGCCTTCGGGATTCCAGCGCTCTTCTTGCTGCTCTGCCATTGTCGTGAGAATACGCCCCAGCTAGTGTGCTGGTCACAGGAGAAAGGTCAAGGATGAGGGGCCCCTAGAGACCCCTGGATGCCTGTATAAGCTGAACCAACATCAGCAGCGCCACCCAATGTGACCAGCAGGTGACCTCCTGCTGATACGCAGATGCATAAGCTAGAATAATAAATGATGTTATTTTGGTGTTGAGTTTTGAGGTTGTTATACTTTAATAGCTCACCAGTGCAAGTGCTAAAAAGTAGTCCAAATAAAGCAGTTAAGAAGAACATGAGACTGTGTGTGTGGTTGTGGTGGGGGAGTCAACTTCAAATAATTTCCTTGTATACAGTTTTTTTTTTTTTAAATATAACGCATTATTAGTGATACTAAAAACATTCTCTTTTCAAGAACTGAGAGGTTCTTATGTTCATTACCTAACATCCTCATCATATACTTGGCATTCTCATCCTAGTACTATATGAGCCCAAGCAAATGGGAGGCAGAAAAAACTTGCTAACTTCTTCTGATATAAGAAGCAGAACAGAGGGATGCCTTGGTGGCTCAGTCCGTTAAGCACCTGCCTTTGGCTCAGCTCATGATCCCAGGGTCCTGGGATCGAGTCCCACGTGTATCGAGCTCCCTGCTCAGTGGGGAGTCTGGTTCTCCCTCTACCCTTCCCCCCTGCTCACGAGCTCTCTCTCTCTCTCTCACTCTCTTTCTCTCTCAAATAAATAAATAAAATCTTAAAAAGAAGAAGAAGAACAAGAATTAGAAGAAGAAAAGAAAAAGAACAGAAATTAACCTCCATTCCGGTTTCAATCCAGTTACACATTCTTGCTCTTTCTCAGGTTTGAAATGCAGTATACGAGCTTTTTTTTTTTTTTTTTTTTGGCACTGAGACCTGGATAACCAAATCTACACACACTTTAAAATATGTTTAAAATATGCTTAGAATTGGAACCAAGAGTAAATTGTTATTAAAAATAATAATTATGAAGCTGCCATTTATCTTCCATTTACTACCTGCCAGGGGCTGTTCTAAGCATTCACAAGCAATGGCTCATTTAATCCTCACAAAAATAGCCAGGAACTATCATGTCCCCAACGAGGAAACCAAAACTCAAAGTAGGAATCAGCTGGCAGAGCTGGGATTGAAATTCAGATCCAAAAGAAGATGTCACACACACACACACACACACACACACACACACACACAGGAATATTATGCAGGCATCAAAAAAGAAAATAAAAAGCTTGACATTTGCAACGTGGATGGAACTAGAGGGTATTATGCTAAGCAAAATAAGTCAATCAGACAAGCACAATTATCATATGATCTCACTCATATGTGGAATTTAAGAAACAAGGCAGAGGGAAAGAGAAGAAAACATGAAACAAGATGAAAACAGAGAAGGAGACACACCATAAGAGACTCAATCATGGGAAACAAACTGAGGGTTGCTGGAGGGGAAGGGGGTAGAGGGAAGGGGTAACTGGGTGATGGACATTGGAGAGGGTATGTGTTGTAATGAGCACTGGGTATTATATAAAACTGATGAATCACACACCTGTGGCCCTGAAACAAATAATACACTATATGTTAGTTAACTGAATTTAAATTTTTAAAAAATGTAAAAAAAAAAAAAATTCAGATCTAGAGCCACTGATCCCAACAATGCTCACAATGCTCAGAAATACGGCTCCTCTGTCTAGATGTGTGTCTTCTGGGTTATCAGAAACCTCCAGAGGTGAGGATAGTATTAGGAAGAACTTTAGTTTTCATATTGTCTTTTAACATGGCATCCTGTGGTTCACTAAGCCTCTTCTAAAATCTTCCCCGGAAGCACTCTCCTAATTTATCACAAATTCACTTAGAGTTTAAAGGCAAAAGTAGTGGTGTGCCTGGGTGGCTCAGTCGTTAAGTTAAGCGTCTGCCTTCCGCTGAGGGCGTGATCCCGGAGTCCGAGGATCGAGCTCCACATCAGGCTCCTGTGCTGGGAGCCTGCTTCTTCCGCTCCCACTCCCCCTGCCTGTGTTCCGTCTCTTGATGGCTGTGTCTCTCTCTGTCAAATAAATAAAATAAAATAAAATAAAATAAAATAAAATAAAATAAAATAAAATAAAATAAAATAAATCTTAAAGGAAGAAGTAGTGAAGACAAGAGGTCTATTGGTTAAGTTTAGCCAATAGAATTCTTCCAACACTGTCCTGAAGTAAGGAGAGGGTTCAAGGATTTTTTTCAATTGTTAAAAGGTAGCTAGAGCTAGTGTTGTTGTTCTGTGGAGCTCAAAGCCTTTCCAAATCAGCCCCCCTACCTTCTAGCAGGGCGAATGCAGGTTCCATTAGTCATTTTGTCCACCCACTTGAAAACCAGACCAGACTGAGGCTGAGCCGGAGGGTTCCAGGGCAACTTTGATTTCCCATTTCATTCAAATCCTAACCATGCAATTTTCAACTTGTCACAAAATGGTTGCACTGACTGAAACAAAGTCACGAGTTCCAGTTCAGAGTTCTGGAAGATTCTAGTGGCTGGAATTGGCTCCAGTACAAACAGGAGCTAAAGTTGAATGTATAAAGGCTGAGGGAAAAAATTCCTCTCAATCCCTTGTCTTCTAAAGAGTTACCTGGTGGTGGCTCCAGCGGACTGGTGGAAAGGTTTGAGAGCTTCTTCATGAAGGTATTTTCCTGGGCTCCTAATCTGTTTTACATCTTCCCCTGCCTTAATCTTTTATGGTTTCTAACAATCGAGATCATATTCCAGAGTTGCAGGACCTTGGGAAAATCACTGAACCTCTCTGAGATTCTCTTTCCTCACTAGTAAAATAAGAATTGAAGTTCCTCCCCGCCCTAACATTCTAACACGTAAGTACACACCTTTAAGCTACTGATTACAAATTAATGATAATTTTTAGCCTGCTGCAGGCTATCGCCCTAAACACAAGCTAGGAGAGTGAAAGGAGTTTAATCAAATGGATTAGATCTTTCATCAATTTGTTTTGAAGTCCTGTCAGTTCTCATGCCTTTTATGTTCAGCCTTACAACTTTACAAGCATGAAAGGGTAAATGTTATCGATTTAAAAATCCTCTTCAGATCCCAACTATTTGGCTTTTTAGATTTCTGGATCAAGTACGCCATGGTTCTGTAACAGAGCATCAGAAGTCTTTGGAAGACTTTTCCATTCCACGATCTTAGGTAGCGGCCAGGCTGATCAAATTTCTCTGTGAACGATGAGTTTCTCCAAGCCAGACCTAGTAGCTACCGGTTCCCAATCAATTGCTATTCACTCACACATCTGCACACATAAAGCCACTTTAAACATCAAGCTGTGGGGTCCTGACATGATGACAGAGCCACCAGCTGTCGGGGCACTGCACTGAATTGGGGACACAAACCCCATTTTCCTATGTAAATTGGCCTGGACGCTGCTTCGGCCCCCAACAAAAGGGGACAGTCCTGTTAAATGGGGCCATCTGGCCGTCCCCCAGCCCCACTGACACCTCCAGCCTGGGGGTGGGGATGGGGAGAGCGGGAGTGATCTTCGGGGGACCGAGAAGGTAGCTCAGTAGCGCACAGCTGTCACTCCGACCCCAGGGGTCCGGTCTACAGAGGTTGGAGGAAAGAAGATTCGCGGTGGTCTTAAGCCTCCGGGCCTGGGGCGTCTGAAGGTCTCAGTGCACTCCCGAGATGGGGGAGGGTGCTCTTTGTTCCTGGGCCCCCGGGGGAGGGGGAGCGAGGCGCCAGAGCCCTGGGCAGAGTCACTGCTCAGTCCCCCGGGCCCCAGGGCAGCTCCCGCCCGGCAGCGAGCAGCCGCTGGCGCCTCCATAGCAACCGCGTGGGAGCTCCGCAGACCGGGAAGACAAGCAGGGGAGGAAAGTAGGAGGGGAGCTGGAGAGAGGGGCAAGGGAGAGGAAGGAGGAGGGGTCCGGGGGAGGAAGAGAGGAGGAAGGAGGGAGGAAAGCACGAGAGGTGGTGGGCGCCGGGAGAAGGGGCGCAAGGGAGGTGCAGAGGAGGAAGACGCGAGGCGGGCGGGAGAGAGGGGTGGAGGAGAGGAGGGGATCTGGAGGAGCGGGGATGGAGGATAGGAAGGGAACAGGATCGGGGAGGAAGAGGAATAGGGAGAAGGGAGAGCCGGGAGAAGGGGCACCAGGGGAGGAGAGGAGAGGTGGAGAGGGGAAACGGGAGGAGCGCAGACGAGGAGCCGCGGAGGAAAGAAGGCAGGGAGCAGGAGTGGGGGGGGGGCAGGGAGAAGGAGTGCATGGGAGGCAGAGAACTAGAGGAGCTGGGAGCTGCTCGGGAGGACGGGAGGGGCAGGGAGGGAGGAGGCGAGCAGGAGCCCGGGAGGGGGAAGAGCAGAGCGGCAGCCGCTGAGGAGGGCGCGGCCCTCGGCCGCCCCGCCCAGCCCTCCAGGGCACGGTGCCCTGGCCCCGTCCTCCGGCCGAATTCCTGCCCCCACTGCCGGGGGGAGGGAGGAGGAGCGGGAGCGGGAGCGGGCGGCCGAGCGCTGGCGCGGGCAGGGACGCCGGCTGGCGGACGCGAGCCCGCGCTCGGGGCGGAGCCGCGGGAGCGCGGGGCGGCGGGGAGAGGGCAGGTCAGCCGCCGCTCGGCACCCCCCGCCATCCCGGGTGGGGCGCCCCGGGAGCGGGCCGCAGCCTCCTTACTCCTCCTCCGCCTCGACGGGCGGACCTCTCACCGGCTGCGCGACCCTCCGGGCCCCCAGAGCGGGCTCCGCAGATCCCGAGCAGCCGGCAGTTCTCCCGGGACGTGCAAACCTCCCCCGGGGCTGCGAGCGGGGCTCCGGCAGCCAGGCTCCGGAGAGGACGCGCTCCGGCCGCGGAGAGTTCTTAGCTGAGACTCGCTCTCTCCCAGTGTTTTCGGCACAAGAGTATTTTCTGTTACAAAACTGTTAGAAAGGTGATAAGAGGTTTTGTTTCGAGTCCACTCCCTACTCCCCCCCCCCCCATGAGGGGCCTCGTGGAGAGAATTTATCACCAATCCTGAGCTCGGAAAGTGAAACAATATTTTCTGATATCCCGCTGAAAATTTTTGGGAAAAGCCAAGTCACAAACACATCATTCTTCAGTGCTCTTTGTGGAGCACCAGCTTGCACAGGACATTTCATAAAGCCGCTCTCCAAGAGTTCACCACAAAAATGGATTACTGTTATTACTCTCTGAAAGCATTTTAGAATAGCTCTTTATTACCTGGCGTTAAATGTGTGAGGAAAAAATTTCACAGTATTTCAAAAGAAACCAATAGGTATAAGTGCTGCATCATTTATTTTAAAACCTTTATAAAAAGGAAAGGAAAGAAAAATAAACTTTCGGACGTTCTCAGCTAACATGGCCTATGGGAAAATGAAAATAAACTTAATTGAAAAAACAGTGCTCACCATAAATAGGTTTAGCTTTCAGGCAGGGAACATGGTTTAAAAAAAAAAAAACTCGGAGAAAATTCACCAATCAAATGTAAGATTGTCCATGTTTCATAAAGCAAAGGTCAAAGAAATCCTCTCAAGCCTTAAAGAACACTGTTTCTGTGTATATAGTCAGGGCTTTTGTTTTGTTGTTTGTTCTGAAAGTCTTAATGTGTAACTCCTGTTTTCAGGTATTACTCCAAGGAATATTTTTTGTTTTCTTCTACCCGCATACTCCCAAATTAGGTAGCAATCTAAAAGAAACAGGAAAATTTGTAGGTTTATAATTATGTGATATCCCATCTGGGTTCAACTCTATCTTTGACCGAAAAGAAAAGATGAAAAATGCAGGCAAACATCCAACTATATTTATAAAACTCTAAATATTCACTTATTTTGACATACAATGAATGACTTCTAGTCTTTGCTTCCCATCCAGTTGATATGTAACAGTTTTGAGGGCCCCCTGCATTCCAGGCATTATTCTCAGCGATTTCTAGATACTAGCATTTAATTAAATCTTCGTAAACTGAGAAGGCAGTACTAATACTCTATCATTTTATAGATAAAGAAACTGACGTTTGGGGCACCTGGCTGGCTCAGCAGTTCGAATTTGGGACTATTGATCTCAGGGTTGTGAATTCCAGTCCCATGTTGGGTGTAGAGATTACTTAAAAATGAAAGGGAAAGAAAGAAAGAAAGAAAGAAAGAAAGAAAGAAAGAAAGAAAGAAAGAAAGAAAGAAAGAAAGAGAGGGAGAAAGAGAGAAAGAAAAAGAAAAGAAAAGAAAAGAAAAAAGAAAGAAAGAAAGAAAGAAAGAAAGAAAGAAAGAAAGAAAGAAAGAAAAAAAAAACCTGAGCCTTAGAGAGGTCATAAAAGCTACCCAGATTCACACAGCAGTGGTCGGCAGGACTGGGGTGAAGACCCCAAACTCATCATCGCTGAGCAGTTTGCTCCCTGACCACACACTGCACAAGATGGGACTTTCCTTGCCTCTTATCTAGAATTATACCGAATATAACCTTGGGTTAAATATATGTATGGATCAACTGAATTTTTCAATTTTATCCACTTTTTCTGGTGTTAGGTAGACATGTAAATTCATGAGTCATTTTCTTTTTTTCTTTAAAGTAAGTTCCATACACAAGGTAGGGCTTGAACAGACAACCTCAAGATCAAAAGTCAAGTGCTCCACGGAGTGAGCCAGGCAGGAGCCCCTGTTTTCTTGGGTTTTGAAGTGTTCCTCTAATAAACTTGTGTATGTTATTATGAACTTCAGAAATATAGAAAGTAATAAACATCCAGCACTAAATCTACTAAGCCCAAATTGTTAATGTAGCTTTGCATGAGTATTAAAGATTGTGGCAATATTTAAAAATGCATATTCTGAATTCAATAATAAACCATATTATTTTTTTAACTTGCTTATATCCTCTTGCTTATACTTTTTTTTTTTTAAGTAGAAAATTTGATGTGCTTTATTCAAGGGAAAACAATTCATGGACTGGGGGAGTGAAGTGTCTCCCAAGCAGGGGCGCGCTGCTCCTAAGAGATTTGGGGCACAGTGAGTTGTAAAGATTTTATTTATTTTTTTGAGAGAGAGAGTGAGCACAAGAGCACAAGTGGGGGAGAGGGCCAGAGGGAGAAGTAGCCTCTCCACTGAGTAGCGAGCCCGATGCAGGGCTCGATCCTATGACCCTGAGACCATAACCTGAGCTGAAGTGAACCACCCAGGTGCTCCCCAAAGCAAGTTTTATAGAGTGTTAGAAGCAGCAAATCGGGGGTGCCTGGGTGGCTCAGTCCTTAAGCGTCTGCCTTCGGCTCAGGGCGTGGTCCTGGAGTTCTGGGATCGAGCCCCACATCAGGCTCTTCCACTGGGAGCCTGCTTCTTCCTCTCCCACTCCCCCTGCTTGTGTTCCCTCTCTCGCTGGCTGTCTCTCTCTCTGTCAAATGAATAAATAAAATCTTAAAAAAAAAAAAAAAAAGAACCAGCAAATCGGAAATATGACTAGGAGACTGAGGATTTCCTAATAAGGCTAGCAGGTGCTATTTTCTAGGATAAGGTTAGGCCTAGGTTTAGGATTGTGTCTGGTTTATGTTAGGTTTCCTTGACAGGTGTTTCTCCTAAGCGCAAGCTGACTTAGGTTTAGATCCATTTTGTGGGTCCCAATATACTAATTAACTTTATTAATTCCCTCTTTTGACCAATCCTCTGGATTTTTTTCCTCTTGCAATGATTTTATTGTAAATATGTTTTTTGGAATAAACAAATATTGCATTCAAGACTATCTGCAAACTTGTTCTAAATCATGGAGGGAAAAATGGAACCAGGAACCACTTTGAAAGAGAGATACATAGCAAAGACACCTGCATGCCATGCAAGGTAAGCCGCCCCCCCCCAAGTAACAGAATGTTAACAGGGAATATCGCAAATCTCATTAGCCTAGTCAATTAAAAGTCGGTTTTGAGTTTGGTAATTTGCTCTTGTTCTGTGAACTGAACTGTTCCTTTCTTCAGTCCTAAGAAGTAGAGTGGGAAGCCAGTCTTCAGAGCCCAGCATCAACAAGAAAGATCTTGGCTTTGTATTTAACTCTTGGCTCGTGAACAAAATTGTTCACTATTTGCCAGGAGCAATGAGTCCTTCAGCACTCCAGCCAGGGGTACTGAGACTGTTGATCAAGAAGTGAGGTGTTGGGATGCCTGGGTGGCTCAGTTGGTTAAGTGTCTGCCTTTCGCTCAGGTCATGATCTCAGGGATTGAATAGTCCGCATCAGGCTTCTTGCTCAGCAGGGAGCCTGCTTCTCCCTCTGCTTGTGCTTGCACACTCCCTGTCTCTGACAAATAAATAAATAAAAGAAGAAGAAGAAGAAGAGGAAGAAGAAGAAGAAGAAGAAGAAGAAGAAGAAGAAGAAGAAGAAGAAGGGGAAGAAGAATTAGTAGTAGTAGTAGTAGTATTAGCCCCACCCTGGGCTGGCACTTCTTGTTGGTGTTGGAGTCAGGCTGGGTCTCCGACTGGAATACCTGGGTTAGGATATTGAGGCCTTGTTCCCGTGGTCGGCTGTTTCATCAGCCTCTCTTGGGTGTTCTAGGCGAAGGGAGATCTTTTGTCTGATCACCAGTGGGTGCACATATGCATTTAAAGCTTTCAAGGGAACATAGTGAAGCAGGGAGACTATTAGAATGACTATAAGCAGAATAAAATCCAAAGTTTGGAGGGGACTCTGAAGCCACAGTCCCCATTACCCAGACCAACTTAGATCAAATGGATCAAAGAAAGACCCCACTGAAGGAGTCACTTCCTTACAGCAGGTGGCTCCTTCAGTGATGTTATGTAGGCCAGGGTCAACTTCCTCAGAGGTGTTAATCCAAGTGCAACAGGACGCGTTGGCCGTTGGCCGTGGCACAAACCCATCCTCGCTCAGCTAGAGGATAATCGACGGCTAGCCTACCATCAGGAATAACTTCGGCCAGAGTCTTGGGTGGCTACGGCTTCAGCAGCAAGTTCGGCATTATCTTCAAGAGTTAAGGGAAAGTTCCTGATCATAGCCTCATTTACACTTACTCCTTCTTAGGGGAGCAGGGTTCTGCCAAAGGAAGTTAATTTGGAATCCTGAATACCTCCTGGTAATTTCCATTTGAGTCTGTGGTTCAGGACTGGAAAAGTGACAGTCATGGAAGCCAATAAAATTTAAGGGTCTGGGGACCACACATGTGGTTTTATTTTAGTGACCCTTGCCTTGGGTTCTTTTCTTTGTACATGGCCCAGATGCAAGGTTCCCCAGGTTTGGGATTGTCCTGTTGCTTATACTTTGACGTCCTTGTTTTCTCTCTACTATCTGACCACAATCTTAGTTCTTAGGCACCTCTGAATTAGGAGGAAGACACTAAGCACTACCAGCACTATTTGAGGTTTGCCTGTACGTTCAAAGTCAAGGGGAGCTTGAGCGCTCTCTGCTGAATTCAGCCTCTACACGTGGGTAACAAGAACATACCCACCACTGAAACCTTTGCCTTTGCATCTTTTGTCTTCTGTCTGAATCAGTCTTACAGTCCTTCGCTTGACTTAGCTAAGGGAAAAACGCAGCTGTGGGTGGAGGAGGAAAAGAGTGAAAAAGAAACAAAAGTGGAACATTTGGCACAAAAACAAGCGAAGAAGTAACTTTCCCTTGTGCAGGGTCAGCAGTGCTGGGAGCTAAAAATGGGCAGGGCTCAGGATGCGGGACAGGGGGGACATGGAGTGAGGACCAGTAAGGTTGTTGAGGCCCATTCTTTAGGCTGAGAACTAGAGGGAGAAGCGCTTCTTTGCAGGCTTGGCTTAGGGGTCAAGTTTGACGTTTCAGCTGACTCACTGGGGCCGGGATGAGACCCCAGCCTAGGCCAGGCCTCCAGGAAGTTTCAGAGTATGGATTTGCTCTTCCCTCTTCCTCCCACTGAAAAGCTGAAGGGGGGGGCGGTGTTTCTCATGGCCAGAGCCAGTTTCCCTGATGGCCTGCGTGTGCCTCTCCAAAGGCCTAGAGAGCAAGGGAAGAAAGTGGGCCCATCGTACTCTGCCTGACCAGATGCCACCGGCCAACCTGGCCTTCCGCCTTGACCGATAGTGATTTCAAATTGTTTCGTTTCTTTTAATTTTCTAAAAAGATTTTTTCCCCTAGGAAAGCAATCCCTCATTAACTTTAGTCCAAAGGTGATTTTTTTCTTTCCTTTTACAGAATTTAAAAGCTGGGAGTGGGGGGGGGGAACTACCCTGTGGCTATTTTTAACACATGTGAGAGAGAAGAGATTATTTTTTTCTTGCTTAGATATTCTGATATTCCCACCACTGGTGACTGACATTTCCCAAAACTAAAAGTGAAATTTCCCAGTAGGGTCTCAAGTCTGAAGAAGATTTATTAGAAAATAAGAATGAAGAAAACAGAGAGGGAGAGAGAGAAAGAGACTATAAGAGTTTTTCACAGGATTCTAGTTTTTGTCTCCATAAAAAAAACGGAATTTCTTTAAATTCAATTTAATTTTTTTTTTTTTAAGATTTTATTTATTTATTCGACAGAGATAGAGACAGCCAGCGAGAGAGGGAACACAAGCAGGGGGAGTGGGAGAGGAAGAAGCAGGCTCATAGCAGAAGAGCCTGATGTGGGGCTCGATCCCAGATCACTGGGATCACGCCCTGAGCCGAAGGCAGACGCTTAACCGCTGTGCCTCCCAGGCGCCCCCAATTTAATTTTAATTGAATTCATAAGCAGCATCTTGCCATAATATTATTGCATGCTTCATTTTTCCTTTTTATATCCACAGAGAGATACTTAGGTTTGAAATTTTTAAAGAATACAATACAAGAATGTGGGGGCGCCTGGGTGGCACAGCAGTTAAGCATCTGCCTTCGGCTCAGGGCGTGATCCCGGCGTTATGGGATCGAGCCCCACATCAGGCTCCTCTGCTATGAGCCTGCTTCTTCCTCTCCCGCTCCCCCTGCTTGTGTTCCCTCTCATTCTGGCTGTCTCTACCTCTGTCAAATAAATAAATAAAATCTTAAAAAAAAAAAACAAGAATGTGGTTTTTTCCCCTCACTAAGGAGGTCAAACAAAAAGAAGACAACTTAATCAATATCGAGTTGGGTTAACCAATTCAAAGTGACTAGATGAAAGTCTCCAATGAAAGCATTAAACATCCACTGAACAGAATACCTAATTAGTATTGATCACCGTATGATTCTAAGCATCTGTGCTATTCACATAGAAAGGAAGCAATATATTTTCTTGGAAAAATAAAAGCAACAACACTGTATCTGGACCTCATTAGCATGAGGAAAAGAAAAAAAGGCCCAATCCGATGCAATTCACGGCCCGGCCACCTTAGAAACCAGTTCATTGGGCAGGACAATTTATTTAGCAGAAGCTGTAATAATGTCCGGGGATAGAAGATAAGACGTGGGATGAGAGCTGGGCTAGCAGAGAAATCTGAATGAGGACAACAATGACACTCTCAAGTATCCACCTGGGCTTTCTGCCTAGATAAAAAGGACATCTGACATTTCTTCTTGTGGCGATGCTGGGCAGTAAAGTCACACACATTGTCTGCACAGGTAAGAAGATTGCACACATTGTACAGGTAAGAAGATTGAGGATTGGAGAGGCCAAGTAACTGACCCAAGGTCACCCACATCTTAAATGGCAAAGATGGAATTCCATCTGGAGTCTCTCCTCATCCTTCCATCATAGTGATTAGTGAGTAAGGGGTAGAGGGGAACCCCTCCCAGACTTCCAAGGAAAAGGACACATGGACAAGCACATTTCAGCTCCCCATCTTCTAATTCCTATTACTCACGTCACTGGAAGAAGCCTCAGAGCAGGGGGGTGTTGCTGGCTTTCCTTGTGGACAGAAGCTTTAGGTAATGTCATCTCTTTTACCTAGAATCAGAGGAGAAGCAGAGGCTGACTACCTCTTGCATCCAGGTGTGCTTAGAAATATCCAGAGGACTGACAGAAGTTTTCAGTTTTGAACTAAAAGTTTTGGCCTAATAGAACAGAAGGGATGATCATTGCTGAAGAGGTGAACTGAAAGAGAATGGGAGAGAAAAATTCTTAGTTAATTCATTAGCTGAATCTTGAAATAAAGATGGAGGACAATGTTAATGCTTTTACTATTAAATCTAGTTGAAGAATCCTCCTTCTGTGGAATTTGCTTATATGGAAATCATTAGCCTATTTCTTTATGGCTTGAGGGAAAAAATCAGGAATAGAGAGACTGGGATTTGGAGGAAAGACTTGCCTAGGGTTCTGACTTTTCAGTAGCTTGAGAGTTAAGAAGACTCAACCTTGGGGAGCATTGAGAAGAAGGAGAGACTGGGGTGTGGATATGCAGGGTAGCTGTGTAAACACCCTGTGAAGCTGACAGATTCAATTTTGCTGGGATTCACCTTCCATCTTTTGTCTAAGAACCAAACTTCCAGACCAAGGACATGATTTATCTGTACTGATTTTCCCCATTAGCCTCAACTAGACAAGAATGTTCTGACCCTTTTTATATATTGCCTTAACAATGCTTACCCTTAGGAGTGTGTTGTAGGGTTTCAGGGATATAGGCCTACTTCATGGCCCAAGGGCAAGTGCACCAGGGCCCCAGCAGGGACTTGGTCCCAAACCTGAAAGTCATCAGGAGTGAGGCAGAACACCCTCACCCTTGTTGCCTTTGGTCTCTATTTCTCCTCATTAAGCCTCTTAACTTTTCACCTCTGCAGACCTGCTTTACTGCTCCTACGAGTGTGTGTTGGATGAGGTCACAGGACCGCTCAGTTTCTACCATCTTAGTTCCCGGAACACTACTCACTGAATCTCATTTCCAGACATGAGGGCAGAAATGTGACTGATCCAATTCAGTCAAGTGTTCGCCTGAGAGCCAATCATCTGTAGTTGAGAATGTTGATTTTAAATAGGGAGAAAGTTCCCTTGTGGGAGAAAGGAGTTTGATATGAACTAGGCAGGCAGTTTCCTACAGATTCCCTGTGGCTTTCCACATCATGCTTTAACCTCGTATCATGATTTCCAGATTCTCTAAAATATACTTTCCTCCCTTATTTCATATTAACTGCTAATTACTCCCATTACTTTAAAAATAATAATGTGTCCTCTGCTCTCCCCAGCCCTGCCTTCACAACTGAAAGAGACACAGCACAAAGAGAACATTGCTCTTTCATGAATCCCCACTCCAGTCTTCTTGTCTCCAGATTAAGGCGCAGGAAGGAAGGCTGAATTGTTGCAATGCAATCAAGTCCAGTAAATTCTTTTAAAAAGAGGAGTGATTAAAAAAATTAGTCTCCTCTTTAGGATTAGATTAAGCGTCTGTCCTTCCTTCCTTCCTTCCTTCCTTCCTTCCTTCCTTCCTTCCTTCCTTCTTTCCAGTTGTAACGCGCTGCCTCCCACCCAAGCATATCGGGGACCAAGGCACAGAATAAGAAGAGCAACAGCAGGAATCTTACCAGCTTATGTCTTAGCTCAGAGTGGGTAACCTTTACTGATGGGCTCCTGCTGGCACATGCGTGCCATCATACAGCTATTTTGAGGGTCAGAATTTTGGATGACCAGCTCTCAGCCGTAGTCTCAGTCTAAGTCTTTCTGCATTCTGGAAATGCTTTGCTCACAAGAATGGCCAAGGACGCTGTTTGGGATGCTGCCCACCTTTAGGGCACAATGAGCCCTCCTCTGCTGAAATTACTGCTACGTCAGAGAGATGCGATCTGCTAGAGAGATCACATGCAACAATAACTCTCTCTGGGCCACCATTACCAAGTTAAATGTTTGGATAAGAGCTAAGTGACTTCCATGACTACTTGAAGCTCTAAATTCTCACAATTCCATGGTAAATATATAGAAAGAACAGGAGAAATTCATCATACAAGAAAACACAAAAGGGATAGATAGGAATGCCTCAGACTAAATACAATTTTTTAAAAATCTAGGCATTTTTTAAAACAACCTAAATAATTAACTACTTAAGAATTTTGAGTCAATGCTCTTGTAACCACTGCGTAAGGGAAGAAACAGTCTCAGCAATAAATTGTTTTTAAAATTATGAAATAAAATTCTACATATTAAATCTTTAAGACACAGCAGGCTATTCTCTTCTGCAGCTTATGAAGCTCTTAAACACGGATTACCTCATGGCAATGAGCCTGCTGTGGAGAAGATAAATACTCATTCGATAAAAGAAGACACTGGGATGCAACGAAATGGGTCTCAGGCAAAATAACATGCTCGTAAAATCATAACCCAAGGTTTCAATAGGTTGATAGAAATGGAATTTTCTGAAATCAAAAGAAGCTTTATTTTATCCAATGAACATACATACCCTCATTTTGATTCTTTTTAAAAAGGCTAATGATGAAATCTCAACTTAATAAATGCTAAAGCAATTTTGCAAATAAAAAATGATATGCAATTTTTAATTATGCAGTTTTATGTTTATATATTTGAAAATATGAATAAATTTGTTGCATCCCTCAAGATGCCAAAATTAATATCAAATAGATTCACCTAATTTTAAAAGTTGAAAAATTTTCTTCATATTTGCCAATTAAAAAAAAATCATCCTATTTAAGGATGTGTGCTTGTGTGTGTGTTGGGTTTCTCCATGTGTGTCTGTTCAATTATGTTGATAGGGCTAAATGTGACTGCCACATAAAGTGATGAAGAAAGACTTATGTAAGAAAACATATGTCAGTTTTTTTAAAAATGGGAAAATACCTATGTACTTACTTTCTCCTGAAGGACTTCTGGAGAAGGAGCCATGAGGCATAAAAAGGGTGCTATTTCAGACACCATTTCCAACAGTGTAGTAGGGTAGATAATTTCATGTGACATATGAATAAGCATTTTTATTTGAGTAATTATGCATTTATTTTACACACACACACACACACACACACACACCACCCAACACTCTGCCTTGGAATCATTGGTTTCACTCACAGAATTTATTTGATTCCTCAGGTCTGCTGCCAACATCCCAGGCTCAGAAGGTCATCCCTTGCCCCCTTCTCCCCACTCAACTCTCTTTGTCTTTTCTTTTTTAAGATTTTATTATTATTTTTTAAAGTAATCTCTACACCCACTGTGGGGCTTGAGCTTCCAACCCCGAGATCAAGAGTCACATGCTCGCTCTACCGACTGAGCCAGCCAGGCTCCCCTGTATCCTCTTTTCTGACCCCATCGCCCATCCTCCCCAACTACAGGAACCCTTGCGGGAGCCCTCTGCAACTCACAGTAAATCAGCAAAATCCAATCTAGAGCAGCACGTCTAGCTGTCTGTCCAATAAAACAAAGCCATTCCCTGTTAACCAAGAGTTATAGGTGACAGTGAATGGCTTGCTTTCTATTTCGGTTATTTTTTGCTGTGGAACAAATTACCCCAAACTTAGTGGCTTAAAATGACAACCACTTTGTTTGCTTTCTAGCTGCTGTGGGTTGACAGCTCAGCCAGCAGTTCGGCTGGTCTCCCTTGGTGTCTTCCAAAGGCTGGGTGCAGCTGGAGGCATCTGAGGGCCCTGGGGCTCCCAAAAGAGACAGAAAATGGAAAACTTCAGGCCTTTTTAAGGCTTAAGCCGGCAGCTGGCATTCCATGCCTGTGCCATCTTCCATTAATTAAATAGTCCCAGAGCCAATAATCAAAGGGAGGGGAAGTAAATTCCACCACTGAGGTAGGGGAGGTGGTGATAAAGAATTTTCAGACATCTTTAATTCACCACAATTTCTCAAACAAGAGAGTTCCTTTCAGTTTCTATGCAGAACAAGTACTTGGAGGTTTCAAAACCTATTCACTATCCTTTGAAATAAACTTTAGTTTCCTTGTATAAAAAACATGATAGTTTCCCAAAGCCGTGCAACACCGAGGTTAAGAGCTGGTTCAGACAGATGGTAAGTGACTGTAAGGTGATATACACATGTAAATACTACTAGCCTCTCAAACAACACTCTGAAATCCAAGTTTTACAACCTGAACCTCATTTTGTGGATGCTCTCACATTCTCTGCTTTCCTAGATACTAAAATTCATTTTCTGATCAGTAAAGACATTTCTGACCACACTACTACAAGTTAAAAAAAAAAGACTGTACTTCAGAAGAACTATCAATAAGTTGGTTATAAATAAATGGGATTTTTTCCCCATCCCAAATATATCTAAGCAAATAACAAAGTTTAACCTAGCATGGGAACTTTTCCTGCTTTAATTTAATCGCCTCTCCCTCTGAAAAATTTCCCGAGTATATACTAGACACTTTCAGAATAGGTGTCTCTATTTCTGTTCGTTTCACAACTACCTCTTCTTTCCTCCTTTTTATTTAATCAAAACGTACACATTTATTTAAGGTAATTAAAGAGAATCTACAGGAGGAAGCAGTTATGTGAACAATTTAAAAATCACTCACATTCAGTTGGTAACTAGACTGTACTTATATTTTGAATGCCTGTGTGAAGATGTTTTTTGAGTCAAGTCTTTTAGCTGTGTGGGGGAAACTGCCAGTTTTGCTAACTGCTCCTAAGTGGGTTACTCCCTGCAATTCTACCTATGCTAGAAGTAGATGCTGAGAGATTTGCTTCCCTTTGGCCTCTTCGGACTTGTCTAGAACTGGGGTCGATGAATGTTTGGGTTCAAAGGGCTTTTCTCTTTGCAAAGTAAATAGAAGGAATGGAGATGTGAAGAGTGCCAGTAATTAAGTAGGAATATATTGTCAATTTACAATATTGTTTCTCCCCATGTCATCATTTATTGACTGTATTTGTTACCGCATGTGCAAAATGTAGCACCGGAGTAAACAGACTGAAAACAGACTACTGGTTACTTACAGTGATGTGGGAGTTTCGCCAGCCCAGATACTTATCTGTAACAACAGGGTAGGAGTTCTTTACATCAGAGCTTTATAAAGATAACAAAAGGAGTCACTGATGTGGCAATGATTGCACCAACACTGCCGAGTAAGAACTACTTCTACAACACCTGGTTTATATATTATTACAAATATATCAACTTTCTTTTTTTTAAAGATTATTTATTTATTTGTCAGAATTGGGGGGGGGGAGAGGGAGAGAAAGCACAAGCAGGGGGAGCAGCAGGCAGAGGGAGAAGCAGGCTGCCTGCTGAGCAGAGAGCCCCAGGCTGGCACTGGATCTGAGGACCCTGGGATCATGACCTGAGCTGAAAGCAGACGTTCAACAGACTGAGCCCCCCACGTGTCCCCAAATATATCAATTTTCAATCCCTCTTCACTCTCACAAAAATCGTATCCAGGTCTATAGCAGAATAATCCCCATCACTGAATGGATTTTTCTTCCCATATTATCCAAGTTCTCCTGTCCCCTAGAGGGGAGCAGGCTCCAGGGTAATTCCTGGGAGGCAGCTTTCTCAATTCAATTTAGGGCAGCTTACTTTGGGGAGGAAAATCTCCCAGATTTTGATACTCCTGAGAAAGGTATGTGAATTCCTGTCCCTCATTTCCAGCTCAAGGGGAATGGCTTCCCGTTTGCACCGGGCTCTGATCCGCTTTCTGCCCTTACTCGTTCCGAAACCGTCCAGCTGCGCACATGGGAGGGAAGTTTTATTTTCTGCTTTAGCAGGATTTGGGGGCCGGGCTGGAAAGACTTCTCCCATGAGCAGAACGTGGATGCTCGATATTTGTGTGAAACCCATACTTCCTGCATCCACGACCCCCCCACACCCGGGAGGCCTGGAGGTGAGGATTTAACCATCTGACGGGCAAGAGCAGCTGGGCCGTGACGTCATCAACATCCGCCCACCGCGCGCCTGAGGTTGACAAGGTCATGGAGGGCAGAGCTGTAAGTGTTGAACTTGGTACAGTCCTCGCACAGCACCTCTCCTCGACGACAGGGCTTCTCAGGTAAGCGAAACGTAGCCTAGGGGAAAAAAATGAGCACACAGACCAAAGAGAAAACAGTTAAACACAAAGTCTGTAAATGGCCTCCTTAGGGGGAAGGAGCCTGGAAGTTTCCAAATATCACGGGAAAAAAATCTTAAAATACTGAGTAAACATCCAGCATGGTTTCAGATAACAAATAAAAGAATAAAATACTAGTAAATGTTCCTAAGTTAGTTGCTAAATTACTAACATCCATTAGCGAAAAAGATTTGAAATTTAAACTAAGATGAACACTCAAGTTACTTAAAAAGTAAAGTGAGAATAAAAGTGGACGGGGGACTATTAAGCCTCAAAACTAGATGGAACACGAACACTGACAAAGGGCGGGAGGAGGTGCTTCGGGTCTGAATGCTACCCTAAATATGGCTAAAATTTTACAAAAAAAGATGTTTTCTATAAATGTTTGGAAGAATAGAATATCCAAAAGAAGCATACTATTGTTGTCTGTTTGGAAACTTCTGTATACAATCACTTCTTGTGTATAAAGCAAGATAATGCCATCTTAAATATTCAGAAACAGCATTAATCTCTTAAAAAGAACCATTAAATCACTAGTAGGAGGAGGCCTGGCTAGAAAGTCCGCATGTCAACTTAAGGTTATTGATTACTCTTAAGTATGCATTGGTAGAACACCTCTGTGTTTGGCTCATACTATGGTTTTCTGAGGAGTCCAGAACCTTAGGCGTTCACTGGGATCATCTTCCTGTCAGTGGGTCCACAACATTCACCAGGCTCTGTGAGCAAAGAGCACTGACAAAGGTCTTTTGGTCTGCTTTTCTAGATTTATGATGACACATTTTCCCCCATCAAAATGTTTATACATTTTTTTCGCCTGTCATTGTACTTTATCTGTATTTTTCTTGTTCTGCAGATAAATACAAAGTGATTAAAAGATGCTAATTTTAATTTCCCTTTTCATTTTTTACTAAGGTTTTTTTGTTGTAGTAATGCAATGCTAAAGTGATAGTATTGTCATTTTAAGAAGGTTACTTAGGCAATTATTTAACATTTTTAGGAAAAGATTTTGTGTATTTATTTGAGAGAGAGAGTATGAGCAGGGGGAGGGGCAGAGGGAGAAGAAGGAGCAGACTCCCCACTGAGCAGGGAGCCTGACCTGGGGATCATGACCCTGGGATCATGATCTGAACTGAAGACAGATGCTTAACTGACTGAGCCACCCAGGAGCCCCAATTATTCAACATTTTGCATTATATTTGGTTAAATAAGAACATTAAGATGAAATCTACTGGTTTTATAAAGGAAAAAATATATCTCTAACATGTGTATACATATGTATATATGCATGTGTGTATATATGTATGTGTATGTATATGCTAAGGTGTATACAAATTGGTCTTTATTACTTTAACACCTTAATACTAATGTTTATTCTTGTGAAATGTCATGATCAAGCAAGATGCATTGCCCTGAAAATTTAAACACACAATTGCAAAATTCTCATACTTCCAAAGTTTCATCCATTATGCCTATAAGAAAACTCCCATTTATTACTATACATGTGTAAAATATGGACCTAATTCAGTAACAAGTGTTTTATACAGCCTTTCCATACATTTCTGCATTATGAGATGTCTTACTGTACTTACTATAAGCATATTACTAGAAATTATGTCTTTGGTTTTGCAGCTTTAAACCAACCCTCAGCCTCTCAGCCTCTCAAAACAAGCAGTAACATTCCAAGTCAAAGTTAGAGCCCTGAGCACCTTAGAGAAGCATTCCCTGAAATCTATTCTGTGGACAGCAGTGAGAACCTGTGTGAAAGCCTGTGTTTTAAAAGAGTGGGGGGAGGAGGTAGGATCCTTGTTAAAAACATTTTGGGAAACATTTTATATCCTCCCTGTTGGAGATTCACAACATACATTAACATATTAAAGACTCTTACATTTATGCTCAATTGATTTTCAGCAAAGGTGCCAAGGCAATTCAATAGGGAAAGGGTAGTCTTTTCAACAAATGGTGCTGGGACAATTGGATATCCACATGCAAAAAGATATATTTAAACCCTTACCTCCCATTACACTCAAAATTTTAACTCCAAATGAATCATTCATCTAATTGTGAGAGCTAAAATGATAACACTCTTAGAAGAAACATAGAAAATCTTCATTTTCAAAATGAATATTATCAAAAAAGCACAAGCTATAAAAGAAAAAATTTAATAAGTTGAACTTTATCAAAATTGAAAATATTTGTGCTTAAAAAGCACCATTAAGAAAGTGAAAAGATATGCCACAGAGAAGATATTTGCAGATCATATTTGATTCAGGTCTTGTATCCAGAATACAAGGAACTCTTGCAACACAATATTAAGAAAATAATCCATTTTAAAAATGGACAAAACATTTCAATAGACATTTAAGCAAAGAAGATATATGAATGGCCAATAATACGTGAAAAGCTCCTCAGTATTATTCCCTATCAGGAAATCAAATCGAAACCACACTGAGATGCCACTAGGCGCCACTAGGAAGACTAGTTGGTGAAGATGTGCGGACTTTGGAATTCATACACTGCAGGTGGGAAAGCAAAATAGTGCAGCCACTTTGGAAAACAGTTTGGGGGTTTCTTGAAAAGTTAAGCATAAACTTACTATAACATTCACAGCTTTAATCCTAACTATACACCCAAGAGAAATAAAGACGTGTGTCCACACAAAGAGATGAATGTTCAGTAGCACTATTCACAAAAGCCAAAATTCACAACGGAAACAGTCCAAATGCCTGTAAACTCATGAATGGATTAAAAAGAGGTGTATCCATATGGAATATTATTTGTCAATAAAATAAACAAAGTACTGATACATGCTACAAAATGGATGAACCTCAAAAACATGCTTAGTGAAAGAAGCTAGACACAAAAAACAAATATTGTCTGAGTCCGTTTATACAAAATGTCCAGGAGAGGCACATCCATAAAGACAGAAACTAGACGAGTGTTTGCCTGGGGCTGGGGGTGGGGACTCAAAGTACTGGCAGATGAGAACAGGGGATGCTTTTTGACGTGATAAAGATGTTCTAAACTCGGATTGTTAGTAGTGGTTGTACAACTGTGTAAATTCACTAAAAATCATTTAATTGTACCTTTAAAACAAGTGAATTTTTCACGGCATATAAATTATACCTCAATGAAGCTGTTGTTGCTGTTTAAAGGAAAGGGTGTTCTCTGTTCGAAACAGTTTGGGAAACGTTTTATATCCCGGGAAACGTTTTATATCCCATCTCTTGGAGATCCACAACATATATTAACATATTAAAGCCCACGAAACTCTGTGGTAAAGAAACCTATTTAATTTTTTAATCCAACATAAACCAAATTTATATGACCACAGGAACTTTAAAAAAAATTACACCAATTAAATCGTTTCAAAATGAGCGTTAAGGGAAACATAATTAGGAATTGCTGAAGGGAGTTCTCTCCACTCTGTCCCTTAACTTCTCCAAACCCTCAGTCTAAGGAAATGGCAGACACTTGACGAATCCTGAGACTTTTAGCAAAAATAAATACAATTTATATATTTAGTGAGTCCGTATGAATCAGCAAACTGGAAAGGCCTCTCCACCCACCCATGACTGCCATTCTGGGTACCAGATTTCTGCTGGGGCGTCAGGCTGAGAGGCTGAGATTAAACAGTAATTATCAATGAAGCTGAATGTAATTAATTACATAATTTTGAGTTGTTCCAGGGTAATTCCACTACTAAAATTATATCATAATATTAGAGCATTAAGAAGGATTACTGTTAAAAAAGAAGTAGGTGTGAAGAAAGCGCCTGATGCATGTGCGAATCGCTTCCAAAGGACTCGGCTCCCGTTCGCGTCCTGTGGGGTGGCTGAATGACAGACGTGTGCTTGGTCGCTTCCTCGTAGGCATTGGTTAAATAATTGATGTGGACCACATCTAGAGTCCTGATCATGGGAATTAGCGTTGGAAAAAACCGGAAGCCCCCAATTCATAGGTCTTTTGTTGTCTATGGGGGTAGGGTGATTGTTGCACTTAAGACACGAGGCAGATTTGATTCGAATTATTTACATAAGGAAGGAGAAGAGGAATTTTTTAAAAGAAGCATTAACAAGATATATTTTGAAAACAAGTATTTATACTTTTCTGTCAAAGAAATGGGGGGGGGGCCCCCGGGCGGCTCAGTTGGTTAAGCGTCTGCCTTTGGTTCAGGTTATGTTCTCTGGGTCCTGGGATCAAACCCTGTCTGGCTCCCTGCTCAGTGGAGCGTCTGCTTCTCTCTCCCCCTCTGCCCCTCCCCCTTGCTTGTGCCTGCACGCTCTCTCTCTCAAATAAATAAATAAAATCTTAAAAAGAAGATTCTTTCTCCCTCTGCCCCTTCCCCGCTCACATGCTCTTTCTCAATCAATCAGTCAGTAAAACAGAAATGATTGTGGGAATGAGAAATAGGTAAAGGATTTATTACACCCAATTGGTTACTTTGTGAAGAATTTCTTATAACCTTAAAGAATGGAGCACCTGGGCAGCTCAGTCGGTTAAGCGTCTTACTCTTGATTTCAGCTCAGGTCATGATCTCAGGGTGGTGAGATTGAGCCCTACGTCAGGCTCTGTGATCACTGGGGAGTCGGCTAGAGATTCTCTCCCTCTACTCCTCCCCCAGCGCGTATACTCTCTCTCTCTCTCTTTCTCTCTAAAATAAATAAATCAGTCGTAAAAACAACAACAACAACAGACCTACTACAAATACCTATGTATGGAATACTATTGGTCTATGAAATGGATTTGCTAAAAGAATGATAATTTTTAATGATACTCTTCAGAAAAAATTTGGCTTCAAGCAAGGCACAGAGAATGTTATTTGTCCTTTGTCTTTATTCCACATATATGCAAATAATATTGATGAACCCAAAAGATACCAGCCAGAATTTCAGAAATGTTGGTGTTCGCATTTGGGAAGTGAATGGAAACTTTTGATGGAACTGTTTTAGGGGCATGCAAGGTAAAAGGCCAAAAGAACATTTTTAAACACCATTTTATATAAATTTTTCATTCATCCATTCATAGTAACTAGAATATTGTTTTAAACAAAAGTTTGTATTGAACAGGAAAACCAAAATCATCGAGAATTAAGCTTGTTTAAGCAAGAGAAGAAAATGACCCTTGTTCAAATAAGGGGAGAAAGCAAGAACTTTTTGATAATCTCTAAAATCTGAATCTGTGTTCTAAGTACACATGTAAACTGCAGCTTAATAACATGCTTATGACAGAAGAACAAGTCAGAAAGGCTGCAGGTATGCAACCCCAGGTCCCGTTGGAAACCCACACTACCGCCTTTCTCCCAACCATCCCCATCCAAGTTAATCTGATTTTTGTCCATAATCTAATTTTTGTTTACACCAACACTTCTCTATAAAATTTGGATTTCAACTCTATCTTACAAATTCCACTTCCACTTCTTACTGGCTTTCTTATGCTCATTTTAAGGTTTTCCCCTCAAAATCAGGCTTACCTCTGACAGTATCACATCTTCATATGTTCTTCATACCTCTTCATGTTGGCGGAATCTTGTTTTCTCAAAAACAGCTTTGCAATTTCTGATGTGCATTTGTTGTTTTCTAAATCGAAAAGTAAAACATTTTTCACTCGCCTTATGTTAACTCCAGGTTGTATGAGGTGTTGAGAATGTGAAGCAGTGAGATGGAGAGGTCAGGCAAAGACTTTTTTGGAGGATAGAAGTAGAGTTTATTTGTAAGGGGACTCTGTCCACTGATAGAAGTCACCTCTATGTGCCTCTGGAATCTGGGTAAAATGACAAAAGAGGGACCCCTGTCAAGACTTTCTCCATATTTATGTGTCACTTCATTTTAGCCTATAGCTTGAAATGATCTCTGTTCTCTCCTGCTGGATTCAAGCATTGTTAAGTACTTAATGACCGTTTTAAATGATTTTAATAACAATTATGTAATCACCTTCACAGAATGAGAGAAGAAAAAATAATCACCTTTGTTCTACTACCCTAATGCAACCTTTGTTAGCATTTTAGTATGTTTCCTTCCTTTTCTGTCAGCTCTCTTTTGCATAGTTGTGACCACAGTCTACGTACAGTTTGGGGGTCTGTTCTATAGAAAAAGAGCTCTGTAGTTACTAAACCTTCTTCGTAATCATAATGTGTGAGCTCTGCTTAATACAACATACTTGACAAGCTTTATTTTTTTGACATGTAAGAAATGATAAACAATACTGTGATGAGCATTTTTCTGCATATGCTGTATCAATATTTTGGGTTTAGTAATTATCTTTAATGAGTCTTCGCCCTCCAAGACTAGCAGTACAGCAGTGTGGTGCTCCGGGGGGGGGGGGGTCCACAATGACAATGGGTGCCAACCTTCTAAAAATTTGCACTGATTTTAAAACTTTAAAAAATGTATTAGGAATCAGATTTATAGTTTAAGTCAGCGACCACTCAGAATTATAAGCAAAAGAGAAAAGATGAAAAAAACACTAGGGGAAACAGAGGGTCTTGAAGTTCATTTTTTCCAACTGTATCCGGGAGGGTATCCTACTGCCAGAGAGCAACTAGAAATGCTTGCATTTGTTTGGTTGGATAGCCAAAGGAATGCACCCTTGTTAGTTAATGTCAGACTCCTGTCGACTTGACAGCTGCCATTTTCAAGGTCAAAAATAGGTAGTTTGACTAAACGGGAATAAAAGGAGAATTAGGATCTTTTTAAAAATTATTTATTTAAATAACTTCTATACCCAATGTAGGGCTCAAACTCACAACCCCAAGATCAAGAGTCACATGCTCTTCCAACTGAGCCAGCCAGGTGCCCTGAAAATTAGAATCTAATAGCCTTTTGTTCTTAATAAAAAATAGTTTATATGGGGCACCTGGCTGGCTCATTGAGTAGAGTATGAGACTTTTAATCTTGGGATAAGTTGGAGCCCCATGTTGGATGTAGAGATTACTTAAATACGTGAAACCAAAAAATAGTTAATATTTTGTCTTCATATTAAAGAACCCAGACAGGGACCCCTGACTGGCTGGCTTGGTGGGTAGAGCATGTGACTCTTGATCTCAGGGTTGTAAGTTCGAGCCCCATGTTGAGTGTAGAGATTACTTAAAAATAAAATCTTTAAAAAAATAAAGAACCAAGGCAGTGCTACTCAAGGTTATATGCTGCAGTATTTTCATAGATTAAAATGGTTGATAAGCCCCACATTGGTTTCTCCAGTCTCATTCTTCATTGCTTCCTCCCAAATAATGTATTTCATTGTTAATATAAAAGTGCACTGTTGTACTCTGAGAAGAACTTGGCAGTTCATAAATAAAGAATGGGGGAAAGTATGCAAATCTTTGCCAACCTCCAAGTCCCTTCAGGTTAATTTAACTGTCACACGTAATTTCCGAGGAAAGAAAGCAGCCCGTGTCTATAAACCAGCCGGTTAACTCATCTACACTTGCGTCAAGCATTTCACTCCTGTGTAATTTTTTCATCACAATATGATTTACTGTGACAAATGCATTGATGAGGTCAGGAACCACATTTTGCTCAAACTGATTATTCAATAACTGTAGGCAAATCTTGAAGCATCCTGCAGCAAGTAACAGGTCCTTCGTCACCACGTCACAAAACACCAGCCTTAGATAATTAAATTTCCCATACCTATAACATGATTCTTTACATGTCAGTAAGATAATAATAGAGTTGTTGTTTATAATTGCTTAAAATGTTCTTTTCTGCCTCCTCAGAAAAAACAAAAATCCAGACATCACAAATGCATTTTTAGCATATCTGTTTGAACTATAATGGGCTCTAATTAATTTCCTAGGGACTGTTTGTCCTAGTTTGGGTCATCCTGTTAGTTCTTTTTTTTTTTTTTTTTTTAAAGATTTATTTATTTTATTAGAGAGTGGGGTGGAGGGGGAGGAGGAGGGGAAGAGAGAGAATCCCAAGCAGACTCCCCACTGAGCATGGAGCCCATGTGGGACTCGGTGCCATGACCCTGAGATCATGACTTGAGCCGTATTCAAGAGTTGGACGCTTAACCAACTGAGCCACCCAGGTGCACCCATCCTGTTGGTTCTAATCCTGCTTGCATTTGGCCATGTTGCTTCTTACTGCACCTGGATTAAGAACAGAAATAGAAGAGAGGGCACTGGGGCCCCAGCCCTGCCCTCTATTTCCACCAGCCTGTGAAGTGGTGGTGGCTGTTCTGGTTATCCATTGCTCCATAACAAGCTACCAGTACTTAGTGGCTTAAAACAACAACCATTGTTTATTTCGCTCATGAATATACAATTTGGGACAGGGTTCAGCAGGGACAGCCTTTTTCTTCGCACAGCACCCACTGGTGACAACAGCTGTGGGCTGGAACCATCACCCAAAGACCCACTCACGTGTCTAGCAATTGACGCTGGCTGGAAACTGGGACTTTAGCTGGGGCTGTTAGATGGAACACCTGCATGTGGCCTTTCCATGAGCCTGCTTGGCTTCTTCACATAGTGGCTGGGTTCTAAGAGCACATGTCCTGAGAGGACAGAGCAAAAGTCCATGGCATTTTTATGACCTACCTTTGGAAGTCATATGGTATCACTTGCAACTGTATTATATTGATCAAGGCAGTCACAGAGGTCCACCCAGATTTAATAGGAAGAGACCTAAGCCGCACTACTTGATGGGAGGAGTGTTGGGTCTCATTGTACAGGAACACGTGGAATAGGGTATATTGTGGTGGCCATCTTTGGAAAATAAAATCTTCTGCAGATGCTAAATGAATCATTCAGATAGAAGTATTTATTTTTTAAAAGTCTGTTTTTAAAAATATTTAGGTACTACCATTGATCTCTAAGTACCATTATCTAAACATTGACAGTATCTCAGGGATAGTATTGGTATGTATTGAGCACTATGTTAGGGGCTAGGATTCTAAACAGGAATAAGATATTGTCCTTGCCTTTAAGGACTATATAATCTCTTGGGAGAGATCCTGAAGTAAATAATCACAATTATATGTGATAAGTGCAACAGTGTACATATTAATATGTATGTGAAACGTAAACTGCCTCTCATTCTATCTTAGTGAAACATAGAGGCCTTCACAGAGGAGGACCCTTTATGCTGGCTCTTAAGAAGTGTGGTAATAAAAAAGGAAGGGGAGGGAATTATTTATAGTGGCGGGAACAGGATACCTCATCAGCTATATTTCTAATGACGATACCAACTTTCAGACTATTGGAAATAAATGATCTTGTACTCGGGTTATTCAGGTTGCATCTTAAGTTTAATTTTTCATGTAATATTTCTGAATAGGTCATAATTGACTTAGTGACACTTTAATATTTTACAAAGAGAATGACACACTAAAAACCAGGAATTAGTACATAATAGGAAATGTTATAAATGTATAATAACTCTAAATACCTGATGTTTCCACAAGACACTCTAGTCTACCAATAAATGTGCATTGAATCAATGAATAAATAGCCATTTGTCATTGTTCTCAAAGAGAACTGTTTCTCAAGTACAACATGTTCCTTAATGACTCCTCAAACAAACTTAAGTCACATCTACGTGAGATCAAAGAAGATGTTTTTGGGTGAAAAATAAACATCCAAATCCTTTTGCATCTGCATTTTAGCTTAAATGAGGTCATTTTATGCATATAATTCTGAGATGTTTTCACTTCAAATTGATGGTGGTATTTCTCATGTCAGTTCATATAGTTCTACTTCATTCTTTTTAACATGTATCTAATAGGGTGTCTTGGTAGGTATGTACCATAATCTAACCATTCTGTACTTACGGGCACTAAAATATTTCTAGTGTTTCGCTATTACAAACAGTGGCATCTCTGGATGATCGACTGTGGATTGCTTTGACTTTACTGTATTTTCTGAAATTTCATTTGTAAGTAATATGAAAAATACAATTTGGCTTTTAAAAAGATACCAATGCATCAGATGCATAGGGTAGCCAGACGTAGGTTCTTATTATATAAGTAGGTTGTTCACGTTTGGTTTTAATTCTGCTCCCCATTTCATTTCAAAATGTTTGTTTCTAAGGGGAGTCTTCCAGAAAAAAGCCTTCTGATTGGCCTTTTAGTCACCCTACTTTTACTCCAGCTAGGCAAACAGTATAGAAGTAAGGGAAACATTTTGGGTAAACAGTTGAGAACAGGTTGGAAATGGAATCCTTATTTGGACAACTTTTAAAGAAATACCTTCTTGCATGTGGATTTATCTATTGGAGAGTTTGGATTATTTTCTTGTTCAAAGTGTACTCCTTGTTAGAAGTCAGGACAGTGATTACCCTCGGATGGACAGAAAGTAACTGTCAGGGGTCCTGGGAACGACAGACTTCCAGGGTGCTGGTAATGGTGTTTCTTAAAAGGAGTACAAGTTTCACACAGATGTGCTCTGCTCACTTTGTGACAATTCATCAAGCTCTGTACTTGTGTTGCCTTCACTTTTCTCTATTATGTTATTCTTCAAGTACAGGTTAAAAAAATAAAGCACCATGGAATGAAAGATGAAGTCATTTTGACAAACTCAAAGAAATCAATGAAATAAAGGGATGAGACAAGAGGACTTGTAATTTGAGTAGTTTCAGGACAAAATGCTATCTATATATCATTCAAGAAAATGAGAAAAGGTAGCTAATGACAGAATTCCCACCATATCAAATAATATTTTTGCTCTCATAAAAAAATTTAACAATATTGCAAGCCTTGACTATTATTTGTTTGTCTTATCCATGAAGTTGTCACTGTTAATCTTTCCCAGGTGAATCCCTCCACCTCTGTACTTGATCTCTCACCCCCCAAATCCACCAACACTCTACTACATTAATTAATCATGCCCAGTCTTGGCCTTTGCACTGTTTCCTTTCCCTCAACCCATAAAAAAGCGTCTCCCAACAACCAGCCTCCTTTCCCAGTGTTTGTCTTCCTCTCTTGTCATTTCCTCCCCTTTGTGAAGTCTTCATCTTCTCTGTTTTTAACTGTTAATTCCATGCAACTACAAATGGCTATGTTGGTCTATTGCATTATTACATGGTATCATAATAATTTATGTGTTGCCCACCCCCACACTATCAGACTAATAGCAGTGAAGAGACCGTCCATACTTACTGTCATATTAGCAGAACTAAGTACGATGTCTTCCTTTCTGAAAACTTCATTCATTGTTACCACCAAGAAACTCTTAAGTAAATGACTCCCCTAGGGCCATGATATAAGAGCACATTCCATTTCCTTCCTCACTCCACCACTGCCCCTCCGTTGGGGTCTAGATCTCTTCTGACTCAAGCTCTCTTAGAGTTGGTTAGTCCTGTAAGCTCTGGAATCTGTCCTGCCCACCACCATATTCCCGGTAACTGACCAAGTGCCCAACTCATGGCAGATGCTTCATAGATCTTCCTCTAATAAATGAAATGAAGGAATAAATGAATGAGTGAAAAAGAAGAGTGGAATGTGAATCCGAAGTAGACTGGAAAGGTTGTTGGAGCTGGTACATACATAAGACATTTCTAGTTCTCATTCTTTGCTGTATCTTAGACCAGAGCAGTGTTTTTCAAACTACTCATTAAGATCAATTAGTAAGTTGTGAAATCAACTTTGTGAGTCATAATTGACATTTTGAAATTAAATAGAATAGAGTAGAACAAAACAAATAGAGGAACAGAGTAAGATGGAATGGGATAGAAAATAATCAGTGAATTGCAGGAGGCAAAGGAAAGAACTGTTTCGTGGCACTTTCTCAGTTATATGTATACATGTAAATGCCTGTTCTAGATTTCAGTTTAAAATTTTCTTATGTGTGTCAGGCTCAAAAATTGGAAAGCTACTGCCCTAGTAGCCCGTGCAAGATAGAGTTAATGAAACTTCAGAAGGTAGATAGCCATGAGAGAAATTAGGTTATCATAAAGATCAGCAAAGTTTGAGCTGCTTATTTCTTTATTATTTTTTGTTATCTTTTGGTATTTTTGGCAGCACAAAGTCTTCTAAACAAGTTAATCTTCAACTCAAAGGTACAGTTCACTTCAAAATGTCCCAAAAAACTTCTTGAAATAGGAGATCGATAAGTCAACTATCTGTATAGAATATATTAATGTACCAGTGTCACAAAAACACATTATACAGGACTCGGTGTGAAGACAGCATGCACTACTTCTTTTCTTTGTCAAAAAATAGTTTCAGTATATTTTAGATACATATATGCCATTTAATATAGTTTAGGGATATTTTTACTTAATTCTCAATTCTCTAAAAATGTTCTTGGGTTCAGGTCTGCCTTTACATTTTCTTAATTCAGTAGCAGTTTCTTAATGAAATCTCATTTTCCTTTCATGTAATATATCTACTTTTCTTGCTCTCCTTCCAATCAGATTGCGCTGGTGACCTTCACTTGTGACCGGTCACTTTGACTCTCTCTGACCATGTTACCCTGAGGTTGAAAGTTACACTACAGTACCCGCTTTTGGATCTTGCCCTGGACACCCACGTCTGGCAGGAGGCAATTCTTAGAGCCCTAGACAGAGATAAGGGATCATGAGGTGGCTTCCGTCATCACATGGAATGCGATGTTGGGAAAGCAGGTTGGGATGACATGCTTGCCCGTAAAAGCAGGGGCTGGGTGAGCTCTGCCTGAATCACATGGACGAAGAATGGGAGGAAGGATGACATCAGAGATCTTGAGAAGACAAAAGACTGAACCAAACAAACAAGTGTATCCCCCGAGGAGGTCTTCCAGCGTCCAGGCTCCGTTGCACATCGAGCCTTCTCTAGACTGCTGACTGTGGCATGCATGCATGCGCTGCTGTGGAAGGCCCAGTTGTCACATACGCTGTTATTAAAAATGCTTTCTGTTAAGGTCTCCTATATCCAGATTGCATTTGGGAGGAAAGGAAGAAAGCCTGAAGCAGCCAAGAGACAGAACCAGACCAGACAGGTGATTCCAAACACTTTTCTTTCAGGTACATAAGAGAGCAGTTTTTGTTTGCTGTTTTCTCAAAACCTATTGTAATCACAAAGGGAAGACAGTGAAGGAACATCGACTTCAGGTGTGGTGAGATTTCTGTCATTGGGACTTTTTGAGTACAGGCCGCGTGATTATTGTCTCAGATGTGAGGGAAAGAATGCCAGCGTTGGGGGATGGGGGATGAGCCCACAGCTCTTAGGCCATTTTATCTCTTAGAACCTGTTCTAGAAGTTCTCGCAAATCACACAAGCAAAAGGTATTTCAACTCCCTGGTACCACTGAGGGCCTGAGTTATCTGTTAAAGGCCCGAAGCCGCTTAGTCTCTGACAGCCACTGATTTTTACAGATGGATAACATGACTCATAGGGAAACAGCAGCTTTTTGCCTTTACTATTTTCTTCTTGTGCTTTTAGAGACCTGTATAAGAAAAGGATTCAACACTATAAGCTTTGTATATGAAAGCCCTATAAATATATTTCAGGGAGGAAAGGGGAGTTACAGTTTAATAGGCACAGAGTTTTAGATTTGCAAGATGTGAAAGTTCTGGAGATCTGTTTCACAACAATATGAATATATTTAACACTGCTGAACTGAATACTCAGAAATGATTAAGATGGTAAATTTTAGGTTGTCTTTTTTACCATAGTAAAACTATATTTCATCATGTGTGTTTCTTAAAATACTATTTAAGTAGGAACATTAGATAAACTATCTCTTCATTACTCTTCAGTAGTCGCTAGATTCAACGATAGATTACAAATCAAGTCAGGTATTTCAGAGTTGTGGGCCATGTGATTGTTATCTCAAAAATAAGAGTAGTTATAAGAACCCAGGCACACATGAGCTTTCATGGTCTTATCGAAGCTGCTGCGTGGGTGCGAAATACGATCAGTCACCTTACCCGGTAAACGCTCACAGCTGGATGTAGCCCATGGGCAGGATGCAGTCTTCATGGTGCCCACTCGATGGTAAACGCCGAAGAGCTGTGAACCAGAAAAGGGTCTTAGTAAATTTTATAACATGTAGACGGATATGGCGTTTAGTGATCATGTCATGGTCTCTCTTGCCACTCAAAATAAAAGAGATTGATGTAAATTAGAAACTTTTCCCAATTCTCTACGTTGAAGTGCACCAGACACTTGTGGCTGGATAAGATGATACACGTAGAAGACACCCAGTCCAGAGCCTAACACACAGCACAAATACTCACCTCTTCTATTTTGTAATTACCCACAACAGTGTTTGGCATATCGCAGACACCCAATACACACTTGTTAAAAAAGTGAGTTATGGGAATGTAAATTAGTGCAGCCACTATGGAAAATCGTGTGGAGGTTCCTCAAGACATTAAAAATAGAACTACCCTATGATCCAGCTATTCCATTTCTGGATATTTATTCAAAGAAAATGAAAACATTGATTCAAAAAGATATCTGCACTCCTATATTCATTGCAGCATTCTTTACAGTAGCCAAGATACGGGAGCAGCCCAAGTGTCCATCGATAGATGAATGGATACGGATGTGTTATAGATACACAGTGGAATACAACTCAGCCGTAAAAAAGGATGAAATCTTCCATCTGCAACAACATGGATGGACTTAGAGAGTAGTATGCTAAATGAGACAAGTCAGAAAGAGAAAAACAGATGCCATATGATTTCACTTTTATGTGGAATCTAAAAAAACCCCAAAAAACAACAGAACAGAAACAGACTCATAAACAGAACAAACTGGTGGTTGCCAGAGGAGAGGAGAGGAGGGGTGGGGATGGGTGAAATAGAAGATGAGGAAGTACAAACTATAAAGTAAGTCACAGGGATGAAGAGTAAAGCATATGGAATATAGTCAGTAATACTGTAATAACTTTGTATGGTGACAAATGGTAACTACAGTTTTCGTGGTGAGCGTTCCGTATTATATACAATTTTTGAATCACTATGTTGTACACCTAAAACTAACAGGATATTGTACATCAACTATACTTCAATTAGAATGTATCTTTAAAGTGACTTTTAAAGAAAAAGTAAAAAAAAAAAAAAGTAAGCGTTCAGTAAATGTTAACTAACAATGTCTTAGATTTCCAGCATAAAAGAAAAGCGCTCCACGGACGATGTGACAGAGCTGACAAAACTGGAACAAATTGCAGTTGAAGATATTGTGCGGTGGGAAACTGGCTAGAAATCCAGAAGCAATGAGAAAGGCAGTGAGACTTGGAAAGATAATAAAAAAAGAGGCAGCTTTTGGAAACCTGAGAACACAAGAGCGGTCATACGCTGTGCTGACAGAGTATTCTCACACTAACACATGTAGGTTTTAGACTTTCCTTTTTCTCTTAGTGACTCAGTTTCTTCAATACTCATTTAACACACATTCAGTAAGTGTTAAGTGCTTCCTCTGAAGATAGGAACATGTATAAAACCTGGGCCCTGTCATTTAAAGAGCTCACAATGAGGGGGGAGTACAGACACACAACTCAGTATCATAATGTAATAATACAACGTAACGTAATAACGTAACACAAGTGTCCGCGTGGAAGAAGGATGTGAGCAATGCTACCTCGTTAGTGTGAGGGATGGAAGGGGTGGAAAAGGTTTCCCAGAGAAAGTAGTAATATTTCTAATGGGCCTTTGGAGTCCATGGAAGTTTGCCAGGCAGATAACTAAATGGCAGGAAAAACGATAGACGAAAGAGGAAAGAAAAGAATAATAATAAATGAGTGATAATGTAAAGGCCTATCATGCACCAGGCGTTGTAGCAGACACCTGAAATGCACTGTATATCACATTATGTGATATTTCATTGACCTGCGTGTGCACACATACATCTCTGGGAACACCAGGGCAAACAGGAAGAGGGCCTGGTCGAAAAGAGAGGAGAAGCAACCCGGGAAGATGGTACCCAGGCCCAATTCCCATCCCTTTGCCTGGAGCCTCACCACCTCCCTTCCTCTGGAACCAGATTCCCTCCCCCTCCTTCCCTTTCTTTCTCCAGAGCCGTAGGTTTTATGCGGAGCCAGAGAACCCCTCCTTACTCATTGCACCTGGAGAGATTCAGGTCTACAAAACAGAGGCATCTCAGTCCAGGAAGAGCAGCACTGGGGGACAAAGTATAGAAGACAATGACAGTGATTCTCACTTTTGTCAGTCATGTGGAAAACACTATCAGGATGCCATCCTTCATCGTTTGGCTCCAGTATTGCAGGCACTCTGTCCACAAATACACACACGCTGTAGAAATACAGTAAATATGCACTGACCCATTATCGGAGTCCGTAGACGTCACCTGCTTGTCTACACTGTGACAAGCTGAGGAAGAAGTGGTGCATAACAGTAAACTCCAGCTTTGTAGAGTAGGTCCCAGCAAGCCTGAGCCTGGGGCGAAGGAGTCTCCAGTCCTTGTTAGCCTCAGGGTTCCTCTTCCTCTTCCTCCCCAGCACTTGGTCATTAATCACGAACTGCAGTCTTGCAGGACCTCGACTACAAATTAAATTTCATGCTCTTAACTCTTGCCACCCCCTAAGAATAAGAAGAGTCTCACTTGGCTTCTTGTATGTCCTCCCTCCATCTGGGATTCTGCACGACTCTTGGTTGGGGCGCGGTAAAATATAACTTGAAAAGAAACTTTCTCAACAGGTCAAGTTATGATACAGATAATAAGTGAGCGGCCATATGAAGGAATGGGGACTGCAAGCTTCGTGCAGCGATTCTGACTTGAGCTCATCAGAATGCCTTGGAGGTCCTGTTCCAACACTGGATCAAGGCGGCCCCACCTCCCGTAATCAACCCCACACCTCCGCCCCCCCCCCCCCCCCCCCGAGGACCCAGAGGATTCTGGGTGGGGCCCCCAAATTCACATATCTAACAAGCTTCAGGTGATGATGCAGTCTTTGAAAATCACTAGTTTAGGGTCATGCAGTTTAGTTGGCGTCTGAGCCAGGGTGTGGGAGATGTTTGGCTTGTCGAGCTGCAGCTTCTGATTCAGACTGTCAGGACACCCAGAAATCCGGTTTAGGGATCCCAGCTCTGCCTGTGCTTTATCTGCTGTGAGAAACCTCTCAACCATTGTCCTTCCATGTCAGAATGTTTGGCAAAGGAACTACAGTAGAGGCTTTTATTTTTATTTTTTAAAAAGATCTTATTTATGCATTAGAGAGAGCACAAGCGGGGTGGGGGGGGCGGCAGGCAGAGGGAGAGGGAGAAGCAGAGTTCCCACAGAGCAGGGAGCCCAACAGGACTGGATCCCAGGACTCTGAGATCCTGACCCGAAGCCCGAAGGCAGACGTTTCACCGACTGAGGCGCGCAGGCGCCCCCAGTAGAGGCTTTTAGGAGTACCACCTCTTCAGTGAGAAAATACTGTTTATTGTGAATAAAACGGAGAAGACGGCCGGGCAGGGGGCAGTGTTTCCTGGAGACGGTGGTAATCTGCATCTAAGCGCACGTGGTGTTCGTGAGCTGTGCCCTCCTGGTGACGCAGTGTTGGGTGAGGGTTTTTCGTGCCGGTCTGCCAGCCCTTGGCTCAGCTCCTGAAGGGTCCGAAGAGGCGCACACTGCCTCTGTGGCTCACGCTGGCCCAGTGTAGACTAAATCCAGCCAGATGGGGGGTGTCAAGGTGTTGTTGTGTAGCAGCGTTACTCCCCCCAATTCCCAGAATCTTTACTTGGACCCAGAGTGCTGAGGCTGGGCCACAGGAGGGCTGGAAACCACTATCTAATACTGAGCTCAGAAACAACAAAACAGAAACCAGAAACAAACTCGTAATTCCAGAATCTGAGAGACACCTCAAGAAATTTCTAGGAAAACCACCAGCTTTATAAAGGGGCTTAAGGAGGGATGGCGGGGAGGCACAGAGACCTGGGATTACGTTCAGCCTTGCATTTTATTTGCTGATTTGGAAAATTTCTTAAATACTTAGTCTCAGTTTTCCTTATTTGTGATTGTTGGACATTGAGGTGGTTTTTATTTTTTGTTTTTCATAATTGTGTACAATACTTTGATCGATACACACACATCCTTGAATTCATCTATTACTCTTTAGGGAGATTCCTACAAGCTACAGCCCTTGGTCAAAGGTAGGAATTCAAGGCATATGATCAAATTGCTTTGCTGACAGTTTCTAGCATTTTACGTACACTGACAGCAAATGGGAGTGTTCATTTCCCAGCATCCTAGATATCAGGGGATAGTTAATTCAAAACTCTTGATTTTTGTAGACTTTTACATAACCATATGCATCCCAGTGTTGTGTTCTGTGGCAATGCTGTAGCTACTAATGAAGTGTGATATTTTTACACATTGATTGGCCTTTTTTTTTTTTAAGATTTTATTTATTTGACAGAGAGAGACACAGCTAGAGAGGGAACACAAGCAGGGCGAGTGGGAGAGGGAGCAGCAGGCTTCCCGCTGAGCAGGGAGCCCGATGTGGGACCAGATCCCAGGACCCTGGGATCATGACCTGAGCCGAAGGCAGACACTCAACGACCGAGCCACCCAGGCGCCCTGATTGGCCATTTCTGTTTCTTCTTTTGTGAATTGCCAGTTTATGACCCATACCTATTTTTCAGTTCGTGTATTTGTATTCTCCTTACTGTTTTCTAAAAATTCATTATACCCACAGAACAGAAATTTTTAAAAGATTTTATTTGTAAGTAATCTCTACATCCAACGTGGGGCTCAAGCTCACAGCCCTGAGATCAAGAGTTGCATGCTCTATTGACTGAGCCAGCCAGGCACCCCAGTAAATTTCTGTCTGCCATAAATTTGCAAGTTTTTTTGTCTTTTATTTTCCTTTTTAGAAGTTTAAGGTTTATGTGCACCAAATAATTTCTAATGCTCTTTGAAATTATTTATGGCATGCATTCCTAATGATTTTGGGGGGAAATGCATTTATATGTACACAGAATTACTTTGGACCCAATCCATGGAGGGTTAAATGTGTAGATACTAGAAAGATATACAAAGTATAGTAAAGCCAGAAATGAAGGGAGTCATTCTTAGTACATTTAGTTATAGAACTAAATGTTTAATGTTTAGTTTAGAGACATATGTATGAATCAATACAATTCTTTTTTAATAATTTCAATATTTGAATATACTTTTACATACTTGTATCAGGTATTTTGGTGTTTAAATATTTATTTTATTTTTTAAAGATTTTTAAAAAAATTTGTCAGAGCGAATACAAGCATGGGGGAGTGGCAGGCAGAGCAGCCAGAGAGAGAAGCAGGCTCCCCGCTGAGCAAGGAGCCCAATGCGGGACTTGATCTGAAGACCCTGCGATCATGACCTGAGCTGCAGGCAGCCGCCTAACAGACTGAGCCACCCAGGCATCCCAGTGTTTAAATATTTAAAGAAAACATTTATTAATAGAGATGATGAAATGTCTTTTTCCTGGGAAGTAGCAAGTGCACAATACACCAACAAAATGCCCCCACTTGTGTTTATTCAAGCTGTCACAACAAGGTAAATACGATGAGGTCTAAACATTGTTCTTTTTTTATTTGTATAGGTCTTAAGACTCATTCTCATGATTCCATAACGGAGGAGGGATCATGGGGAACATTTTCCTTACTCTCAGGTTAAAGAACCTGATGTTTTACCAAGAAGAGAAGCATAATTTAAGGATATGAAAGAGTATCAGCTTTCCTTTCCATCACACAGAGAGCTGATAAGAGGAGGAACTGAGATAATGAGGCATAAAGTCCTGGTTCTCTGGATTGTCAAATTTGTAAATAGCCAAATAAAAAAAAAAAGTCTAGGGAAATATTAAAATACACAGCCCTTGATGTGATGAGCACTGGGTATTACACACAACTGATGAGTTATTGAACACTACATCTGAAACTAATGATGTACTATATGCTGGCTAATTGAATTTAAATGAAAAGTACACAAGCCCTATCACCATACTTCAAAAACAATCTAGCTTTGCTCCAAGTTAGAGGCAGGTAGAAGGCCACGAGGGCAAACGGACCAGAGTTCTGATTATATTCACAAGGACCGTATTTCTATACAGGGATTAATACACTAACACCAACTCGACCACCTAGATTTCTGCCCTCCTCCCTCCCTCATAACACGTAGAAAAGGAACCAAGAAAGGACACTGATTGTCCCCATCCTGAGTTGGAGGGATAAAAAGGAATGTTCTGGGAAACCAAACAACAGAGTTACCATTATGCGTTGCAGAAAGACAGAAACTGGTGAGATTTTTTTTTTTCAAGCAAAGTTTTTTTTTAATCGAAGTGTAATGAATACAGAAAAGTACACATTTTAAGTATAGAGTTTGGTGAATGTTTACAAAGCGAAAACACCCCCGTAACTATTACCAAGATTAAGAAATGAAACATAACATTTGAATTTTAAAGAAGTTTGCTTAGGTCTTGACTGGCTTCATTTGCGATCCTTTTGGGGCAGTTTTCTGTGTATGTTACCTTAATAAATAAATTTCCTCAAAATGGTAAAATTATAATCACCAGTGCTAGTAATCAAAGAGTTAATTCAGTCTTCTAAATAATACAAAAATCTTTTTGTTTTCAAGAATTTTTTCTCATTCTAATAAATGCTCCTTTAAAAAAAAATAGAAGAAAGAAAAATGGATGTGAAACAATTTTCAGAACCTAAATGTCTTCCCACCAATCAGTTATCTGCACCCTTGTCCCCATGTTCTGGGTTTTCTTCATCAACTTATTCTCTGCTGTGCTATAGAATAAGTAATGTCTTGATAATTATTTTTTATATTTTGCTGTATTTTTATTTTTACATTTTTACTTAGAAATAAAGTTACTGTAATTTTAACTAATAACATCTATTCCAATATGTTTTAGCAAAAGGGAATAATAGGTCTACGTTTTTTTTCCTAAGCAACTATTTTCTTTTTCTTTTTTTCCACCTCTCTCATATTTTATTGGTTAAAAACAAATCACAGATTCCACCCTCACTTAAGGGGAGACCCAAGTAAGTATTTTCTAATGTAAAAGTAACATTGTTCGTGTTAAAATTTTGGAAACAACAAAAGAAATTATAAAGAAAATGAAATTGTCCATAATCATGTCACTCAGGAATAACCCCTGCAAATGCTAAGATCTTTCCAGGTTTTTATTTTTCTTTGAATATATATATTTTTTTCTTTTGCACAAATTTCAGAACGTCTGCCAGTTTTGTATACTGCTTTTTTCTCACTTACTTACCTTTCCAATCGTATGGCTTTGTGTTTTTCATCAGAAAAAGACAGAACAAGAAATGTAAGTGAAATTAAATTCACATGCTACTCAGTAGTATTTCACCTTGAGCAGAAGAGGAAGTCTAGAGAACGAGAGCATCTCTGTGGAACCGGGAAGAAACAAAACAAAACAAAAAGTTATAATGGCCAACTCCACCTGCAAACCCATAGAGCTCATTTGAGGGACGATAAATCTCAGTAGCAAGAACAGATAAAGAACTCAGTGGAGCTTTTGGAAGATTGACATTTTAGCCAGTTTCTCCACAAAGTGTCACAAGTACACACAAGCTATAGAACAAGCACTTTCTGAATTACATTTTCTCTCTCATGGGCAATTAATAAGAGACCATCAAGAAATCATTGAAGATGGGAGATAACTACTGAGAGTAATCTGAGACTAATCTCTAGGAACTGTCTTTCCCGCAGCTCATGGATTTCTCTGCAATTCATAAACATGAAGCACAGTTTCAAAGGTAACAATCTGTTAAAAAGCAAAGTCAGATTTGAACATGAGAAATTCAGATATGAGGACTGTAATGGAGAAGAGGATGTGATAGTAAAATTGTTATCTACTTTGTTGGGATTGAAACCAAGGCAAAAGCGTACTAAACTCAGATCCTCTGACGTGGATTTCTTCTAAATAAATCTCCAGGCAATCTTACTAACAGTTTGGGGATTTACTTACTTTAAGAGGTATATTGAAAGGCAAGTCATGGCTATTTTAATAATTTCAAATTGAGGAAGGCCTCTCTATAAAAGACTCCAAAGACAGAAACCATAAAGAGAATAAAAATGTCAAACAACTGGTCTAGACATTTACATTAAAAATCTACACAGCAAAACAATGGTTTTTTAAAAAGATTTTATTTGAGAGAGAGAGAGAGATTGAGAGAATGAGTGGGGGGAGGGGCAGAGGGAGAAGAAGACTCTCTGCAGAGCAGGGAGCCTGAAGGGGGACTCGATTCCAGGACGCTGGGATCGTGACCTGAGCCGAAGGCAGATGCTTTACCGACTGAGCCACCCAGGCGCCCCAAAACAATGTTTAAGAGGTTTTTTTTAACTGTGTGTATTGTATCACAGAAAAACATACCTCTATCCACTCCGGGTTTTTTTAAATGTAATAATTTGTTGAGCTTAATTTATTCTGTGCCTCTGACCATGCTGGCCAATTTGTAATTTGTTTTGGGTGGGATATGGATCTTGTAGAAACAGGCCTTGGTAATTACATCAAAATAACTTCTAACAAGGTTTTTATCGAATACCAAAAATCATACTTAATTGGGGTGGCAGATAAATTATAAGGAGGCAGGCTAGGCACTGCTCGAGCACTCACAGCCTTTGAAAGACTCTCAAATCTAGGTTTAAATTCTAATCCTACACTTGCTAGCTGGCAGGTTATTTACCTTCATGACCCATAGTTTTTTAATCTGTGAAATGGACCTAAATACCTACTATACAAGGTTTATGTGGTGATTAAACGAGATAATGTATATTAGGACTTTGGGAGAGTACTTGGTAAACAAAACATTTCTGAATACACGGTCACTATTAACGCTCAGTATTCCTTCGTGGCAGTTGTTTCGGAAAAAAACAGCAATACTTAAGCAGTATAAATTATAAAAAAGAAGCACGTATAATGAAGCTTGGGAATGTGGCTTCCACAGGACCGCACTAAGGTAAGGTCTTTGTCTTCAATATTGAGTCAGTTTTGTCTCAAAGTATAAAAGCAATGGGAAAATTCTACAAGTAAAGAAATGGAATTTATCAAATACACCTCTGCATTCAGTGAACATGTTCAGTTTCTGGAAAAGTGAATCATTGTGATTCTAGACTAGAAATGAAGGTGTTTAGCCTATCTCTATATTTTGTGGTTTTAGGATTTGGATCGGAAATGTGTGACATTCCTTAGGAATTCTCTGTGCCATCCAAAGAACATTTTCCAAGAAGGTTAGCATCTAACTGCAGAAAACTTAGGTGTGACACTGATACGCTTCATGGCAGAAAATGAAAGCTCTGAAGGGAAGCATTCAGCTAGAGAAGTCAGCAAGTTCTGGCCTAAATGTGACCTGCTACTTGTTTTTGTATGACTGGCAAGCTTAGAAGAAGGAGAATGGTTTTACGTTTTTAAACAGTTGAAAAAATGTTTTCATGGCATGTGAAAATTACATGAAATCCAGTTTGGTGTGCGTAAGTGCAATTTTCATCTGCTCAAGTATTGTCTATGGCTATATCCCCAGCACAGCGGCAGAGCTGACCAGTTTTGATAGAGACCATATGGCCCACCAAGCCAAAAATATTTACTGTCTGACCCCTTAACAGAAAAAGTGTGCTGACCACTGGGCTCAAAATAAGCTTAGCTAGAAAGTAATATAGGTGGCTGTTTTAGTAATTTTGAAGCGGAAAAGGTCTTTCTAAACACAAAATCAAATATAATGCAGTTGTTAAAATGATGAAGTAGACCCACATTGTTTATTAACATAAAAAGATGTTACTGTGTGGTTACATGAAAAAAAGTGCAGATTATAGAACAGAGCACATAATATGATCACATTGTTTAAAATATAAAAAGAGATCAGCCCATTGATCAACCAACGGATAGATTGCGAAAGGCTGATAATGAACGTATTGTGCTGCAGTAGGCACGGACACCAAGCCACCAGAGCTGCTGCCGGTTGTAAATAACGGATACGCTGATTTATCACTGCAGAGCCCTGGAACCGGCCCTGGAATTAGACCTCTGTGCTGCAACATTATTTGCAAGAATATACAATAAGTGCTAACAATGACTGTTTCTGGGTGGTGAGATTATGGGTAATTTTTCATGTCTCTTTTTCATTTATTTATACTTTTCTGTATTTTCATTTTTTTAAAACTAACAGCATCATTACCCTTATAATCAGGAAAAAGAAAAAAAAGCTATGTCTCTTTGGAAAATGAAATAAAGCAACCAACTGATTACTCAAAGAGCACAATTTCCATAAACTGTGAAATGGAAATGATGTTTGTTTCCTAAAATAATAAGAAATGCTTTGATTTATATATGATTTATCATATAATTTTCTGATTAAAATAAATGTTTATTGAAGAAAATTTGGAAAATACAGTAAGGGATAAAAAAATAAGTTATCCTAAAAGTTACCATTTTTGTGTATTTATTTATAGTTTGTGTCTTTTTATCTTAATATTTAGATAATACACTAAATTATCAAATATTCTTTGAAAATATTATTAATGGGTACCTAATATAATGAGAATCTACCATAATTCATTTATTCCTACATGATTGGAAATGTTATTTTTATTTTTATTTATTTTTATTTTTTTATTTTTTTTTAAGATTTATTTATTTATTTATTTGACAGAGAGAGAGAGAGAGAGCCAGCGAGAGAGGGAACACAAGCAGGGGGAGTGGGAGAGGAAGAAGCAGGCTCATAGTGGAAGAGCCTGATGTGGGGCTCGATCCCGTAACACTGGGATCATGCCCTGAGCCGAAGGCAGACGCTTAACCGCTGTGCCACCCAGGAGCCCCTTATTTTTATTTTTTAAGATTTTAAGTAATCTCTACACGTAGCATGGGGCTTGAACTCACAACGACAAGATCAAGAGTTGCATGTTCTACAGACTGAGCCAGCCAGACACAGCCCCATTTTCTTTCTTATAAATAACACTTAGAAAAACATCCTTGTATAAAAATCATCTCTGCTGTGGGACAGTTTTCTAGAAGTGCATTTGGGGGGCATAAACATTTTTTTAAAAAGATTTTATGTATTTATTTGTCAGAGAGAGAGCACGCACAAGCAGGGCGCGCGGCAGGCCAAGGGAGCCCAGTGTGGAACTCAATCCCAGGACCCTGGGATCATGACCTGAGCCGAAGGCAGATGCTTAACCCACTGAGCGACGGAGCCACCCAGGTGTCCCGGGCATAAACATTTTTGAATGACTCTTGAACGTATTACTGAATTGCTTTCCAGAGATCCTCTTCTAGGAGTCCTGATAATCTTAATAAACCTCATACTTGCCAATTTAGAGTATTACAATTTTTAAAAATAACATCCATTTTCTAGAATGTTTTAATTTATATTTGACTAGTTACACTGAATTATCTTCGTATGCTTATTTGCCATGTAAATGGTATTTTGATGGCAAGTGCTGTTGTCACAGCAATATCCTGATGACAGTTAATAATAAATAAATTGTGGGCCAGAAATTTATGGAAAGGTCTTTAAAAAAATTTTTTTTAACAATAGGGTTAAGGAAGAACTTTATCTGTAACTCTTATTTCTATAGATTTTTTCCCCCACCAAAGTGATGGCCCTCTGTTAATCCACATGGGATTATTCTGCCATTACAGTATTTTAATTTTAATTACAGTTGTTAAAGTGAGAAAGAACTTTTGGTATTGATATTAGGACTAGATCATAATCATTCTACTAAATCATTAAGAAAAAAAAGAACTATATTCAATTTATAGCATGGTATTTGCCATTGATATATATGTCCGTAAATTAACATTCAAAAGGACTTTTTATTTCTGTGGAATATTTTTCATGCAGTTAGTATGTGGTAGCATCAGGTAACTGCAGAGGTATAGCTGTTTACTTTAAAGCACACACACACACACACACACACACACACACACACACCCAAACTTCAAGTTTTAGTTTTTAGGCTTAGATGCTTCAATAAAGAGACTTCGAATTATCAAGGGGAGCAAGCTTTTGAAACACACGTGACTAAACCTTTCTCACCAAACTTTAAGTGCTACCAAACACCATTTAGAATAATCCTGATATCATCTCCAATCTTAACTTATAGTGTTTCTGTCTACATTTCTAAAATCTTATCTTAGAATCACATAGTTCTTTAGTTGGCTTTTCTCTACTTCATGCATACTGTTCTTTCATGGAATTGATTCGCTGGCTTTGGTTGACTTTTTCAGCAAGCCCCAATCAGCTACAAACAGGACAACTTACAGTCGGCTATTCTATTTTCTCATTTGACAAAAGCAAAAGCCAGGAGAAAAGAGACGTGTGGAGCTCACTATACACCACAACCATAGAACTTTCCAACACCCTCACCAGAAGATGGTTCTTGCAACTCTCTTCCAAGAAATTCCTAGTTGGTAGCACTGTCATTGGACCCAGTCACTATGATTCATGCCCCTTAGCACTGCCCAGCGATTTCTACTTTTACAAATAACTGGAAAGAGAATGCATTAGAAATAGCTTTTAGGAAGAAACTTTTTATTCATATAGAGAACATTTAAGACATACACTCAAACATTTTTATGAACAAGAATTTAATGGGTTGCATGATAATGGTCATATGAAGATCATTCCAATATACTAATGTGTTTGCTGAATGAATGTTAAATAATTTCACAAAAGGAATTTCCATCCATTTAAAAAAATCTGGATTTCAATACCTGTTTACAACAAAAAGGAAGTGACTTAAGATTTCTTCATGTATTGAGAGTTATAAATTACTTGCTACTAACTCTCCATAGATACTGTTATTGAAAAAAATTGGTTGAGATTGACAGGTAATTTCAGAGAGAAGTTCCTAAATATAGCCTTGGGCCTCTTTGACCCTGTCTAGAGCACAGGAACTACTGTGAGTCATTTAAAAAGTCTTGCACCTAACAGGAAAAACTTTAATTGAGCCCAGCTCTCCCTGGTAAGAATGGGCCCAGCACAGGAACTACTGGTTACCTCCTGGCAAGAGCAACTGAAAAATCAGCTGGGGGTTGGTGGGGGGGTTCCTTTCTTAAATGTTTGGGCATTCACCCAGTCCTGTGCCTATGACATTCCTGGGCTGGGCATGCTGGTAGTGGAAATAGTGAAGGTTATCCAAACTATGAAATTCTCTACAATATGGAAACTGGCAGACTCAACCCAAGCATAAGTTCTCCACCCTCTCCCTCCACCTCCACCCCACATTTAAAACATTAGGTCTCAGAATATTAATTACTTTAGGTATTTATTCTGGTAGGCACTCAAAGAGGAGCTTAAAAAACCCTAACTATTCTAATTATGAGGATTGTATAGCGTTTATAATGATCAACTTACACATTTATACAAATTATAAATATATAAATACAGAAATAAAAATCCTCTATTAGAAGCTGGTAAAAATGAGGAAGATATACTTAGGGATTTGTTCACAGACTAGGTTCATCATGAAAAATTACATTTGGATCAAAGATAATTTCGTGTTTTTACTACCAATATTCAAGCTGCCATTAGCAACACTTTTAGACTTGGAGGAGACTTTCTAATCACAAGTGTGAGGTCACAGATACCTCACCTTACAGTGGGGGAAGTACATAGGTCTTATCTTGAATGCCAACACCAGTGGATCAGGAGTGACTGCCCATAGCACCTCACGGGGAATTCTAAGGCTGTGTTGGTGATTCGTGAGAAATACAGTTTCTAGCCATTGGCCCTGTCAGTCTCAAGTGTGGGAGACTGGGGAGTGGCACACTGACCTGACATTTACCATTCCTGACTTAAACTAAGACATTCGTCAGCGGACCAAGATTGGAGTCCAAGGTCTGTCACTTGGTAGCTGTGACCCTATGGGCAAGCTAATATGCTTAAGCCTCAGTTTCCTCATTTGTAAATAGGGATAATAAAATGCTTAATCTTACCGGTTGTTTTAGGGATTAATGGATTAATGTTAGAAAATAATTAAAGCAGGGTCTGGCATATGATAAGCACTCTATAAATAAAAGCTATTATGAATATTTTAAAATTAAGCTGGCAGTTACAAACTTTTTTAAAAACACGAGGCTGTGAAAGCATAAGGAATCAGACGAACGTGAAGCTGCTGCAGAGGTTTGGCTGAAGGCCCAGGGCCCCACCTACTCTGCACCAGCCAGCCCCACACCGGAGAGGCATCTTCAAAGAACCCCTACAATCCTAGAGCACAGTTTGAAAATCCCTGAAAAAGTTACTTAGAAGTGAAAACAATGCCGGTCTTTTGAGGTTTTCTGCATTTGTTAGCCAGTTAGGCTTAACTAAAAAAGGTCACAGTCAGGGCAAAATGGTCAAATTTAAGGTAGAGAGAAACACACTAGGCAGTAAATTTACATGGTTATCGTTAGAATAAAACAATTTTAATTGACACTTTTTGGCAAATAAGATTGAAATTCACTTCAGGTTAGTTTGAGGATGAAATAGCTCCTTAGTTTTTTGCGTTTAGATCTCAAACAGAGCTGGGTATAGTTGAAAGAAGTTAGCCAAAGATCAGACGAAGGTAAACAAGGATCTCAAGTAGGGAACTCAGAGATGAGGGTAGAGAATGTGGGACTGCCTGTCAAGCACAAATGCAGAAGGGGAAAAGAAAATGTTTAAACAACGCATTCACTTTGAAAATTCACATGATGAATAATTTTACTATATTATTTATTTTAAAAATGAATATTGTTACTAGCAGTATTCAACATTTTCTATTTAAGGATGGATTTTAAAATAGAAATGCCTTGCCGTATTTGAAGAGTTCATGCTAATTAGTCACTGTGGAATACAACAGCATATATGGTAATTTGGATCCCTGTAAAGAAAAAACAAAGGGTCTCCGATAGAGCCAAAGATATAGATCTGATCTGACTAATGATAATGATCTCATATACCGAATGGACACATTAAAGGAAAACATTCTTTAATTACTTGCCAAATTTACCTGCTCAAACGTTGAGATTCACATGAAACCCAGTCGTTTATTCTGAAAACTTTCTAAACCACATCTACAAATCATGAAAACTTTTGCTCGAGGAATCCTCTTTCCAATACAGTGTACCTCGTAAGGCTTATGTAAGTCCCCTCTCCAATGTCTATGAATGAGAGAGCCCCAGAAATGAGGTATAGCTTTACTTCTTAGAAGCCTTGGAAAGCTTTCAGCTCTGAACTAAAATATTAAAGGGCTTAAATATATACCATATTCTCATTTTTCATCCCACAATGAAAATACTTTAAACATACTTCAATTATTACAATGGAATGCAATTATATAGTACATTCATCTTTAGTTTCAATTGCTTAAGGCTTTGCTTTACTGTCGAGCTTAAGTCTGGCTTTCTGTTTGTACCCGTGGCTAAGAAAGAAAGCTGACACTCTTTTTTAAGATACAAAATGCAGTTGTCTTACTGATCATCTCCAACAATGAATTATGTTAATAAAGGTGAGAATATAAGAAAAAAGATTCTATTAAAAAGCAGGACATTAATGACAGTATGATATATTGGGAAAATTCTCAAATCGGATTTCTCAAGTCACTCACTTCCTTTTGCAGAAAACAGACTTTTACAGTGCAAACAAGCTAACTCAAATGTATTTTCTGCTGCGGAAAATATGATGTCTGCAATCATTTAGGCTTAGTTTCCCCAAAATGGGCATTCAGACGTCTAGATTAGAGTCACAGCAATACTATAAAGGAAGTGCTTACATTAAACCTAAAAGTTGTAACAAACTGGCATGTCCGTGAGTGATAAATGCTTGAAGAGTGAAAACATCCCCTTCTTCTTTTGTATCTATAAATGGCTGGAAATGGCAATGACATTCATCACCCACACCCAGGCAAAACGTCCTCGGATTCTCAGATCTCGGATTTTTGCTGAGACAAAGATGAAGGATATGATGTAACTTTCAAACAGCATGCAATAAACTTTACAAAATGTGGTTTTGGTAACTATTTTTATGGAATTGCCTGACGTTTTTAAATTTCACACATTGAGAAAAAATATTATACTAAGGAGCATTCAGTAATTTTTAAGACTTAATGGCTACCCTAATAAGGACAATATTCCCATTCTTCCATCTTAGTGACATAAATGCACTAGGACTGTCCTCATAAATTTTTTCAAAATAAGTATAAAAATAAAAGCAGCCATAATTATAAATCTGTACTGCTGCTTAAGGAGAGGAATAGTTTGGGCCTGAGGGACCTGAAGTTTTATTACAATTTAATAAAAATGAAAAATTTCTCACCTCTTTTAGACTATGATCTAAAATGCAATTAAAGGAAAAAGTAACTCTCATCTTCCTTGTAATACAGTTTCTAAAGGGAGTTGAATCATTACATTTGTGTTAAAATTATACTGCGTTTAAAATCAGTTAATTACGAAATCCTTAAAAGCCTAGGATTTAGCAACATATAAATTTTTATATCAAGCTGCAAACTTAATCTTATCTTGCAGAAGCAAGTTTAATCTTATATTAAAATGTTCTACACCAGTGCCAGCAAATTAATATTCTACTTTATAAGAAATATTTTTGGATGCTTTTGTTTAAAATTGTTTTTTTTATATTAAATATTTCTTAGCCTTAGGAGTGAGACATTAAACTGGAAAAGGGTGAACAGCATGGGTTTCTGATACTATATTTACAGGATTGAAAACATACAATACTGTTCTAGGAATGGAAAAAAAAATTTGAAGATTTTACTTATTTGAGAGAGAGAGTGGGGGTGGGGAGGGAGGGACAAGCAGACTCTGCACAGAGCCCAATGTGGAACTCGATCCCGTGACCCTGAGATCAGGACACAAACTGAAATCAGTAGTTGGGAGGGTCAACCAAGTGAGCCCCCCAGGCACCCCTAGGAATGGAAAAAGTACTCCTCACATGTAGTCCACTCACCCCCCTTCCAATTTCTACATTATGTAGACTAATACATGGAAGGATGAGAATCTGTGTGGCGTTAAGAGATGGAATAAGCGGATTTCAACTCAACTCGGTTTAGAGAATAGAGAAGCATCTCAAGCTAGTATGACCTGCAATGTGAGGTAATGAGCTAGAGATGAACATTTATGGAATGAAATCAGAGGCTGGGTAAATGTGCATAGAGTAGTTGCTTCTAAGGTTCCTTCAGTTCAGAGATTCTATTGATCTGTATAATTAGCAGAGACACATACGTGTTGATACGTTAGCTAGATAGCACCTCACCAAATTAAGTGTTAACCTAGTTGGATGATTAAGTATCTCCAGAGAAACCAAGATTATAGTTTTTCTAAAGGTGACTTTGCTATGCAGTATCAGCTCATGGTAAGAACCCATATGGTAGAATGGAAATCTAAAGACTCTTGAGGTCAACCAAGAGAAATTAAAGGACTGTGACCCAAATTAGGATTGTGATTGAAAACCCTGTGTTTCAAACAACAGTCGTGTCACTTAAACAAGTATTTGTGAACTCTGAACAGAGATCAGTGATGAGAGTCACGAAGGCTTGTCATGGTGATCATTGGGGCTGAGTAAGAACACCAAGGGGAAGACCACTGGGAGGGTGCCCAGCATAGAATTAAGGGAATACCAGTACTTACAGGGTCAAGTAAGAAGAGAGCTGTATGAAGGAAATTAGTCATTAACAGAACCAAATGCTGCAGAGATGAGGATTTGGCAACTAGTCATTAGTGGTCTTTATGAGAGTTGCACTCAAATATGGAAGTTGCAGTTGAGATTGCAGTGGGTTGAGTGAATGGACTGCCCAGAGTGACCCTGCTGCATTCTTAAGTGACTGTGTTCTTCTCAGAGTTGTATCATGTATCCTTTCTGAATTTATCTGATGCTCCTGATAGGACATTATTAGAAGAGCGACAGAACTTTTTCTAAATTCCTTAGAATCAGACCTCTGTTCTGATTAATTTGGGTCTTAATAATAAGAAAAAATTCTTCAAACTGTTTTAAGTCAACGTTGAAACTTTTTGATTTTATGAGAGGGAGGGGAATTGTGTACACACGGGGGAGGGGCAGAGGGAGAGGGAGAAGCAGACTCCCTGCTGAGCAAGAAGCCCAAAGCAGGGCAATCCCAGGACCCCGGGATCATGACCTGAGCTGAAGGCTGACGCTTAACTGAGCCACCAGGTGACCCTGAAACTGTGTTTTAAATAGAAATTTTGACTATGAAGAATTGTGTTCAATACTTGGTTCATTTGACACGTATTTAGTAAAAACGTACTATTGCAGGAAACTGAGCAACACAGACCCCAAGATTGTCCTCAGCAGGGTTTATGATGGGGAATTAGGGGCACCTGGGTGGCTCAGTCGTTAAGCGTCTGCCTTCGGCTCAGGGCGTGATCCCGGAGTTCTGGGATCGAGCCCCACATCAGGCTCCTCCGCAGGGAGCCTGCTTCTTCCTCTCCCACTCCCCCTGCTTGTGTTCCCTCTCTCGCTGGCTCTGTCTCTGTCAAATAAATAAATAAAATCTTATGATGGGGAATTAGTGTATCTGAAACAATGACGAATTTCTGGCTCAGTTTGGTAGTCTTTAGTCTTGGGAATATTTCCTGAAGGGCTTGAAAAGTGTTTTTCAGGTCAGATTCTTAGGCTCATTTACTCACAAGCTTAGCATTTTCGAGCTATGTCCAAGATGACAAGTCTCATTTACTGACGTCTTTTATAAATGGAAATAAAGGTTATAGAAAGTCAGTATTGTAGAACTTGATTAAGGTTGAGGCCTGATGTAAAATAATCTTTCAACATGGGATAAAGTGGCAATAGAAGGGTCTAGATTAGAAAAGTTTGTATTTTTATCAACAAGTGGGATTTCCTTACTAACACCGAATGTATTTCTGAATTGGATGTATTCTGTAATTCTCTTATTTAGAAACCAGGGAGTGGGGTTCGGGGAGGACACCTTTGTACTGGGATACAGTATTTAAGTGAGTTCCTAAAGAGGTCTTACTGTCTAATCAGAGCCAAGATGGTAAGGTTTTTATCCTTTTCAGCTAAAATGGTGCCAAAGTGTTAAATCTTGTTGCTACTCCAGGTCTGTTAATTCTGGAAAGAAAATAATTGGCATTAAGAAGGCACATCATTCTTTAATGTATGTATTGCAAGGACAGAGTGAGCGAGAGAGAGAGAGAATGAACACATGTGGAGTGAGAACTTACAGATCAGGGGTCAGCAAAATGCAGCCTGCTGCCTTATGGAAGTAGCTTTATCAGAACACAGCCACACTATTCATTTACGTACTGTCTATGGCTGCTTTCATGATACAACAGCAAAGTTGATTACTTGTAATGAAGACCTTATGGCCCATGAAGCCAGAAATATTTACTATATGGTCCTATAAGGAAAAAGCTTGCTGACTCCTACAGTTAGAATCCTGACCAAAAAGCAATCTGTAAAATTACAAGGCAAACATGTATGAAGTGAATAAAATTGGAATTTTGCACACTGATTAGATATCTGATATTGAGACTTAATGAGGTGTAAATATACTATGCTTAAAAAAAAAGGCGCATCGAAATGGAGTATGATACTTAGGCTATTACTTTCCTTAAGAATTAACTTGGAGTTGGGGGGAACTACAGAAGCTTGTGATTGCATCCTTTGAGAAAAGGTGTTCGCGAAAAATAAGTGGACTGAACATTAACCCCAGGGGCCTGCAATTGTACTGAACTGCTTTACTGGGTAGGAAAACTCTAGGTCCAAGTAACTTCCTCTCCCCCCCACCCCCAAATAGGAGGTAGACTGTTAAGGTGTCAGTTTCCCTGAGTACGTAAGTGGATCTTCTGAAGAAGAGCTCGTCTCTTCTTACAGACTTGTGCAATATGGTTCTTGTCCTACAGAACTAGGTGGCACCTAGAAAGTAATATATTCCTATCTCAGAAAAAGATATATAGCCAATATAAACATTTTTGTTTGCCATATTAAGCTCCATGCAAAAATTACATGGGGAGCAAATCCTTTTTTCCCCTGTAACTCTAAGATGTATTTTCAAGATAAAAGTATTTTCTCCTTTTATTACGTTGAAGGGAGACAACGCAAAGTGCCATGTATGCATTTTCTCAATCTGCACCATTTTATATTTTTGGTTATCCTACCCATGCACGATTCCCAATCATTTCTGCTTTTCAAAACCACTGAAATGAATAGCCTGTTTGTTCCCTGCTAAATTTTGAATCTTTTCCCATTGCAAATGGCTTGTAATAATTGAGACAGAATACAGTGTGATGTCATTATTCATCACAGGTCACCATTTTCTCAAAAATGCGTCTTAGCTATTTGTCTGTTGAATACATATAACCAGAGAGAGGCATCCATAGGCTAAAATGGGAACTCAGGTTCTGAGTACAGTGTGTCACCAGTTAACAAAGGGCCAGAAAATAGACTGGGGTGCCAATAAGAGTCAGCTACCTTCAGAAGGAACAAAGTTTAGAATGCCTCCAAAAAACTGCCTGAAATCTAATGTAGGATTCTAACAAACATCTTTAAGTTGATGAAATAAAAAAAATCCTAACAGGAGGCAAAGTTAAGACTACCAATAAGAGAAAATCCATACCAATGCATAAAAAACTTTCGAATCTCCCTTGCCTGAGTGACGGTTAATTCCCTGACTAGTGCTCTTGGATGAGGACTCAGTTCCTAGACTTGTTCTTCTTTGGAAGGACCTAATTGATTTAATGCTTTAGGTGACAATTAGTTGAAAAATTACTGTGGTATAATGTACTCTGGAGAATTAATTACCCACATGTCTTTGTAAATGCCAACATCCCAATTTAGGGATCCAGGTCTCAGCAAGAACAGGGAAGAGGGTGAGGGTGACAAAAGTACTAAGCTCCATCTTCCACATGAACACACATCAGTCTTTCACATGGTAAAATATAAATGCCCACTCAACATGCCTAACAAATATAAAAATCATCAGCAACAAAAGCATCAGATCTAAATGACCTTTATTGACGCATTGTTGCACTCTTCATGAAGGTATAAATTCCAATAGGGTTTTCTCTAGGTTTTCACATCTTCCTTCTATACACTGAATATCAGACACTGAAGATATTAGTGGTGACAAGCCAGCCACTATTTTCAAACAAATATTTTGCAGCAAATGGCTAATACTTAAGCTTGTCACTGAGTATTCCCAGTTATGCAGATGGTGTAGATTAAAAAAACCAAAAGGCTACTTGCATTGAGATTTCTAGACTAGAATTTGCTATAGGTTGGGTTTGGTCATTATGTCTTCAGATACAGTCACCCAAGGGTGTAGTGGGGAAAGTCCCAAGGGATCCCACATACCCTGTGCTTGGCAACACAAACTGCTTGTAAACCAAATTAGCTTGTTAGCTATATGCCATTAGATACTAGCAAGCAACATCCTAAAAAAGTTGCTGACATCTTTTAATAATCACTTAGTAAACAACTTTGAGCTCAGATTTATGTGCCAGGAATTGCATGCTATACTTTGTAGTCCCTCATTTGTTTTCCCAAATGTTAAATCATTTATCGAGAAGAGTTTGGTACAGGTAAAATACTGAAATGAAGTTCAGAAGTCCTGGATCCCAAAACTGACTGTAAAATCATTGTAGTAACGTCTCTGGGTATCAATTATTTTCTCAAAATTTTAACCTAAAACATTCTACAATCATCTTGCAATATTTTGGGTTTTCCTACTGACTGTTGAGACATGTGCCAAGAAGATTGTATTTTGCTTATCTTCCACTAATATTCCAAAACATACTTAATTATGCTTGGAAGATTGGTAATTTATTGCCAAACTTTGGTTGTGTTGGAAAAAAATACCTGGCCGGCAGTCAGAAGGTAGTCTCAATAGCATGTAAAGGCACCATGCAGTCACTCAGCCTACTTTTTTATGCACTTTAACTGAATAGATTTCTGGTGGTTCATTTTTTATCTCAATCTTTAGTTCAAAATTCGGAAAAATTTACAAAGACTGTGATCCGAAGGACCTTTAATTTTCTCATCTAACCATGGATCCAGTAATTTAACTTCCTACACCAGCTTCCAAATATTGGTCTGTGATAATTTGCAAAGTGAAAGAAAAAGCTCAAATAGCAATTTTTCCATACAGCTAAACATGATTTCTGAATTTCCACTGTGTCCTTTTTGGCGTCATGAGATATTTATGCATAACTTTAACAATGTTTTTGCTAAGCAAAACAAAAAGCTGGTTAGCTACAATGGTCCAAAAACTTTTAAGCAAAGAACAAAACAAAAACAGAAACACCGTTAGATAAAAATGTTTGGTCACTATTACCTTAGCCAAAATGCTTGTCAGGTAATCTTTCGCTTTCTCTAGAACATCTCAGACTAGGAGATTTGGTTTCTTTTGAAGCAATCACATTTATTCTTTTGGTAATTATTAAAAGCTGCTTTTAGTCTTGAGCCAAGTGGTTCCAGTCTTAGCCTCTCAGAATCATACAGAATATATCTAATTATTCTGCCATATGACAGCTTTTACAACTTTAAGACACTAGGCCTTATGTGTTACATGGCCAGCCTTCTCCAAACAAAATTCATTTCTTTAGTAAAATCTCTATCTAGTCATTTCTATGATTTCCTTTGCTCTGTTACTAACACCACCACAAAAACCTAAAAAACCCAGGTAAGTATCTTTTCTCTATATTATTAAAGTTTCAAAGACTTGAAACATACATTTACTTATAATTCATTAGTCTGCTAATATGCAGTAAATATGGGATGTAGTTTACCTTTGCTTTTTAAAACACTTCCAAAATTAATGCACACATGAAATCAGAGGGGAAATATCTTAGTGTTTTCTAAAACCTATAGAGAGTTCCCACAAGTAGTAAAGATGAAAAGACAGATAAAATGCTTACTACCAATCAGTTATTAAAGCAGCTCCCCAAGCATCACTAGGAGGTAGTCGGAGTCACTTATGTACTTCATATAAAAACATAAAAACCAGAAGACCCGAATATACTATAATTCCAGCTTGTAAACCTTAAGTACAAAGCTTTCTGAATTATACGTAAGTCAAAGTTTACAAAGGTGTTCCCCTACTCAATTAGTCTAAATTAGTACACTTTTAATGCAAAGAAATCTGAATTAAATGTCAGAGTCAACAAAATTCACAAAGCCAGAATCAAGTTTAGTGCTCACAAGTTTATATTTTTAGATTTGATAAAGATTCTTGTGTATTTTCTAAATACACAGACAAAACAGTTTTGGAAGTTTACATACATGTCTTAGGACACTTATACTAGGTAGGTAAATTACATTTAAAAAAATTGGTCTTCGTAAAAGATCTTCCCAAAGAGCTTTTACAAACAGCAGGCAGAAGAAAGCGTTCTTTTATGTTTACAGTGTTTAAAATGCTGATTCTCCCATTTCATAATGGCCTCAACCATCCCTCTCTCCTCAACCCAAAAATTTTGTTCTCAATAGCCAGTGTACTCCAAATTAAGTACCCAATGTCCTAAAATTCAGGGCTAGAAAACATCTATTAAAGTGTGCTTATCCCTAACACATTTTAAACTATCTAGAACGGTTCAACTTCACTTGAAAGCAGGGATACAGCAGGAAAAACATTTTCCACTTTAAATCCTAAAGTGACTACAAAAAAACACCTGTTAGTTCTAAGCACATATATTATGTACCATAGTTAAGTTTAAGGATCTGGGTGACTGAACGGCACAAAAACTGGGGTTCATGTCTAGTTCTTCACTTTAAAACCACCCTTTTAAAAATAAAAATGTCACAGCCAATTAATAGCATGTGCTACACTGAGGTCAGGTATCTTATTTATAGTCAGGTGACAAAACTGCTGTTATTAGGAGGAAGAGTGATAAGGATATTTGGGGAAGTAAAGATTAGACACTCAAATTCCTAACATAGATGGTTTACAGGGAAAATAGGTCTCCATACACAAACTCCTTTAAAGCACTAAAATTCTACAAAAGTTGTTTCATGAGGCAAGTTAGTAGGGCCCCCTAAAGAGCACGGGCTCCATTCAGAATCAAATCTGGTCAAATCGCAGCTCTACCGCTTAGTAGCTGTGTTATATTGGGCAAGTTATATTATGCGAACTTCTTGGAGACTTTCTCTTCCATACAATGGAGACAATAGCACCTACCTTATCGGGAATTAGAGAAAATAATGTAAAGCTCAATGGCACATGTAGGCACTAAAAAAAAAAAGAAAAAAGAAAAAAAAGGTAGCTTTTGGAATCATTCAGAAAAATAAACTCTATGTTGACAAAATCCTAAAAATATACATAAAGCTTACCAAAGTTTAGAATTTATTGACTTTTTAAAATTCCTCTTCCATCACACTTTCCCCCGTATTATACTACTCCAGTCATCTTCAGGCCTTTTACACTTTATCGTATGAATACAGATTTCCCAACCCTGATCCTTTCATTTTCTGTTTTCTCCCCCTTTCCTCTTGGTTTGCATCTATTATTAAACTAAGATGTAGTATTAGGCCTCTATTATGTACCAGTGTTTGAAGCACTTTGTGTGAATCCACTCATTCTATCTCCCTCTTCTTCATCAGGATGGCTCTACCAAAACCAGCTAGTGTTTTCCCCCCAAATTTCGAAGCTATTTATTAGTGTTCAGTTTCCCTTTCCTACAGTTTTTTTAAGCTCTTAATTGCTAGGGCGCTAAAATTAGCAACGTTATCTAGTGAATATGAAAAATGAGGGGCAGTCACAACGACAAAGCAGGGACCATATGGAAGTAACTGTCTCTGAGAATCCTAAGAAAGAATACATGATCTTAATTTATATGAGAGGGTCTGTTACTAGAGTGAATAGGAAAGAAACAGTTTATATTTTTCCTCTTCATTAAAATTACAAGCTCTAAAATATGTTTCATTTAAAATATAAGTTACAAGAGGACGATTCAGCAAATGTGTAACACATAATTCTGCCAGGGATCCACAGACAAAATTATGAGTATTCCACTGTCACCTCTGAGACCAATCGTTAAGTTCTTATATCTATCAACTTCCTGAAATTGTACTGTAAGTCAGAAAAAGAATATACTTAAAAAAAAATAGAAACGTCCAGTAGTATACCTTAGTACTAAAACTATTTTTTAAAAAAGACCTAGAAGGGAAAAAGCAGTCCCTCGAGATCATGAAACAAATAAGTTAGGCAGTCAGCAAGTAGAAAAATCTGTCAATTCTGTTTCTGGTAAAATGTTTAAAGAAGAAATTTTTATATAGGCTGAGGCTAATATATTCAAGAGTATAAACATTCCTTTGGATTACGTTTCTAAAAACAAACTTTTTAAAGTATCATATTTCAGTTGACTAAAAATATAGCCAAATCTGTCACAACACAACATAAAAGGTAATGGACAATTATAGAATATTTTAAATTAACAGTAACAGCCATCTACATCAAACCTTGTTTCCAACTAAAACCAAAACAAAAGCACAACAATCCCGTAGTGTACCAAGTGTGTATTTCAATTTACTGTATGCAATCTAACAAAAATTTGGTCATAATTTACCAGATATACATAAATGATTTAAGTAGTAAAAGAAAATTCAGTTTAAAGAGAGTAAGTTCATATCTTGAGGAAAAGTAAAAGTACATTAAGAATGTAAAGCCAAGTCCAGTTTCTATGCAATAAGTGAACTGTAGTCTAATAAAGCAGATTTAGGTGATTTTCAGATATATATCTTTTCTCTTTAATATATATTTATATATAGACAGATCTACCAATTGTAAACTATGGTTTATTTTAAAGGAGGGGGATAAATGGGATGAAAGAAATCTTTATACTATACTTACATATTCACAAAGCAGAACATTTTACGTTTAAAATACTTTTTCATTCATAGTATCTCTGCCCAACTAACGTCTACTTTGGACCCCACCAGAATTACATTATACTCATTTGTCTAGAACACTGAGAGTAAGATGTACTCTTCAGTCTTAAACAAAAATCAAACCAAACTATTCATGTCAGTTTTAGTTATGTAGAAACTACAACAAAGTTCAGACGACAAAAGATGTATCTAACCATGTAACTGTACTTTTTATCTTTGATTTATCCAAGCAGAAACATCAATGTCTAACATTAAACCATTATACTACCGAAATCAGAGACAATGAGAAAGCTTGTCTCTTAAAAAAAAAAAGTATCACCCTTTCAACTTTGATCAGATGGAGCACCAAAGGATTGTGTCTGTCAAAGTGTACTTTGCAATTTTTTCCACACAAATAGTGTAATTTAGTGACCTGATATAAAATAGGAAAATATACTCAATTTCTATTTAAAAGAAAGCTGAAAATATGATATCCCTCAATCTTACATAATATACAATATGTTCCTGATAAATGTCATGCATGTTAACATTATGTGAAATGCTGCTGTGAGTTTAACAATCAGCTAATTCATCTGTCATCAGATTAAATAAATCTGACAACTTCAATTTAATATATCACCCCTTGTACCCTGAAGAATTCAGTTAACAGAATAATTGTAAAGCCTCTCAATATTTGTAAGATTTCTGCAGACTGCTGAATCACGGTGACTACCAGAAAGACTATATATGAAGATGTAGTAAAACTTTGAGGAATTGAAAAAATAATTATCTGTCATAATTTCAAAACGCTCAATATCCCAGTAAGTATCAAACAAAAGAGAATGCACTTTTTGTGTTACTTTTAATGATAAAAAGGGCACAGGAGTAAAAACCTGATATTTCACTTTTATCGCATTTAACAAGCTAACCAAACTGGACATGGAGGTCAAATTAGGAAACAAATCATTTTACTTATTGTTTCTATGACTTTTCTTTTGATTAGAATTCTGTCTTTTCAAATAGGACTGAGGTATAGTACACTGGCAAAAATAAAGAGGCAAACAAGAATAGTGCCAAAGTAACAGATACCCAAAACCGAATACCATGTCAGAAAACTTCATGTAATAACCATTTATCAGATTAGAGCAGCAGGAGAAAGTTACTTCTACATCATAATCATTTTAGTGGTATTTGTCAACTTCGCCACGTTAACTTTGCAACATCATTTCTTCATTTGTGAAGTAGTAAAATTCATGTCAAAAAGGAAAGGGGGAATGGAGGAAAGTCAGTTCATTCCAATAAATTACCTCTCCAGTTCTTATAAACATGCCCATCAGCACAAAATTGAGAAATAATACCTAACACTAGAAGAGACTTGGTTTAAGTTATGAAGCAAATTAAAATGGAAAAATACAGAAAAGTAGAACCAATGGGGTTGAAAAGGCCCCTCACTGAAAATCTGTATTAAAAAAAAAATAAAATTAATAAAAATAAAAATAGAAACAAAACTCTACTAGTACAAACTAGCCTGAGTGGTTTGATGGACAGAGTAATTGGGTCAGCTGTCACTGTAGTCTTATAAATGGATTTTCTTCATTCATGTTAAAGTGGGACATGAATGTAAGCTCTTTAAGGATAGGTACAATATATTCGTAGGACCCAAATAGTTACTGTATATCCTATAAATAAAAATAGTTTTACTTTGATAACTGACTGAAGATGTGGGGACTCCATGTAATCCAACCACAAGGTTGTTTGCTGTACAGTCCTGTGCAAATATAAAAAAAAATTTTTTTGCTATAAGGCTTTTTTGACCCTACAGTTTTCACAGCAACATAACTACCATCCAGCATGTACCATATTTTGCAAGCCTTCAAGTTCAACAATTCAAATTGTCGATTCATATTATGTCCAAATGCAGCATCCTTGAGGAGTATAGGTCAGTTAATCATCTAGAGACATACAAACATCTCCTGACTCATCCCATCGAGATGGATCGTTCTGATCTTCTCCATCATCAACCAGCTCTTCATCAGCTTCTCCTACTTCATTCTCTTCATACTCTTCATCCCGAGGGAAATCTGTATCCTGTCCCTGATCTACACCTTCTTGCCCTCCTGGCTGTGATTTATCTGCACAGTCTACACAAACACCATAGCGTCGAGATCCATGTCTTATTCCAACACTGGCTGCTAACATGAAGATCTTCTTACACACCATACATTTGTATTTTTTATCCTTTTTATGCACCTAATTAAAGGGGGGAAAAATCCAATATAAGGACAGTATAGACAACAATGCATTTGAACCACTCAATTAAACGACCCATTTAACAATGAGTGAATGTATACCGTTGTTTTTCTGTATGAAGCTCAGTTCATAAATCAATTATTTGCTTAAAGCAATTTATTTAATAATCAACCTTCCCTAAATTCAGGTAACTGTGTTAAAATACCTTAAACTTCATTGACATAAATATATTTTATCTCAAAGATCAGTTAAAGTTACTTACCAGGGAATGTCTTTTCACATGTTCTCTGCGAGTAAACAGTTTGCCACAAATATCACAGCTAAACGATCTGACTCCCGTATGAATGAGCAAATGCCTTTTTAGTGTTCGTCTGTATTTGGCTACATAGCTACAATGAGGGCATTTTAACTTGTTCATGATTAGAGATGATTCACCTTTGAGAATAAAAAAAACACACACACACACACAAAAGCAATTATATATTAAACAGAAAACTTGCTATCAAAAGCTTGTCTATCCCTAAGAATAGGGATTATTATAGGACTACCAGTACCTTTATCTTTTAAAACCCAGAACACGGAAGCTTTTAATCGTGAAAAATCATTTTAAAATTCTGTAGATGTTTATTTAGTTGACTAATACTTGCCATTTTCCCAAGTTTCTTGTTTTGGCCAAGATTCAGGCAATAATCCATACTTGAAATCGTTTGAAGCACCTGGTATCAATCCATACTTGAAATCGTTTGAAGTACCTGGTAGCAATCCATACTTGAAATCACTTGAAGGGCCAGGCATCAGGCCATACTTGAAATCACGTGAAGTACCTAATACAATTGGAAAGTGATTCTGATGTAATGACGGTTAATGAAGATCTGCCTCTTATTAGAATTTTTTAAAAAAAGCCCAGAAAATAAATGAAATCTTATGAGCATTATGATAGAACAGCTTATTATAAATAGCTAGAGATAAAAACCTCTACACTGTAGTCTGAAACAAATGTCTTCATAATTATCCTAATCATAATACCCTAATTGGCATGCATCTTAAACAGAAAAACTAAAATGTGAAATACAACCATAGGGAGAGAAAAATCTGCTAAAATAAATTTCAATAATATTTAGAAGTGCGTGGAGATCACATGAAACTACTCTTTTACACTGTTATTTCAAACATATTCAAAACAGAACTCTTAACAATTGTCACCCTGAAGCCCAGCTTTGGAACAGGATAGTCTCCTTACTTACTGTCTCCAAAACAATCACATAATCTTGTTTTAAAACTTATCAGTACAGAAAAATGGACTAAGAATGAAGAATATAAATACAAGGAATTACGAGTGCAAGGTTCTAGCTTTATTATACCCTCGCTTGTTGTTTCAGATACACTGGGCCCTCCCGCGTGTTTCATCAAAACCTCTAGCCCCATCCTTAAATAAATGAAAATCCGAAAGGTAGAATTAAAATAAAATAGCCAATGTCCCTTAAGGAATTTGTGCCTGAGATCTTCAGACTAGCTAAGATAAAAATTACCTCCTCTGGATAGCATGCCTTCTTTTTTTGTGTGTAAGATTTTATTTTTAAGTAATCTCTACACCCAATGTGAGGCTCCAACTTAGAACCCTGAGATCAAATCGAGTGGCATACTCCAACGACTGAGCCAGTCAGGTGCCCCCTGGATAGGATTCCTTCTTGAATATGTATGTCTTTATCTGGATCCAGAAATACTTTGGCAATGTAAACATATCCAGAATTCTCCATGCTAGCTATCACCACCCTGGATCCAATCGACCATCAACTCTTGCCTCTGGATTATTTTCAATAGCCAGAGTTCATCTCCCAGTTCATACCGTTGCCCTCTTAACAGTCTGTTCTCAACACAGCAATTAGAGATTCTTTCAAAACTTTAAGTGACAGCCTGGCACTCAAAAGCCTGCAAAGACTACCCAATCTCCAAAGACTTTTTTTTTTTTTAAAGATTTATTTATTTATTTGACAGAGAGAGACAGCCAGTGGGAGAAGGAACACAGGCAGGGGGAGTGTGAGAGAAAGAAGCAGGCTCCCAGCAGAGGAGCCTGATGTGGGGCTTGATCTCAGGACTCTGGGATCACGCCCTGAGCTGAAGGCAGACACTTAATGACTGAGCCACCCAGGCGCCCCCAAAGACTTCCGATATCTTACACAGCCTTACTTAATCTAGCCCTTGATCTAACTACCCCCTTGGGTCACTCTATTTCAGCCACACTGGCCTTTGTACTGTTCCTCCATGGGAAAATGGGTCCCTCTGCAGGACCTCTGCACACTCCTGCACACTCTTTCCTCTACCTGAACACTCATTTCCAGGCTATATGCTACCTTACCTACGCAGTAATTCATTAATTTTCCCTTCCACGAAAACCATGGATTTTATTAAAAAATGCTTGCCAAAATGGGTTTTCTAAAAATTCATTTTCCCCCATCTATCTGCCAGATCCACTACTTCTCTTAAAAATTAAAATAACCTAATATTTCCTCTTTGGTGAAAGTATCAATACCCAACAAAGCAAAAAGGTCCCCAGGGTATTTAAAGATTTCATTACTATTAATGTAAATTATTTTATACTTGGAATACCTTCACCCATCTTTTAAATAAAATGTTATGAAAGCCTTCTGATTCCATAATTACGTGATTAAACTATAATGTATTTTTGTTTGACGGAAAGTTTTCAGAATCCTGAAGTTAGACACCATATCTGTGGGGGGGGGGCAGGGGATGGAAATTAGGATGGGGGTGGTAGCCTGTGAACATGAATCTATCAATTTCAGCTTAACATTTGTAAATAAAGTTTGAGCTTTGACTCATAGTTCTTGATCAAATCAGTGCAAAAAAGTAAGCTCTGAGAGCAAGGATTGTGACTGTTTTACTCACCTTTGTATTTCTTATGTCCAAAGCATACAATCCTTCAATTATTTGTTGAATAAATGTATCTAGCATGACTTGATCAAAATACTTGCAAAACTAATGTCAGAAATGTTAGATATGTTAATATCCTCAAGTTAATATTTTCATTAGATGTAAGAACAGCATACCCCTAAAATAATTTATAGGGGCACCTGGGTGGCTCAGTTGGTTAAGCGTCTGCATTCAGCTCTCAGGCTCCCTGCTCAGTGGGGAGTCTGCTTCTCCCTCACCCTCTGCCCTTCTCCCAACTCATGCTTGCTCACTCTCAAATAAAAAAAACCTTTAAAAAAATTTACAAATTGATAACCTAAAATTCAGAATTAGAAGTTAATACTTGAAATTCCATGTTTCAAAAAATATATTTTATAAACCGATAACCTAAGATTCAGAATTAGAAGTTCTTAATACTTGAAATTCCATGTTTCTCTAAATAACCTATAGTA
>NW_024427107.1:28875242-28876719 GCF_017311325.1 Ursus maritimus | reverse complement strand
TTACTGTCTCCAAAACAATCACATAATCTTGTTTTAAAACTTATCAGTACAGAAAAATGGACTAAGAATGAAGAATATAAATACAAGGAATTACGAGTGCAAGGTTCTAGCTTTATTATACCCTCGCTTGTTGTTTCAGATACACTGGGCCCTCCCGCGTGTTTCATCAAAACCTCTAGCCCCATCCTTAAATAAATGAAAATCCGAAAGGTAGAATTAAAATAAAATAGCCAATGTCCCTTAAGGAATTTGTGCCTGAGATCTTCAGACTAGCTAAGATAAAAATTACCTCCTCTGGATAGCATGCCTTCTTTTTTTGTGTGTAAGATTTTATTTTTAAGTAATCTCTACACCCAATGTGAGGCTCCAACTTAGAACCCTGAGATCAAATCGAGTGGCATACTCCAACGACTGAGCCAGTCAGGTGCCCCCTGGATAGGATTCCTTCTTGAATATGTATGTCTTTATCTGGATCCAGAAATACTTTGGCAATGTAAACATATCCAGAATTCTCCATGCTAGCTATCACCACCCTGGATCCAATCGACCATCAACTCTTGCCTCTGGATTATTTTCAATAGCCAGAGTTCATCTCCCAGTTCATACCGTTGCCCTCTTAACAGTCTGTTCTCAACACAGCAATTAGAGATTCTTTCAAAACTTTAAGTGACAGCCTGGCACTCAAAAGCCTGCAAAGACTACCCAATCTCCAAAGACTTTTTTTTTTTTTAAAGATTTATTTATTTATTTGACAGAGAGAGACAGCCAGTGGGAGAAGGAACACAGGCAGGGGGAGTGTGAGAGAAAGAAGCAGGCTCCCAGCAGAGGAGCCTGATGTGGGGCTTGATCTCAGGACTCTGGGATCACGCCCTGAGCTGAAGGCAGACACTTAATGACTGAGCCACCCAGGCGCCCCCAAAGACTTCCGATATCTTACACAGCCTTACTTAATCTAGCCCTTGATCTAACTACCCCCTTGGGTCACTCTATTTCAGCCACACTGGCCTTTGTACTGTTCCTCCATGGGAAAATGGGTCCCTCTGCAGGACCTCTGCACACTCTTTCCTCTACCTGAACACTCATTTCCAGGCTATATGCTACCTTACCTACGCAGTAATTCATTAATTTTCCCTTCCACGAAAACCATGGATTTTATTAAAAAATGCTTGCCAAAATGGGTTTTCTAAAAATTCATTTTCCCCCATCTATCTGCCAGATCCACTACTTCTCTTAAAAATTAAAATAACCTAATATTTCCTCTTTGGTGAAAGTATCAATACCCAACAAAGCAAAAAGGTCCCCAGGGTATTTAAAGATTTCATTACTATTAATGTAAATTATTTTATACTTGGAATACCTTCACCCATCTTTTAAATAAAATGTTATGAAAGCCTTCTGATTCCATAATTACGTGATTAAACTATAATGTATTTTTGTTTGACGGAAAGTTTTCAGAATCCTGAAGTTAGACACCATA
>NW_024427107.1:28673388-28875234 GCF_017311325.1 Ursus maritimus | reverse complement strand
TGTGGGGGGGGGGCAGGGGATGGAAATTAGGATGGGGGTGGTAGCCTGTGAACATGAATCTATCAATTTCAGCTTAACATTTGTAAATAAAGTTTGAGCTTTGACTCATAGTTCTTGATCAAATCAGTGCAAAAAAGTAAGCTCTGAGAGCAAGGATTGTGACTGTTTTACTCACCTTTGTATTTCTTATGTCCAAAGCATACAATCCTTCAATTATTTGTTGAATAAATGTATCTAGCATGACTTGATCAAAATACTTGCAAAACTAATGTCAGAAATGTTAGATATGTTAATATCCTCAAGTTAATATTTTCATTAGATGTAAGAACAGCATACCCCTAAAATAATTTATAGGGGCACCTGGGTGGCTCAGTTGGTTAAGCGTCTGCATTCAGCTCTCAGGCTCCCTGCTCAGTGGGGAGTCTGCTTCTCCCTCACCCTCTGCCCTTCTCCCAACTCATGCTTGCTCACTCTCAAATAAAAAAAACCTTTAAAAAAATTTACAAATTGATAACCTAAAATTCAGAATTAGAAGTTAATACTTGAAATTCCATGTTTCAAAAAATATATTTTATAAACCGATAACCTAAGATTCAGAATTAGAAGTTCTTAATACTTGAAATTCCATGTTTCTCTAAATAACCTATAGTAAAGATTAATAAAAAGCATCCACAATAACAGACAGGAGACACCATAATACAAAATGACAATTCAAATTAAGAAAACCTCACCCCAAACTTCTTTCCTCTGGCCAAATTCCTATAACCAGTAGAGGTTACTTATAGAAGTATATGAGCAGCTTGACAAAGGTATTGCTTTTGTAATTCAATCACTGAAAGATCATTAAGGTCATTCAAGATCTACTTCAAAATTGTGCTCACTGCTCAATAATATCCTTCAGGGTACATTTTTCCATAATGGCGAACTAAGAAGAAAGCAGTGTTCCTTTGAAGTGAAAATCAGAAGACAAAGGCTGATCTCTGGTGCAAAAACAAAAATGGATCAAAATGTCCCCTGAAGAGAAATGACTCTAAATCAAGAGTACTTTTTGAAAAGGAGATGAATTATATGGACCATTCTCCACTGAAAATGTTCATGTGCAGAAATGAGAATTTTACATATAAATTCACATACACTGTCAAGTAGGCCCACTCTTCAACCAGATTTCTAAACCAAATATAAAATACCTTGTACTATTAGTGATTTTTTGTATTAAGGAAAAAGTCTTTAAGTTCAACCCATATGATCTGTAAATGGCTCATTTCAAAACTTTTTATAAATTCAACAGCTGGGAGAAACCAACTTAAGGCAACTTCTTTTCTTCAAAATTACGTGGCTTAACTTTGGTCAGTGCATACTATATTCAGAAGCCTCTGAAAGCTTTATGTGAAGAGTACCCCTAGCTGTTGCCCTCCCCATAAGTTTTAAAGAATTCCAAAGGTACGAGAAGTTGAATCAATGAACATCTATATCCCTTTGTGTACCTTTGTACAAATAGTTTTGCCACATGTGCTTTCTCTCCATGAATACACATACGCACCCTTTATGTATTATTTGAAAACTTGCCCATCATTGCTTCACCCCTCAATGTAGCACGGATCTTCTAGAACTTTCTCCTACATAACCACAGTACCTTTATCACATCCAAGAAATTTAAAATTGTCTTATCATTTATCCATACTATACATTCAAATTCCCAACTGTTCCCCAAATGCCCCTTTAGTTATTTTAGAACCCTATGTCATCAAGAGTGACAATGCATTTAGTTGGTTTGCTTGAATCTAGTGGTTCCTCTGCTTGTTTTTCATGGCATTAACATTTTAAAATCCAGACTAGCTGGATTTGTGTAGACCAGTCTCGTATTCTCCCCCCTCATGATTTGATTTGGGTTAAACATTTTGACAAGAATATTACATAGGTAATGTTGTGTGCTGGCTAGTGCATTGGTAAGAGGCATGGTTATTTCTGCTTCTTTTAATTATAAAGCAATCTTTTCCTCTTTGTAACTGAAGTAATCTGTGAGATGATACGGAGACCATGTGAATATGCTATTTCAACAACCTTTTGCCCAATCATTTTGAGATAAGCCCATCAACAGTGGCTTAACATCCACGGATGATCTTGAATTATTTCCTGTGGGGTATTTTTTCAATTGTCATTATTTATTAGCTTGGCATTCCTCTCTAAAGAAAGCTTTTTTCCCTTCCTAATTTATTTATATTCATGTTGTTCTCTGAAGTATTTATGGATTCTGTGCCTCTATGTATAGGATACCCCCCCAAAGTACAACTGATAAAAACATTACTATTTAGAATTAACATTTCCTATCACCATTCCTATCACCGTTACCAAACATACTATTATTTTACATCAACGCTAATTAAAATACATTAATCAACCATTTGGATAATTACCATTTTCATTATATATATGTGTATATATATACACATATATATACACACACACACACACACACATTATATATATATATACACACATATATACATTATACACACACACACACTAGCAGGAAGCCACCAGCTCTATTAACTTAATTACTTGATTTTTAAGAATTTGAAAAGCTTTAAATAAATGGCTCCCCTGAACAATAATAAACACCCATTCATTTGTATTTACCAAGCTGCAAAAGGCGTATCAGAAGCCGATTCAAAGTATTTACATATAACACTCTCCTTTAAGGAAAAGAAACCTCAATAGGTCCTTAAACATATACACAAACACTTCCCAATCTTCAAATCCTCTTAAACACACTCTTACTAAAATAAAATCCTACTGTACCTACCAGCATCACCTCCATCCTGACTGGAGCCGGCTTCAGCCAATAAATTTGTATTCACATTCCTATCACAATCTGGCCCTGAGAGTAGAGCACCATCCAGATCTGAAAAGGAGATGTAGAATTATCTGTTATTTACAACCACACTATAGCCATCACCAACCACTCCTCCCTTCTTGGTACTGTTTCTTATGCAGATTAAAGAGGAAAATATCTGCAAATTATAATATCTACTATGTGCTTAATGCTATTAAGGCACAAAATCATAAGACATGGTTTTCAACCACAAGAACAAGTGCACACTCAATAGGAAGAACAGTGTATTGGACAGGAATAAGCTTTAAGAGGCAGGTGGATTAGGTTACTGGCTATGTGAGCATGTGCCTCAGTTTCCTCATATGCTTCCAACCAGATCATAGATTTGATACAGAAATTAAATTAGATAATGCAAGTGTTACAAATTATGGTGTTTGGCACCCAATGACAGCTGCTGTCAGTACTAAGTACTAGATGTGTAAAACGTAACTGTTCCTGTATTGATTCGGAAGTGAAAAAGACCAATTAAAGGTAGAATAGTAAAAGAAGAGTTCAGAGGAGAGTTAATTCCTTATGGAAACGATGTGGAGAAGCAGCCTAACAGAAGATATACTAATGAGATGAATGCTTTTGGTTCCACTCTGTTAATTTCTTTTAAATCTGTTCCATCCCTTCCGTTTCTCTACCACTGCCTTAATTCAGGTACCTGTCACTGTTCTCTTGGGTTAGTTAGTGAATTACTGAAATAATTTCTTGGTCTCCTTGCTTCAAAATACAATTCTCATACTTCTATTCATAATGCCAGAGAGATTTTCCTAAAACGTTTAAGTCCTAAGTTGCTCCCTTAACTTAAAATCTTCAATGGTTCAACCGAGCTTTTATAGGTTTATGTTCAAACTCCTTAGTTTAGAATACAGGGTCCTAATATTCCGGTTCCTACTAGTGAACTTAGCACCATCCCACTGGTACTATCTACTCTCCCAAATTAAAAGTATCTGAAAACAGGGGCTCCTGGTTGGCTCAGTCAGTTAGCGTCTGCCTTCAACTCGGTCATGATCCCAGGGTCTTGGAACCAAGTCCCAAGTTGGGCTCCCTGCTCCTTGGGGAGTCTGCTTCTCCCTCTGCCCCTCCTCCACTAGTCTCTCAATCTGTCTCTCAAATAAATAAAATCTTAAAAAAAAAAAGTATTTGAAGACATTTTTAAAATGCCACTTTTTATGGACAATCTGTCCTCTGTCATTTAAGACTCATCTTTGATATCGCCATGCCATACTGCTCTGGCTTACCAACACTCAAGAGGGGGAAAAGAAAAAAAAAAAAAGAAAAAAAAAAGAAAACAAACACAAAACTCCTCTTTACATAAGCAGGTTCTTGGTTCAAAAAAATTGATGGTGGGCAAATAAAACGTGGTACATTTATAGAACAGAATACCACCCAATAATGGTTCTAGTGCACTTATAAAACCCCAAATTACTGAAGATTTGGCACTTATGTTCTAAGAGGCCAGTAGGATTACATAATTGCATAATGAGGAAGAGAAAGACTAGTATAAAATGATCCTCAAGCAGAAGTAGTCAGGTCACATAGAGCACTGCAGGCCATGGTAACGATTTTGGCCTTTAACAGCAGTAAAAGGATTTTTAAATAAGGCATTAATCCCATTTACCTTTTAAAAAGACTGTTCCTGGTACTGTATGAATGAATTAAAGGAAGGTAAAAGGAGACACAGGGAGACTAGTTAGGAAGCTGTTTTAGAAATCCAGACGAGAAGCGACTTGACTTGGTTGATGGCAGTAGCAAATGAAGGAAAGCCGTTTGTGGAAGAACCACCACCAGTGCTTGATGAGACTGAATATGGGAGAGGCAGCGTTCAAGGCAACGAGGGATGTTTCCATCCTATACAAAGCGCAGTTAGGGATCTCTGGAAGAGGACCAGTTTGGGACCAGTTTTGGGTAGTTGTGAAGATACTGTGACAGGTCCTAAGAAAGAGGTGGTTTAACATGTTTAGAGTGGGAACAGTGGGTTAAATGGGTAAACTCTAGATACTGCCTGGGACCAACTGTCAGCTCTGCCACACCCCAGCAGGTTATCCCGCTTCTCTAATGTAGTGGTTCTCAAAATGTAGTTCCCACATCAGCAGCAGGGGCGTTACCCAGGAACTCGCTAGAAATGTAAAATTTTAAGCCCCATCCCAACCTACTGAATCAGATATTGTGGAGGTGGGGCCCAGAAATCTGCATTTTATGAAGTCCTCTAGGTGATTCTGATGCTTACTAAAGATTGAGAACTGTTTTATTTATAAAAGTAGAGAAATTACCAGGAAAAGACCTATGCATTTTCATTTATTATATCCAAGGGCATATGAGATAACAAACGGAAAGTGCTTAGCTCTTTGCCTGGCATATAACAATCAAAATTTTAACTATTTTTTTTTTCATTTAAGCTCCTAAGTGGAGAAATTAGCACCAAAGGCTATACAAATACGATGCTTAAGCTGGTGATAAAAATGAGCTGTCAGAATATGTGTGGTAAGTAAGGCCATGGAAGTAAACAGATGGGACCATGAGGAAAAAACTATGACCAGTATGTTGAGGAAACCTACAATTTAATAAACTAGAAAATGATACAGATTTTAGGAAAAGAGTTATTTCAAGAATGAATCCACCGTGAAAATGCTGCCAAAAATTTAAGATAAGGACTGAAACGTACATTACTTTCATTCAACAAATACTGAACACCTAGGAAGTCACTGGTGGTCTTAGAGTAGGTGACACCAGTAGATCAGTGGGGCAAGGAGAAAAAGAGTGGCCTGCATTGTGAATGGAAGATGATGAATTATGATATATAATACAATTTGAGAAATTTGGTTGCAAAAGAGAAGAGGGAGACATAGAGTAAGAGTTTATTTAAAAGTTGAAAGTAATGAACATTTAAATGCTGAAATGAATTCACTAAGAAAGGGAGAAGTTGAAAGTATTAAAGAAATTCAAAGAGAAGGATTCTGGAATCCTGAAGCAAATTTTTGGATATTTAGAAGAGACAGCAAAGACAATCAACATACAAAGAGAAGTCTGAAGACAGGTACTTAAGGACATCCATCTATCAGCTTTTATTTTCTCTGTAATACTGAATAGTAAAAAAGTGAGATTATTGCCTAGAATAAATGCGCTGGAAGTCAGGAGAATGAACAAGTACTTCACGTGGAGAAGAGCAACAGTAAACAGACTCCTTTACCTGTCCCGTGAGAAGTGGGATACTAGTTAGGTTTCATTTTCCCAGCATTCATCACAATGCATGACAAAACATTTTTTGTTTTAAGATTTTCTTTATTTGAGAGAGACAGATAGGGGGAGGGAGAGCACAAAGGGAGGGAGAAATAGACTCCCCGCTTAGCAGAGGGCCCGACTGGGGCCTTGATCCCAGGACCCCGAGATCATGACCTGGGCCAAAGGCAGATGCTTACACTTAACCAACTGAGCCACCCAGGCACCCTGACAAAACTTTTTTCAAGTAAAGTGCTGTTAAATGTTGGTTTGAATAGTCTGCTCTCTGTACCTCTATTACTAGTTTAGTTTAATTAATGGTATTTAAAGAATAATTTCTCAGTTTTCTGCTGTATAGTGACACTAAAACATAACCACAAACTGGAAATGATTAACTGAAATTTAGTGGCTTTATTTTCCTATGAAAAGCTGAATGTATTTCAAAAGTAAATTTAAATCAATGTTCAAACAACTGTACTAGTTTTTCCGATATCTGTTTTAAAAAAGTCATTATTCCGTGGGCCCCCGAGCGGCTCAGTTGGTTAAGCATCTGCCTTTGGCTCAGGCCATGATCTTGGAGTGCCAGGATTGAGCCCTGCATCAAGCTCCTGCTTCTCCCTCTGCCTCATCAGGTTTGTGCTTTCTTGCTTGCTCTCTCAAATAAAATCTTAAAAAAAAAAAAAAAGAAAAAGAAAAAGTCATTATTCTGGAGTGTACAGTATGTCCAGAGGGCACTTCTTAAAATTCTGCCAAGTGGGTTTGTAAATACAGGCAGGGTGTTTCTATTTATGTAACATTCTATAGTGATTTGTTAAAGGCTTCCTCAGCTAGTTCTTAAAATAGACATTTCCTGTCTCCTATCCTACCGCTTAAGAATTAGAATTTAATTTGTGATCTTTAATCCTACACTAAGCACAGAACACCTCAACCTGAAAGCTTAACAGATGACAAATATATTCTTCCTGTGTACGGTGTTTCTTCTCAAAAACAAAACCATAACTAAGCTACAGATACCAAAACTCTTTTATTACTTGGTTCTTGATATCAAAAACCAATCTCAGAATAGGTGAGCTCTTCCAGGTTGACCATAAGCTTTCATAAATAACACACGTAAATCAGGATCAATTCATCCTATCACTGCTGTACCTTATTTGAAATCAGCCAAACTGCCTAGCAACTCATTTCTAATCAGTTGATGTTAAGTGGGATAGACGTGAGGCAACCAACCATACACGTGAAACAGAAATGAATTTTGCTTCACTAGGAAGTGAAAGCAGTTAACTCTGGTCATCTTTTCCTCCAAATTATAGGATTAAAAAATAAGCTCTACTATACTTGCTTTTTGACATTTGTGACCTTCCTATGGATATCCTTTCATTTCATTTAAACTTGCTAAATAAACAAAAATAAAGACTACACTCCGGGCTAAATCAACATTTACTTTACTTACTTCTTTATTTAATAAAACAATTTCCAAATCTAAAGTGTACCTAGGTATCAGCTATTGTCCTTTATAGTTAGTATTTTTTGTCTATCCTTGAAAGCAATCTTCTCTTCAGGTTCATTTTAAAATAATTCTGATTAACCATGTTTTGCATGTTTTTAAGAAAGATATTCATGGATTAAAAAATCAGATTAACAAGCAATGGAAAGAAAATGAGATTAAAAAGAATGATAGTAAATGTTTCTACTCAAAATTTTAACAACTTCATTTTTCCCACATAAAAAAGGTAGCCATGTTTGCCTTCTTCACAAAGTTGCTATGAAAAGTGACATAAGTAAGTGAACATACTGAGTAAAATGTAAAGTGGAATATAAATCTGGTGTCATTAAGTGAGGTTAATCTTGGTGCCTGTGGTTGCAAGTTTCTCTGGGACCACAGAAGGTTAGCAGTGCTTCCAAATCATCTGGTTAGGGAACAGTACAGCACCCACTTCAAGTGCTAAACAAAAGTTGGGAAGGTTTCCCTGACCACTTTCTTTTGTTCTCAAAATTCCAACCATGAGGCAGGTGTAAACTTATATTTTCCTAAAAGACAAATATTCTTAAGAAGAATAAAACGAGAGAAGACATCAGAAATCAAGGTTTTAGAAATAACTTCGTTGTACAAAGACTCAGATCTTTCCCCACTTTCATTTTCACATAAATACATATCAACATCAAGTTTCTCTTCTCTGAATACTTTCAGAACTATTTTGTTTTTTCATGAACAGGTATAATTTTTCTTCTTTATTCACTGTGATCGTGTTTTTTCCTACTTTTCACTGGAATAAATTCACTTACAAATTTATTATATAAAGCACCCTTGACAGTTCCTATAGTAGCCTAGACTCAAAATACAGTAGTTTCCATTCACACCCCACTGACTCACGTGACTGCCCCATCTCAGACGAAGCTGTTTCTTCTTTGCACTACTCAAACAAGGCTGTTATTTCTGCTCTCACTAGTCCTTAAAAGGTCTACCCAGATCACTCCCCACTCCAATCCATGAACACCCTCCAAATGTTTGTCCTAAAGGCAAATATAAACAGACCTAATCTCTACTTTAAAACCTCCCACTGCCTCAGTATGATAAATAAAATTCGTAAATTTACCAGGTAGAACAAAGAGAAATCACAACCTGGCTCTAACCTATCTACCCAACTTCATTTTCTATTCTTTCACCTACTTACCCTGAGTTCTTGCCACCTTGTAGTCAGTGAATGTCCTTCTCCCTCTCCTGGCAAACTTCTACACACGATCCAATTCTTATTACTACTGCCTTCTCTATATAGCTTTCTCCAAGTCTTCTGAGCAGTTAGGAACCTCCTACTGCACCCCCTGCCATACTTATTATTGTAACATTTGTCACACCAAACAGGTACGTTTCTACCCCGCAGCAATCCCACTATGAACAAGTTCCAGGTAAAGGATTCCTCAATCTTGACATCAACGCCATCTGGCAAGATGCTTACGTTTTTGGGTATTTAAATAAAAATTTAATTACCAAATTCCCTATTATGATGTGGTAAGCTAGTCTGGTATGCCAGGAAAGTAATATTCGGTTATAACATAACTTTTCTGGAGAGAAAACTATGAATGAAGACTTAAGACCATTTGGCCACCCCAGAATATTAAGACTACGTCAGAAATCAAAATTTCAGTTTTATACATCTCTCAGGGATTGACACTTAAAGAGTTTATTTAGACAACTTGATACTCTGAGCAGACAGAACTCACAAAAATGCTTCTGTAACTGATCTACAAGGCTTCTTCAACACCTGGTCTGGCCACACAGATTCTGTCTCTTTAGGGTTTCTAACTTGTAGGTAATAAAAAGTACCGTCATCTCAAATATGGCAGATAGGGAAGGAAAGAACACTAAGCAGAGGAAAAGAAAAGGGAAAAAAAGATGGCAGAATATTCCTACTACTTATTGTCATCCTCTTAAGATTAAACATTGGGAGATTCTTATGTATTAGTATATTTTATAGCCCATGAACTACTGGTGGACCTTTATTTTTTTAACATGAACATCAGGCCTTCGAACTACCATTAACACCCAATTTTAATAGTTTCTGAAGAAAAGTGCCTTAACATTGTCACTTGTATTTCATCCTTCATAACATTCAACCAAAAGGATGCCTGAAGTTAGAGAACATCTGGAACCCCCTAAGATTTAAACAAACAAAACTAATCCAGATCCGTAATTCTATCTGAAATACTTAGAGGAAGATGTAGGATGCAGCAATTTTCAGATTTTAGAAAAGTAGTAACTACAATACTCCCAATGGGGTATAGAGAAGCATCCTATCATCAGAACAGTACTTCTGCAACAAAACATGAATATTCACATTTAAAGACTAAAGACATAAATCAATAGCTGGCTTGGCGGCCGAGTATTGGGTTTTGTTGCCAACATGATAAAAAGCTTTGGGTAGTTTTTACTGTTTTCAAAATGTCAGAATTACGAAATTTTTCTTTCTTCCCATTAGAGACATTATGTGGGATATACTCAAGGCTAGTTATAGTCAAATAACAAAACTGAGTCCAAAGGACGTATCGCCTTAAAGCCAAGTTCCATGGTTTTTAAACATATTTGAAATGGTTTATACAGTAATTTATATGGCATGGTCAAAATACGAGTCTCAAATGCGATGCCCAGTTTTCAAAATTGTAAAAATTTTATCATTTAGAAAGCATTTTAAGATTCGGCAACATCTGAAAGTAAGGTCAGATATCAACTGTATCAAAAACACAGAAGAGCAGAAATGCTGGTTAGTAGATAGCTCTAAAGAGTTCACTATAAATAGAATAATTCATTACTTCAAATATGATTCATTAGAGTATCTTAAAGATATTTAGCCTGAGCATTCTCTTCTCAAGGTTGTCTTTACTCAAATCATGTGCTTTTTAAGCAAAAGGCAAATATACAAATTCAAACTGTAAAGGTTTGAAACCTGATTTCAACTCTACTTATAAGGATTAATAAAAACATAAATTTTTTTTTGAAGATTGTATTTATTTATTAGACAGAGAGAGAGAGACAGCCAGCGGGAGAGGGAACACAAGCAGGGGGAGTGTGAGAGAAAGAAGCAGGCTCCCAGCGGAGGAGCCTGATGTGGGGCTCTATCCCAGGACCCTGCGATCAGGCCCTGAGCGGAAGGCAGACGCTTAACAACTGAGCCACCCAGGCGCCCCACATACAAATGTTTTAATACTGTTTTCCCCAGAAGGAGAGATGAAAGAAAGGAACTTTCAGATTTAAAAGAACTCTATAAATTATATTCTGCTCATGTAAAATCCCCTTGCATCTGAATATATATATATGACATTAAGAAAAAAAATCATCTATACAGAATTACATCAGCTTGTATTAAAGATTAAAAAAACCTAATTACATAATCTGCTTCATTTACTAGAAAAGCTTTTGAGGAAATATTATACTACATGGTATCAACTGTATAAAACCCCACTGAAAAAAATTCCTTTCAAAATTCAGTACCAGAGAAGTTTGTCATCTTCCAGAACTGGCACGTTTCCTCCTTTTGAGAGGCTGCTTAGTATCTTAGAGCCAATTAAAAACTTAATTAGGGCAACTATATTAACACTCTTGATTAGCACACTTTACTTCTTTATTGCTGTATTTTATTTGTTTTGCTGATGTTTCTTGTCAGTCATTTCAAAAATGTTCAAAACGAAGTATGCATGCATAAATTAAATGTATGTATATATATGCAGAGCAGTTATTTACAATGGGTGCAACCTGCTAGTGTGACTGAAATAACAGAAAAATCTAGATACAGAAAATCATGTTCCTTATAATCCTGGAGCATCAAAAGATCAGCAATAAGATTAACATGTGACTAGCTCTGATTAAAAGCAATAGCCATGTGTGAAGTGTGACCACACTCTGTAAAACAATATAGGTATTACGTTTACTCCTACAATTTAATTTCTAATCTCAGATTTTTATATACTTTATTTGGCTGAAATTTGTTTTCTGGTTGTGAATCAGCAAGACAAGGACCTGAAATTTTTATATTACCAAAGCAACTCATTAATGACACCTTTTTTCCTATTTTATTACCTGGAATTTATTTTTCTCCTGACCGTTTTAATTATCCCATAAACTCCAATAAAACAGTAAAAAGGACAGAAGTTTCTAACCTTTCCTAATTTCTACTTTCAAGTATCCTCATATGCCAAAAATGATTTGCAGCAAACTGCAGAAGCGAATCAAATAATGGATACACTAGTTTAAAAAAAAAAATCTAAATAAAATCCCTGATATTTCTGGTTGTACCTTCTTAGCTTCATATCTTACAACACTTCTCTATGAGGCATCCGAACACAAACTTCAACAGTATGTGGCAAGAAGATATTTAGAGCTGTGGTTTACAGGCTATAGGCTTAAGAGTCTGGGGAAGTCATAGTTCTTAAAGGGATCCACATGTCCAAATATGCCAAGCATCGCTCACAGACCATAAAATAATTTACTATGACTTTTCAGATACTTATGTACAGAACTTCAAATTCATTTAAAGGCATTTCACTGAACATTTTCAGTATTTTCTCAGTAAATGGAAATCAAAGTATAACTAATGATGGTGCAGTTCATAAAAAGGTTTGAGGTTTTAAAAGGGACCGGATTTTTTTTCAAAGACTCAGTCTACCAGTTCATTAATTGCAAGGTTTTAATGTGAGACGGTCTTAAACATGAAACCTGCCTCTATTTTTACTGGCTGAATGACCTTGAGACAGGCCTTAACCTTGATAAACACAGACCCACTATGTTCTATATTGGTCAGAATTTGCCTCCCAAGTTGTAGTTAATTCTGCACACCAAAATTTCTGGGTGAAAAAAAAAAATAGGTCTATGACTCTAAGAAAGATGGTAAAAGGAGCTTAGAATTCACAAGGAATTCACTTAGTTTAATAAATTATAATATCTGAAGGGTTGGTTATCAGATAGATTAGAGAGGTTAGAGGTTAGGCTCAGATTATACTACTAAAATGGCAGAATCACGAAGTTAAAAACAATGAATTTTGGCTCAATATAAAGTAACTTCTTTTCTGATTTTAAATAATCTCAAGTCTCCCAATTTTAAGGGGATCTATAATGACCATGACAGTTGTGCTCTTGTCAGTTAATTTTCATAATAATTCCTTAAAGTAAGTACCACACTTTAAAGATGAGGAAACTTAAAACAGGAGTTTAATTGAATTTGGTCATGGTCACACAGTAGGTAGGTACAGAGCTCATTTTCAAATCATGACTCAATTTAAGCTCTTTCCTCTTCGTCAGTGGATCTCAACCTTCGCTCACAGTATAATCACCTACAGAACTTAAAAAATTCCAACCAGGCAACATCCCAGAACCAATTAACTCAATCCCTACTGGAAAGACCCAAGCATCATGGTCTGCAAAGTTCCAAGTGATGTCAATATGCAGCCAAGAAAGATTAAGACCCACTGCTCTATAACAAGGGTTTACAATAAAGCTTTACTGAAGCATACCCATAATCATCTGTGTATACTTACTGTCTGTGACCGCTTTCATGCTACAATGGTAGAGTTAAGTAACTGACTTTATGACCAGCAAAGCCAAAAATATTTGTTGTTTGGTCCTTTACAGTAAAAATTTGCCAAACCCTTGCTCTATATCATATTATTTCCTAATCATAATATTCTTGTAAGACCCCCATTTCCTGCCATTCAGTGAGGTTGGATTTAGAGGCACTGAGAAGTTGCAAAAAGTTTAACAGCTGGAATATCAATGATTTATTTTATCAACGATAAAATCAAATGTCAGTTAACAAAGTTCAGACACCAAAATGATACCTGTCACTTAATACAATTTTTTTTTAAGATGTAAGAGACAAATTGAAAGCATATTAGACTACCAAAAATTTATGATACACCTATTCCATTGATACAAACTCAGCTGAGGGGGTGCTTGCCAAAATACCTAGTAATGTTATTTTTTAAAGTATGCATTGTGGAGGCGCCTGGGTGGCTTAGTCAGTTAAGCGGCTGCCTTTGGCTCAAGTCATGATCTCAGAGTCCTAGGATCCAGCCCCATGTCAGGCTCCCTGCTCAGTGGGGAGCCTGCTTCTCCTTCTCCCCCTGCCTGCTGCTCCCTCTGCTTGTGCTCTGTCAAATAAATAAAAAGTGTGTGTGTGTGTGTGTGTGTGTTTTTTAAAACAAGTTTGTAACGTATGCACTGTGGTTCAATAGTAGTGCTTTTCTTTGAATCACTCCAATTATATGTGGCTTTAAGAATGGGGTTAGATCTGATTAGTTTTGCCAATTACTACCCCAAAAACCTGCTTATGTCTTAAACTGCTGTGTGTGTGTGTTTGTGTTTTAAAGAACACCATAGGGTTCCCATCATACTATTAAAGGATTAATCACTGCAGCAGAAGACAACGTACCTCATTTTTGAGAATTGTTTCAAGGTCTTCTATATTCAAAATTAAGCCAAAATAAAGTGATGCAAAGAAAATCCACCCTTAATACTTCAAAGAAACTGCTTCTGAGATTTAATTATTAAACCGTCCACAAGTATGAGGGAAAAGATCAGTAAATCATATTCATTACACAGATATGTTGATTTTCACCTAAATAAATCTGAAAACCAATGAAAACTAAATCCACACCTAAAAAGCCAGAGAAACCATCTCATAGGATTACTATAGCATTCTGCCCTTTAGAACTAAAAACAATGATTCTTTCTAACAAAGTACTCCGTCCCCAGATGACCATCGTGATGTAAATCAGACACTGAATAGCTGCAGAGCTTTGAGGCAGCAAAACAAACATTAAATCATATATGAGAGGGTAGACATACACCTCAGGTCTGGGGTCTGCATAGGAAAACCTCAAATCCACAGGGCTGCTTCTTCAAATATAATTAAGCCAGGCAAAGGCAATTAAAGTTTCAAATCTTTCTGTTTATACACTCTAACAATGGTCCCCACACCCACTAAAACCCATAAAAAAAAAAAAGTCCATGGTACAAATGTGATATGCTAAAATTTTGTATATATAGTGAGGAGAAAGGTCTCAGAGTCCTCTCTCTTAAATGAATGAGAATGAAAATGAGGGGACAGTGGGACAAATTTAAAACATTTCAGCTTCTGGAAGATGGTTAAGAATATAATAGTAGCTCTAAACAAATTGGAATAATCCCACTGTCATTTGCAAAATTTTAAAAAACACTTAAATGTTTAATTACCCAAAAAAACCTGGGAATAAGAAAATGTTAATTAGGTCTCAAAAATGTTCTGAAATGACAAACTGATTATATATCACAACAAAGATACTAACTAAGATTACATTACCTTTTACCTTTTCCAATATTGCGTGCAAAAAAAAGTGATCTGAGGCTAAAGATCAAAGAACTATAAATGAAGAGTCCACACACCCCATAGTAATATAAACAATACCTGATTACTAACACAAACTTTGAGAAACTCATACGCATGTGGAAAGATATACCAAAATTATATTGAGTAATTTTCTCTCTTCCATTATAAACACTCAAATTTAGTATCTGTGTATTACTTTTACAGTTTAATAAACACTTTAAAAATATACTTCAAGATTATATCCAACCATAATTAATTAGAATGAAAACTGAGATACCTTTGTATATAAAATATTTACCTGGTTCTTCCTTGATGAATGACATATCTTCTTCTGGATAGGCAACAGGTGGCTGCATCACTGAGCAATCTTCTAAGTTTGTTTCATTAGGTGGTATATTATAAATAAATCTCTTTGTAGTTTGGTTTTTCCTCCTTGTTTTGCCAGTCTCTTGAATTCCCTGGGAGCCCATATTATTCCAAATAAACACTTTTGTTTGACCTTGAGATTCATTTTCAGCCAATTCAGGTGAACCATCCTGGACCCAACTACTGTCATTCATTTGGTAGTTTTCTATTTGGCCCTCGTCGACATTACAACCATCATTTTCAATTTTTACATTACTTGCCAAATTGGTAAGATTCCGTGTTGCCCAAAAACTGGCAATTTTTTGATCCCGTGATGAAGATAGACCATCTCTATTAACTGGTTTTCTATTATTATAGTCCACCACTACAGACTCTGGAGCTTCTGATTTAATGCTTATATTTAAGGCATCTTTAATGAAATTTCGGCAAGTTTGAACAACTTCACTCATTTGAAGGTAGCTGGCCACTGTCATCACTTCAATGGCATTTTGGCTTGTGAGCACCAGGTTACCAGAATACAAGAAGTCCAAGATGACTGAAAAACCTTGAACTGCAGCAATATCTAAATGGGTAGTATTGTTTTGGTTAGGGCTTTCTTTGTTTGAAAAGCAATATAAAGTCTTAAAGAAACGGCTGCCTGCAACCAGGATGTTCTTATGAGCTTTAAAGATTTTTCCGCTCACCACAATGCTGACATCGCAAAGAATACCTTTCTTTCTTTGTTCATTTAGTTGTCGAAGAAGTTGATAGCAGTAAGAGTTCTCATTTGGCCTACTATTAAAGTCACAGTACCCCTCCTCTGGTGGTATTTCTGTCTCCTGTAATTGGATGGAAAACATTAATATTAAATTTTATTTACTTCTTAAAAATCCCCAAATGAAGGAACATATCATCAATTTAACTTTTTAAAAAGCGCTAATCAAATACACTAATTTGTTAGGAATCATGATATATTTTGAGACTGTAGTGTTCACAATCCCAAATATTGAGAGTTAAAGTGTGAAGAGCTTGGTGCAAGCCACTACTATTATTAAGAAAAGTCAAACACATGTGAATAAGGATCAGCAGGATTTCATTTAAAGAATAACATGTATCATGTATAAGCCAAGGACATGGATTAAGAATTATTTAAAATTAAAAGAGCAATTTCTTTCCTATGAAAAGAAACTTTCATATATAGGAATCAAATTAGTTTGCCTTATCTCTTTAACCAAGAGGAATGCAGCAGCCTTTCTGATTGAACTTAAAATATCCAAGTTACAATGTTGGGTATCTCATCCTACTTACTACTATTAAAAAAGGTAAATTTTAAGTCTTGGCAAACATCCAATCAAACAGTTTAGGTCAATGAAATTAATTAAATTTAACTAAAGATAAAGTTAATACCCTGATAGGAGAACGCATTTCAACTATGGGAAATGATGGATATTCCTAATCAACTTTCAAATGCCTTATCTCTTTAAGGGCATAAATAGTAAATGTAAGGTAAAATTCCTGAATGCAGAATTCTTTTATGTATTATTATTATTTTTAAAAAGTTTTTTTTTTTTTAAGTAATCTCTACACCCAATGTGGGGCTTGAACTTACAACCCAGAGACCAACAGTCACATGCTCTACCAGCTGAGCCAGCTAGGAACCCTGGAACTCTAAATTTTTAAGAGTTTATAATTTTCTTTCTTATCACTCTCACAAGTATTCATTATTAGTTCTGTTTAGTGTTACTTAAGTTATGGTAATTCCTATAAAACAGCAGCACACATTAATAATGGTTGTTAGGTAACTGAAGTAATCATTTTTTCCAATTAAGAAAGTGTTTAGATATTTCTGGTAGAAAAGATGGCTGAAAATGCTGACCTAAAACATTAAAAATTCATATTTTCTTTGGGTAAAATATTAATTTAAATAAAGGCCATTTCTGTAAAATGACACACTCATGTATGACTATATGAGCATGGGGAAAACATGGGAAGATATATACAAGATTGTAAACATGCTGGGAGAGCTGATATGCTTGGAGAAGAGAAGAGAGGAAGGTAGAATTCAAGAAAAAAATTGAAAGGTGTTGGGAACACAGTTAAGACTGCAAAAGAATTTTCATGGAAATAGTATTTTAACTGGTGGTGAGATTCTGAAACAATACCACAACTCCACTTAACCCCATATGGGTACGGCTAAATTACAAAAATATTAGGTTTAAGTCTGAGTACTGAACATAGGAGGCCATACATAAAATAATTTCAATTTCCTTGAAACTAAACCAGGTCAATGGTCCATTTAAGAATTTTTGTGTTGCTTTCAAGTATCTGAAGTCAACTGAAAGAACCAAAATATTAGAATTTCAGGCCACTTCAGTATTCCACACGGATAATGGAATAGTACAGATAACCCTGCAAATCTGGGGTACATGATTACTATAGAAGAAGCATGCATGGGAAGTAGAGATTTTTCTTTTCATTTCCAGCTGACCCTTGGCAGTCTATTACCTTCCCAGTGTCTCTCACGCATAATGCCCTTACAGTATAACACCCTACTCCCACACATTCTTGACCTATCATACAAAAAGTCTCATGCTCTAAATTAGCTGGTTTTTTTTTAACCTCCTACCAAACACCCAGTCTTCATTAAAAACTGGTATCAGCAAAGGTTTGAGGGAATTAAGCAAAACAAATTAATTCACCAGTTAAGTCCCAAATTTTTGCTTTTGAAGGTGTGGAGGGAAGGGAGATTTAAAAACAACATTGTTTTAACCTTAGACCTTGCACATAAACTAGTACATTGTGAAATTTCAAACGATTTACCAAAAGGGAATGAAAATGTGTGAATATATAAAGAACTAAACCAATACTAAAAACAATTAATGCTACAGTATAATTTTCTATAAAAGCATCATACTGTTTACTTGATGTCCCTTTTAGGAGACTATTTGAATAAGACTTTGTTACTAATTTGCTTATGCTTTCCACTCACTGAAGAAACATTCGAAGTTGAAGAACCTTCCTTTAATGCAGGCCTGAAACTAAGCTTTGCTACACATGTCATACCTGCCCAGCAAAGCTCATTTGGTTCGAAGTTCTGATGTTGCAATAACAGTATAAATACTTGGAAGAAGCAAAAATTTTAAGCAACTGATCAAAATTTGGCAGCACATCATGAAGTATTTGTGGAAGCAGTGAATTAGCTTTTGCAAATCAAAAACCCACCTAGAGTTTATGCACTGGCAGTTCAAACCTTTAAGGAGGAGGCTGTGTCTAACTGTACGGTCATCTTAGGCGATGGTCACTGTGTTCTGCATTTTCTGGGCCAGTCCCAATTTCTGAAGTTCTCAGCCATTATCAGACCAAATGTCCTGATTTTTAAAAATAACTCAGACAAAAGCCTATCCACCAAAATATTTGCCCATTCTATTTTAACACAAAATATACAAATCAAACACAACTATTCAACCACTATTTTTTTCTCTAATGTTTTACAAGAACAGTAATGTTCCTTGCTTTCATAAAAGCACCACCACCAATTTCTTTTTCACTAATGATTAGAGCACTGTGCCTTGTTTCTGTAGCACCTATTAAAAAGGCTCTTCACAATGAAGGCTTTCCAAGTCAAGAGTACGTGTACTCTCAAAGGGGAGTATTATTTGGGCACTTGGGTACATCAGAGCTTAAATAAGCACATAGCATTAAAACAAATTGCTGGTATTATTTGCTGAACTAAATAAATTAAGAAAATTTTAGTACTAAACATAAAAATCTTAAAGTAGTTCCCTAAGGAACTCATGCCCATCTCTGTCTCTGGTTCCTTACATTCTAAATGCCCACTCTGAGTATACTGGTAACATGAGTTCACTGATATATAAAAATACACTGATGAAAAGATTTAAGTATTTCTAGAACTGGTCTTTTCAGATGCTGGGAAACTTTTCTGTTCTTTTTCCCAAAATGAAAAACACAACTGAGCCCAGACATTAGTCTAAACCGGCTAAACAAGATTTTAAGAAAATGGACATTCAGGGATCAGGGACACCTGGGTGGCTCAGTGGGTTAAGCATCTGCCTTTGGCTCAGGTCATGATCCCAGGGTCCTGGGATTGAGTACCACACTGGGCTCCCTGCCCAGTGGGGAACCTGCTTCTCTCTCAGCCTGCCACTCCCCCTGCTTGTATGTGCCCATACTCTCTCTTATAAATAAAATCTTTAAAAATTTTTTTTTTAAAAAAAGGACATCAGACTTCAAAAATCAGACAATTTCTTACATCAAAGATTTGTAAATGTGGGGCACCTGGGTGGCGCAGTTGTTAAGCCTCTGCCTTTGGCTCAGGGCGTGATCCCAGGGCTCTGGGATCCAGCCCCTCCTCAGGCTCCTCCGCTGAGAGCCTGCTTCTTCCTCTCCCACTCCCCCTGCTTGTGTTCCCTCTCCCTGGCTGTGTCTCTCTGTCAAATAAATAAATAAAATCTTGAAAAAAAAAGAAAAAAAAGATTTGTAAATGTGAAAAGTCTTCTAGTTTTTTATTTGTGAAGATGCCCATAAGTAAAATTGTAATTTTAGATCTAGACGAGACCTTAGAATTAATTCTAAAATTAAGAAAATACAAAAAAGAAAATATATACATAACATGCATCTTTAAATTTACTTCCAGAGAAGCTAAAAAAATACATATTTTAACTCACAGAGGAAAAAGCTCCTAAAAGCTCGAAAAATCCTGACTTCAGTCCATTATTTAATAAGCATAAAGGGAATGCCTACTTTAGACAAGTTCTACAACTGGGGACCCAAATGAGTAAGTACAGTTCCCAACTTGAAGATCATTAGTGGGCAAGACTCTTAAGGTACTAAAGAGTGTTAACAAAGGTGTCAGCAGAGCAGAGAGGAAGTCTATCTCGTCAGGATTTTCTTGGTGGTGGTGGGGGGGGAATGCTTTTTGGAAAAAAGATCTGAGCAGAGCCTTAGAGGATGAAAAAGTGGGATGGGAGGATGAGCATTCCAAGCAAATAAAACAGCATTAAAAAGAACAAGATAGTCTTATAGCATCTCACAATTCCAGATTTTTGAAAGAACTTCAAGGTGATCCCCCAAAAGTCCAAGAAATTCAAATATGCACTTATGAACATTTTGAGGCAAGTGTCTATAGTTTCCATGAGTTATCGAGAGATTAAAATTCTCCCCACAAAATTAAAAACCACTGTTATAGGTGTCTTACAGTGATCTGATTGGATTAGAAGTTGACAGTAAGTAGGGGATTAATATCAGGGAACTAAAACTAAAGATACTGTGACCCAGGGGAAGGTACTGTTAATAATGCAACATACTTGCAAGAAACCAGGACCTTCACTAACCTAAGATGAAAATGTTAATGGGGGAGGGGTGATGAGTCAGAACCTGGAAAAATATCTGGAAGATAAAAATCAACAGAACTTGAATGATCAACTAACTATTCGTTGTGCGGGTGTTGTAGGGTCGGTCTTCAGCACTCTAGCTTGGGGAGCTAGATTATGTCACCAACTGGCCCAGAGAACGCCAAGACCACCACCCAATCTCCCCCACCCTTATGAAAGGGAAGAGTTGGAGAGAGAACTTCAGTTGCAAACAGTGAGTTCCTGTGTAGTCAATCCACAAAGGAAAAGAAAATACTATTTAGCTAAAAAATCAACAACTAGTATTCTTTCCCTACCCAGAATTATAATCCTTTCAATAAATGGATTAACAGAAAAAAGGCATTTTTGATACAAAACATCAAAGTGTAAACTGAAAGCATTAAAAGCAAAAATCTTGGGAAGCCTGGGCGGCTCAATCAGTTAAGCATCTGCCTTCCGCTCAGGTCATGGTCCCAGGGTCCTGGGATAGAGACCCACACCGGGTTCCCTGCTTGCTGGGAGTCTGCTTCCCCTTCTCCCCACTCGTGCTCTCTCTCAAAAAAATAAAATCTTAAAAAAAAAAATCTTTACTACTTTTGTTGCAGCAGCCCACTGGAACGCTATACTCAAAGTATATAAACATTCCACTTCCACAACCAAATTTTTGAAGAAAATGGAAATTTCAATTCTATAGGTCAGTGGTCAAAATTTTCAGGTGATTTTAACCTCCAGCCAGTTTTAGATACCAAAGATACGCTTTATTGCCAGCTCTCTTCTCAAAGCACACGCACTACACAGGTGTCTCTGAACAGCAAAATATCTCTTCATGATCCTCCCATTTAAAACTGCTAAATAGTTTGCCCATTTGTTAACAGAACAAAATACAATCATTTTAGCATGACAAAAGACCCTCCATAGTCTATTACCTATTCAAACCTGATTTTTCATCCTGCTCAGCAACCAAATTATCCACTTCTCAGACACATCAATTTTATTTTGTTAATGCTGCTTCCAACTGCAGTGCCTGGAACGCCCTCCCGTCCTGTTCAACACCTATTCATTTAACACAATGAAGTTCAAGAGCCAATTATACAAGCTTCTTCCAACTTTCCCAAGTAGAACTGATGACTTTCTTTAGTATTTTCACTGTAACCTGAACATACTTCTAACACAGTACCTATCATTTCATTATGCCTGTCTCTTCTTACTAGACTACAAGTTCCTTGAGGGCAGAAAAAAATGTCTGATTTGTACGTTTTATCTCCCAGTGCTTTGGATCTAATGTAAGTAAATTTAAGAGGGAGAGAAGCCAATCCGATACACTATTGAGTATAGTCCAAGACACTACTAAAAAGTCAAAAACACAAGGGAAATGAACCAGCTCAATGAATCAAACATAATAAATGTTAGAACCTATATATTATACAAAATGCTTATTTAATGGGCCAGAGGTTTGCTGGTTATTTATTTAGACCCAGCGTGGAGTCCAACAGGGGCTTTGAACTCACAACCCTGAGATCAACAGCCTGACACTTAACCTACTAAGCCGCCCAGGGGCCCCTCATCTTTAGTGAAAGTTTTTTCAGACTTTCTTTCTAAATTGTTAAAAACATAAAAAACTTTAAGCCTTATCTTTGTCAAATGCAAAGAAGGCTTGTAGACCAACTCACTTTTGCTTTAGTTGATGACCTCAACATATTCTCATTGATAATGTCAATCAGATCACTGATCTCAGTATTTACTTTCCAGAAGAATTAATGAAATTTATAGCAATACATTTGAGTGTATGTTTTAGACTTAGTAAACTGGATAGAGTTGACAGAATGTGATTTAGGCTATGAAAATTTCACAATTGGGTAGAAAGTGATCTGAACCAAGATACAGCGGTAACCACTGTTATTAAAGCAATTTTAAAGTCCTCTGGACCAAATGGTCAAATCCTGTATAAGCTAATCATTGAACTTTCCTCGATGAAAACAGTTATTACTCAAAATAAAAACTGTATGTTGCCCCTTACATCCTTATAAAGAATACAGGGATCTCTCTGAAATAGAAGGCTCAGAACAGATTCTGAGAGAGCATATTTTGACTCTCCCATGGGCAATCTTAACCAACACCCAATTAGGAGAACAGCAAACTTTTTAGGAATGTATAATTCTTTGGTCACCACGGATTTCATGAAAAAGAACTTTTCTTACTTTCAGAAAACATGAAAAAAAGTTAACGCTTAGTGATATTCTAAGATTTGGCCAACCTCCTCTCAAAAAACATCCCTCTTTAAAAAAAAAGGGGGGGGGAGTTGAGGGGAATGAAGGGTATGAACTACCCTTAGCCTCAAACTGAATTCTTGCCTGAAGTACTACAGAACTCATTTCATCATTTATAAGACAGGAGAAAGCTAAAGCAAGACATTCTTACGAAGTGGTGAAAAAATTTGCATGTATGAGAAAGTCTCAATGTTTAAAGAACTGGATGGCCAGACTCTCGGAAGGTATAAAAAGGAAAACTGGTTTATTCTCTAGAATCAGGATTGATCCCACAAGATAAAATGGTTTCCAAACTGTCAAAATTGGTAACACTGAGACACATGAGGTACTAGGCTACCAAAAAAACCCTGTTATAGTTATTTGTGATAAATATACACAATGATGCTAATAAACAATGGCTAGCATTTACGAAGTGATTATGTGCTGATATGTATACTTTCCATACACAGGGGAACTAGAAGTTGAAATCATTTGCCTGCCAAGAAAGCAGTGGATTAGGATTCAGGTCCCCCTAACCTTAAACCCAAGAATGCTCTTACAAACTGTGTTATACTGCCTCCTACAGGTAGTCGAAGGCTACAGAGAGAAGAAAAAAAAAACCTAACTGAATTCTGCCCATATGAGTAAGTCAATTCTTGAACAGGTCACTCCTACCAACAAGACAAAGATATGTTGGTGGTACCTGGGGTCAACAGCAAGGTTAACACCCCAAACTAACGTTGCAGTGAAAATAGAGAAGTCAGGATCAATTCAAGGTTGAAACATCCAAAATCCAATCAAGGAAACCAATAATATATCCTTAGACACTGGACTTACTAAATTGTATTGTCCTCAACCTAATGAAAGAATGTCCTAAGAGAAAGATGGTGTGTAAACTGTATCTAAAAAAGGGGACTTCTGAAGGGGAAAGGAGAAAAGGAGGGATAATTCAGAGATCAAGTTTAGAAAAGGTTTTACCTAGGGAATGAATTCCCTGATCCAGATAATGCTTAGGGGAGAAGTATACACCACACTAAATCTATCATAAGGTTATCCAACTAATTCCCCTTCCTCTGATTTCAGGTTCACTAAGCAGCTAATTGTATTTTGCATTCCCACTCAGATTTGCCTACAGGGACACACTATGCTGATAAGAATAACTGGTCCACTGTATATTAAGAATATGCCTTGTAACTGCCTTTTTAGGATTTTCTGAATTCAATCAACATTATTTAGAAAAGTACACTTTCATTTTCACAAATTCCCCACTTCCATCATCTTACAACATATTACTTGATCTTTAAAGCCTCCAACTCCACATCTATAAAATAAAAAATTACTTTGCAGAGTAAGGTAATGTGTGTTTGGCACAGAGAACACAAGGAAATGTTAGTTACATTTCACTCCATTACCAAGCTCACAAAGCTAGTAATTGTAGAAAGCTGAGATCTGAACCCAGATTTACTCCAAAACCCATTCTTTTTCCGTTACAACATTCCCTATAGGCTCTAGTCTCAGCTGTCACCAAGCACTCTAAGACTTAGGACAATTTACTTAACCTTTCGGGACTGTACATCTTTAAGTGACCTTTCTTCTAGGGCTTAGGCAACTCAAATTTGTGCAAAAACTATTACCATTCTCCACTGGGGAAAATAACCCTATGCTTTCAAGTTAACTTCTGAGAAAACTACTGTACTATGGGGTTACTGGATAGCACCTAATTAAGTCCAGTGTAAGTGTTCTGAACAGCAAGATCACTCCAATAAACACACAGAAGGACTAGTATCTAAAAGTTGACTTTCTAAAATCAGTGACTGGCTACCAATATGAAAGAATGAATTCCATCTACCACACAGGTTGTCTGAAAGACTTTAAACAAGAACTGCTCAACATCTCTCTTGACTTGATAAAGGATTACCAAGATGGTAAGCCCACTATTTTTAAACTGGAAATATTAAAACAAGAAATAACTAAGGTATAGCTTATCTGTTTTGTAACTGAAGTATGTTTTCAAGGAGTTTAGTAAATATATTCTCTACCAGCCTACGATATGATAGAAAGAACATCACATGAAACATCCTTAATATGCGAAGTTTAAAGTAAACTGCATTTACAAGAAACTTTTTTAAAAGGAAGGATTATGGAAAAATCTCAGCGCAAAAATCTGGGTAGAAGGAAACAAGTAAAAACTCCAGTAGCTTACCAAAAGCATGTCTTTGCTAAGAGAAAGTTCAGCAGAAAGTTCAAGGGAGATGAATGTAGTACAATTATTCACAAGGAGTGTTATCCAAATAGCTTCCTCTACATTTACATACTGCTCTCATATTTCACATTATCCTGACCTGATATAAAGAATTTTCTCAGCTGAATGTTTTCCTGAAAGGGTCAGCATCAAAGGTTAAAGAAATTGTTTAATTCATTCTTCAAAGAGTTGTCAGATTTGACTTCCATCACCATGCTGAAAGACTATGAAACGTTAAGGCAGCTTTTCTAAAATCACAGCTAATCAAATTTTTGACCACAAAGTCAACTTTTTAGGGTTAAAACTCAACCTCACTTTCTTAAACTTTTCAAAAATTCTGATGGGCAAAGAAAAGAATCATAAAAAAATAAATTCAGCGATACGATTAGAAAATTGTCATTCCATCCCCCACCCCCAAAACAGTAACTTTTGAGAACTTGTTCCCAGGCTTTCTAAACCCCCACGCATCAGCTCCCTGCAATTCCACAACTGGAACGACGCCTTCACCCAAGAAAGTGTTGTTTTTTGGCTGATAAACCTTTCCCTAAAAGATCTGAAAAAGTAGCAGCAGAATATACTGTACCTGGGCGTTGGCTTCGTGGAGTTTGTGCTCGTTAGAGACGTGGTGTCTCAGAAGAAGGGTTTTCTTGTAGTTTCGGGTCCCTCGCGAAAGCTCATCGTGCCCCACTTGAGGAAGGTCCCCGCTTCCCCCGTCCTCAGGGGTCTTTTGGCACCAGCCGCAAGACATAAGGCCAGTATCCTTGGAATACCGCAGCCAGGGAAAATCTTTGAGCCAAGAGGTCTGGAAGGAGCACTGTAGCTTCTGCATTAGGGACTTGGGCCGCGCGAGCGGGAAGTGCTGGACAGTCTCTCCTTCGCCAGCTCCCACACCGCTGCCCTCCACTTCGTCCCCGCCATCGCCGCCCGACCGCCTGCTGCTGCTGCAGCTGCCGCCTTCCGCCCCGCTGCCGTCGCCCAGGCTCGCCCCCTCCTCCTCGTCCTCGGTGCTGTCGCTCAGGGACGCGCCGTCCTGCATCAACTCCTTCCCCTCCAGCGCGTCCAGCTCCATATCCACAGCCGCTGGCCCTCGCCCATTGAAATGCCTCAGGGGCCACGCCGAGGTCTCGGGGCGGCCGCGGCTACTGCCATTGTTGCCGAGACCCCCGCCGCCGCCGCCTCCTCGGAAGGCCAGAGTCCGACGGTTCCTTTCCGCTAGCAGGGGGCCCCCCGCGCCACCGCCGCCCAGCGAGGTGGGGCCGCCCGCGTCTTGGGGGAGCAGCAACTCCTTGGTTTCCTCGGCGGCGGCGGCCGCCCCAGCGGAGGCCTCCAGGTCTTGGGGCTCCAGGCCCTCCAATTCCACTTCCTCGTCGGCCCCCCGCCCATTGAGCTGCTGAGGCGCTAGCGGCTGGGGCTGTCTTGGCTGGGGCTGCTGAGGCCAAGCCGAGGCCTCCCCGCCAGCGTTATTGTTCGTGGAGCTGCCGCCGCCGCCGCTGCCGCCACTGGCGGTGACCAACCCGCCTCCTCGGAACGCCAGCGTCCTGCGGTTCATTTCACTGAACGACATGGCGCGCGCCGCCGCCGCCGCCCGGTGCCCCGGCTCGCGCCCGGCCTCGGGCCGCGTCCCGCGCGCTCCCCGCCGCTCCCCCTCGGCTTCGCCCCCGCCCCCACCCCCGGCGTTCCGGTCTCGCGGGGCTCGGCCTCGCCCTCTCGCCCTCTCGCCCGGCTCGCGCTCGCTCCCGGGGCTGCCTCACGCGTCCACCGCCGCCCGCCGGGCCGCCGCCTCCGGCCGCCTTCTCGTCCTCCACCCCCGCCCCGCTGTGCTCCGGGCAGCGTCCCGCGCGGAGAAGGGGGCGGGCGGCGGAGAGGTGAGCAGCGAGCCGGGGGCGCGTGGGGCCTTCGAAGTTGAGAGGCGGAGTGCGGGGAGACCCTCCGCTGCCCCCTCTTTAAAGCCGCGCGCACACACCGACCCTCCAAACAGATATCCTTCCTCCGGTGAGCCGAGGAGTCCCGACGCCGCCGCCGGCTTCCCAAGCGCTGAAGGCGAGAGGCACGTTAAACTGCTGGGCTCCGCCACATAACGAACCGACAATAAAGCCGGCGGAGCGTTTCCGTCCGACCAGGCCCTGGCGGAGGTCGAATGGCAAATGAACAACGGACCGTGCGCCCACAATGCACCGGGGTAGCAGTAACCGCTGGAGGGGGAAAGGGTGGGGGCCGGGCTGGGGGAGGGGGGCTGGGCTTGGGGCTGGGCTGGGGTGGGGTGGGGGCGCCAGGGGACCGGGAAAGGGGCTGGGCCGCGCCTCCGGCCTGGGGGCGGGGGTGCGGCCGGGGGGGAAGGAAGTCGGCCGAGGGGCGGGGGACAAAAGGCCGAGCTGCTGGCTGGGGGTCTAGGGGAGGGGGCGGGCGTGTGCGGCCGGGGCCGGGCTACGCGGAGGACAAACAGCTGGCGAGTGTCAGGGTCTGGTCGCCTCCCCGCTGCCCACACGCACCTACCCGCGCCCGGGACGCACATTTTCCTTCTCTCGCCACGAGTTCACCTGGGACTTTGGAAATAACTGTGCGGTGGGAGCTGCGCTCCAGCCTTGTCATTTGCTAGGGGTGGGTGGCGGTGCCCAAGGAAGTGAACTTATTTTGTTCCTTCACAAAGACTGGACCAGGCGGTGCCTTTCACGCGAGGAGGTTACCACCGACACCTCATCGTATGCAGCATTGTGTGTGCGAGGCAGCACCTCAGGCCCAAGGCAATAATCATTTCACAGAAAATGCACCGCCCCGAGTGTCTTATTGCTGTGATGAAATGGAAATTTAAATAAAAGGTCGAACACGTGCGTTCACTGGGAAGTATTGACATGGGTGTTACATCACCACCAGCCAATCAGATAACTCCAGTCGTGTTTATACTTCTACAACCACCTTGTGAGTATTACAGTATGTCATAACGTTATAAATATTAGGCAGGGTTTTCCCCAGGAGCGGGGAGGAGTCTGCTCATACGGACGTTGTGTGCGAGTCCAAGGATTGTGTATCTAAAGACAAGAATTAGTTATTAAGATTTATTTTTTAATTGTTTACATTGCATATGGAATTTAGAATGATTAGGAGAACAGATTAAGCTAGAAAGGAAACTCATAATCTTGGCCGAGTTTTTCAGAAAAAGGTTTTCCAACTTAGGGCTCTTATACTCCTTGAAATTTTTATAAGCCAAATTTAGATATCTAAAGTATTTAGACTCATTTTACTATTTTAAAATGTGAAATAAATCTTAAATTATTTTTATTCAAATCTATTTCAGGTTTAAAAAAGATGTTCTCAAACTATGGCGAGGCTTTTTAACTTTTTAAAGAAATGTATTAATACTGGAAGTTTAATCACAAACTAATATGAAATATATTCAAGGTAATTACTCTTGAAAAAGGGAAAAAGGACATTTATATGACAGGATACACTTTTTACATTAAATACGTTAGGATGTGCATAGAAAAAAATTGGAAATATGCACAAACTCTTTACACTTATAGATTATTGTTAGAGGCTTTAATCGTCTGCATTATGTATTAATGGAAAATTATATATGTTTAATAAAGAGCATGAGCTACCATTTTTAGGCCCTCTAGTTTTATGATTCTGTTCTCTTGAAATTTTTATTTTTAAAATGAAAATATTATAGCTTTGAATATATAATAAGGAGTATGGAATATGGTATGTTTCTCAAGATTAAAAAACATTTTCTTAGACATATTATAAAATACCATTAGTATTAATATTTTTCAATGGATAAGCACATGCATGCACATCAAGACTCACATATACTGTTGATTGTATAGATTTATACAAATCAACTTCCACTTAATTCACTATAATTTTAGTATCTGTAGAAATAAACTATATATATTAAACAAAAAATGTTAGTTGTATCTTGTAGATGAAATATAATTTTAATGTAAAGAATGATGCTGATAACCTGCCACAAAAAAGGTTTTGGCTTTGAGTTATTTTTCCAGTAATAATCATATTGTCATCTGCCTACCAGTGATAAACAGCTTGAAATTCTGATAGAGATCCTCAGATTGGTATTGTTTGTGGGGGGGGGTTTCATTTTTATCTTGCTTTGTTTTAGTTGTTAGGAAATCTAAGACAGTATAGAATCATGACACTGACCTAATTTGTACTTTGGAGAAGAAAGGATTCTGCCCGCTTGGGTGCATTTAATATGTGTTTCCATGTAATATATGGAAGAATGTTATAATAATACTGTACTTTGTCCTTAACGCATTTTTTCAATTCCAGGCACTTTGCAAATAAATGCATTATTTATTGTATTTTAACCACCACTGCCTCCTACATAAAAGAGAGAAGAATTACTGAAATTAACTGCTTATCTGGGATTAAGGTAATGGTAAGTGAAAATGGACTTAAGAATTTTCATTTCAACTTTACAAATTGTTTTCATTCCCAAACCGTTAAATGTGTATCTGTGCTTCTTTTCATCTTATATGTCTAGTACCTAATAAGCACTATATAAGTTTATGCTAGTATTATTACTTTTGCTTTCTGATAGCACCAGAGTTACCACAAATGTTTGACTCCCTAATGGTGTGAATTGTGTCAGGACTGGTTTTTCTCAGATATATATCTTATCTTCTATTTTGTAAAATCCACCTTGTTTTCTGTCTGGAATTATATTTAAACATGGACTAATTAGGAATGAACACTAGATTCAAATGGTACAAATAAATGACTTAAATTCTAGGACTACTGAACTAACAGCCAAACAGTGTGACTGTGTGGTGTGTGTATGTATTTATATTTCTATCATTTTTTCTGTATAAATATATATTCAGTTGTCTTTCTCTAACCCCTAAGGAAGATGGAATCAGAAGCAAAGTAGAAGATAGTACTCAAAAATGTCTCAAAACAGCCCTGTGAGGGAACTTTGAGTAGCAGAAGGGGATCTCCTGTTCTGTAAATGGAGTTTTTAAGAATTCCCCCACCCCTTCCAGTCTCCTGCTAGCAAGCAGGGATCTGTTCTCCCCTTAGCCCCTACATTTGCTGTTGGGGGTTCTACCATATTTAAGGGGATTCCCCCTTATGCTTACCAGGGGAACCCCTCAAGAATGGGGCATTCCCCAACCAATTTATCCCCTAATTTCACTTTAGGCTATGTAAAAGTGCTGTAGGTTACCTTGCTACTGGCCCACCGTAACTGCTGTGAGGCTGAGATCCTATATCTTGGTCAGCTGATCTTTGACAGCCAAACGTGACTATCATTTACGGCCTAGGTAGGGACACTTTGCGTCTTTAGGTTCTGAGGATAGTGGCCTATGATTCTGTCTGTGGGATTGACATGTGTTATCCACCAGAACAAAGTGCCTGAGAATGGTAACTGTGTGTTATTCACTCTTAAAATCCCCTACTCCAATCCCAGCTTGGCATATAGTAGGCAATTAGGAAATGTTTGTTGAATAATTTATCTTTCCGTGCAATGTGTTCTGGTAGGCAACTTTTTCTTCTGTTTCTTCTTTTTTCTTTACTTACTTTGTAAAAGGGGTTATTTTTTTTTAAGTACTGAACTAATGTTTCCATTGAATGTATGTTAAAAAAATAATCACATATATATGTGATGGCTAGCAATGGAATATTATTCTGTCTTTAAAAAAAAAGGGAAATCTTGCCATTTGCAACAACATGGATAAAACTGGAGGACATTATGGTAAGTGAAATAAGCCAGACACAGAAGGAAAAATACTGCATGATATTACTTTTATGAGGTAGTTAGTCAAACTCCTAGAAGCAGAAAATGGAGTAATGGTTGCCAGCAGTTGGGGGGAGAGGGAAATGAGAAATATTAGTCAAAGGGTACAAAGTTTCAGCTGTACAAGGTGAGTAGTCTTGGACATCTACTGTATAGCATCGTGCCTGCATTTAACAATACTGTAGTGTATAAAATTTTGCTAAGAATGTAGGTCTTAAGTGTCCTTCACAAAAATATAATAAAGTGGGCAGTAGAAAACTTTTGAAGGTGATGGATATGTTCATGGCATAGATTGTGGTGATGGTTTCACAGATGTATACTTATCTCCATACTCATCAATTTGTATGCATTAAACGGGTACAGCAGGGTGCCTGGCTGGCTCAGAAGAGCATGCCCCTCTTGATCTCAGGGTTGTGAGTTCGAGCCCCAAGTTGGGTGTAGAGATAAAAGGTTTAAAAATATATATATGTATAGCTTTTCGTATGTCAGTTGTTCCTCAAGAAAGGGATTTAAGCCAAAAAAGCTATGATAATCATGTAGTTGAATATAAATAATATTATATTATTTACACCATTTTCTATGTAGCTTACAGTGAATTACAGTTTACACATTGCCTTGTAAGTTAAATCAAGGTTAGGTATTCTTATCCTCATTTAACAGGTGAGGAAACTCAAGTACAAAAGGTTTAACCAACTTGCTCAAGATTATTGGATGAGGCAGAAGTTACATTTGTAAGGTTGAAGACAACCTCTAGTCTAAGGCACCCTTTGTCACCAAAACACACATGATACACTATATCTGCATAATTACAGGCTACACGCAATTTAAAATTTTTTTCATACTTTAAACATACTCATAGGAGAAAAAAATAAGAAAAAAGATCACTCATTTTTTCTGGTAACAAAACCACTATTGTGTAAATATAGTCATCTTTTTCTATGCCTAGCTAAAATTGTTTTTTGTTTTTTATGAATTGGATATTAGCATATTTGTGCTTCTGGCTATTAATATGTTTTAATATGATTAAATATTTTTAGTGTCATTTTAATGGCTATGGGTATATCATAATTGATTTAAAATGGTCTTCCATTGTTGGACTTAATCATTGTTCACAATTTTTTTGGTCATTATAAACAATCCTTTAGTGAATATTCATAAAACTAAAAATTTGTGTCTATTATTTCTTTCGGATAAATCCTAAAAGGGGAATTTCTTGCAAAAGGAATAAACATTTTAATAAAGCTATTAGTGTCATTTGATTGCTCTCCACGAATGCTCTCAAAAGTATAAAAAGTACCAAAAGAAAATACAATTAGGGAAGTATTTTTATAATATTGGGCCATGAAAGACCTAGTTCTAAGTAGAACACACAAATAAGAGCTTTAAAGAAAAAGGTCTGACAGAATTGAATATGTAAAATTATAAAACTTTTGTTTTTCAGAGACATAATAATTTTTTTTAGGTGTACTAGGAAAAAGAAATCCGGGATATATATGACAGACAAAGGCTTAATATCACTAATACAGAAAGGGCTCTTATAAATCAATAAGTCAAACACATATCTAGTAGAGGAAAAAATGTGCTTTAAAGACATAGAAAACTATATAAGAAGGAGTATAAATGACTGGTAAACATGTGGGAAGATATGCAGACTTGGTCAGTAATCAGAGGAGTGTACATAAAAAACACAGGTGGATAAGTAATTTTTTAATCCATCAGAGGTATAGTAAATATTTATAAATATAATTGGGAATGTAGAATAACTTGTCTGGTAGGCTGTTTGGCTATATGTATCAAAAAAGAAAAAAATATATATGTATCTTTTTACCCAGCAATTTCCTTTCTAGAAGTTTATCCAGGACAGGTATATTAAGATGTCTGTGCAAGGATGTTCATTGTAGCACTGTTTATAAGCCTAAAAAACTAGAGCTTCCATCGATGTGGGGTTATTTACATACATTATGGCACATGCTTATAATGAATTATTGACCAACCATTAAAAAGGCTGATGTGGCATTTTTTGAGTCCAAGGCTTATCACTGAGTGAAAAAAAAAAGCAGTATGTTAACATATATAATAGGAATGATTAATTCAAACAATTAATGTTTATTGATAGCCATGGTCCCTAGAATGTATACATAAGTTCGTATGTGAATACTAACATGGAAAGTAGTTTAAAAGGATAGTCACCAGAATGGGGATGGTAATTATCTCAGTAGTTGAATTTCAGTTTTAAAAAAAATTTCTTGACAAATTTTCTGTACTGCTGTATATTGAGAATATAATTTATATTGGGTATATAATCCAAAAAGCTGATAAAGCTATTTTCATTTTGGGAGAAAAAGTTAACTTTGATAATCGATGACATGCTTTTTCCCAGACTTCTGGGAAGGAGTACTGTTCATTCTTCTTTTTCTCCACTCACTGTGAACCCATTTTGCCTTGCCCCTAAAAGATAAACGTAGAAGATTTAAAAGACAAAAACCAGTGTGTCTTTGCTTAGAAAATCCCAATCCCTTCAAAACCTGATTTTTCAAAGTCTCAAGTTTACATGCCTAAATTCAGAGAAGCGTCTATCTCAGTAAATCATACATTCTCGCCCCACCCTCTCACCCATTCCTACAGTGAAGCCAGTTAATCTTTTCAAAATGCAAATCTGATCCTATCACCCCACCCACACTCATGCTTAAAACCCTGCTGAAGGTCTCAATTACTTTCTGTTGGTCTAGTATCAAATCACTTTCTAAGCACTGGCCTGGAGAGTCCAGCAAGGTCTGGCTGCCTTTCACACTCTAGCTCTATCTCATGTCTGATTTCCCCCTACCTCTAACCCTCTCCACAGCCTTTTCCTTTCCTTCATGTTTGCTCTGATACCTGCCTGGCCTTCGTACAGGCTGTTCCCTGTCAGTAATGTTTTTCCCTCCTTTCTCCTAATTAATTCACATTCATCCTTAGATCACTTCCTCAGGGCAGCTTTTCCTAACCACCCACACCCACCAATATTCAAATACCCTGTTGCAGAGTCTCTTAACCATTTTTTAATTCTCCTTCACGGCACTTGTCATAATTGCACTTTTTAAACATGTGTAATTAATTATTTGATTATTGCATGCTCCCCTAATAAACCAAAACTCCATGAAGACAAGGACTACTTCTGGTTTTGCTCAATACTGTTTCCATCATCGAGAAACAGTGACTGTGACATCACAGACAATCAGTAAGGATTTGTCAAATAAATCAATATATTTTTCAAACACTAGGTATACACAACCGTGGACTTTCAACAAAAGACTAAAACATAGATCAGAATAAATTGATCAGAATAAACTAACAGAGCAGAAATACCTCAGGTGTTAAGTGTTGATAATATTTGCATGCTGTACAATGTAAAGCATTTTTATAAAGTATACAGTTGTAGAAAGACTATTTTGAAGTTTTTAAGAACTAAAGCTAGTGAATAAAAATAATCCAATTGCAACTACTATAATAGGTCATTAATATACACAAGTGAAATGTTGCTTTATCTGTGAAGTTATGGTTTTATTTATTTATTTTTAAAGATTTTATGTATTTATTTGTCAGAGAGAGAGCACAAGCAGGGGAAGCAGCAGGCAGAGGGAGAAGCAGGCTCCCCGCCAAGCAAGGAGCCCAGTGCGGGACACCATCCCAGAACCCTGGGATCATGACCTGAACCCAAGACAGACACTTAACCAACTGAGCCACCCAGGTGTCCCTTTGAAGTTATGGTTTTAATCAAAAATATTTGAAAATTCAGGGGTGCTTTGACTGGCTTAGTAGAGTGTGTGACTCTCGACCTCAGGGTTGTGCATTCAAGCCCCATGTTGAGTGTGGAGCCTACTTAAAATTTAAAAAAAAAATTAAAAATTAGGTGAATAGCATTTTAAAAATATTTGAAAATTCAGAATTTAATAATAGCTGACCATTTTGTGACTGCAGTTTCTCTGCGTTTTAATTAATCAAAAATAGGAGTTAGCTCACTGTTCTCTGAGAAAGATGAAGTAAAAAGAAAAATGCCTTCTTCGTATATGTGAGTTGTACAAAAATAGATTATTTTTACAATATGAATTTTTTATATTGGCTGTAAAGAATGAGAACAATGAAGCAGGGGTATTGAAAACTCAATTACTAAAACTGTATATACATTACCATTTTATAGGAGATCCATCTCAAATATTTAGTTTACGGATACTGTTTGGTTCACAAATTCATTTTCCTGATGGATTGATTAACTAGGCTCTGATCAGTAGCCACAGATTTCATGCTAATCCTCTTTCATAAGTTTACAAATACAAACCAGTTACCTTCAGAAGGACCACGTGAGAAAACATGGAAGGGAGAAAGATGCCAGGGCCATAAAGGTACAGTGCTATGAAGAAATGTCCTAAAACAGGACTTGCTACTCAACTTTATACAATCATTACATAGGGGGCTTAAATTCCAAATAAATTGACTTCCTTCCCCAGAATTTGGAGGTAATGTCAAAGTCAGAAAATACCACACTTTGGGGGCACCTGGATGGCTCAGTCAGTGAAGCCTCTGCTTTCGGCTCAGGTCATGATCCCAGGGTCCTGGGATTGAGGCCCACGTCGGGCTCCCTGCTCAGTGGGGAGTCTGCTTCTCCCTTTCCCTCTACCAGCTCCCCCTGCTTATGCTCTCTGTCTCAAATAAATAAATAAAATCTTAAAAAAAAAAGAAAGAAAAAGAAAATACCACACTTTGAAACTAAAGCTAATGGAATTAGTATACTTTCAGGTCTAGTCCAGTGCTCTATACTCAGCTCTGGAGGTATACCAGGAATTTCTTTCTTTCTTTCTTTTTTTTTTTTTTAAAGATTTTGTTTATTTGACAGAGATAGAGACAGCCAGCGAGAGAGGGAACACAAGCAGGGGAAGTGGGAGAGGAGGAAGCAGGCTCATAGCGGAGGAGCCTGATGTGGGGCTCGATCCCATAACGCCGGGATCACTCCCTGAGCCAAAGGCAGATGCTTAACCGCTGTGCCACCCAGGCGCCCCATACCAGGAATTTCTAAGAGATGTGTGAACTTAGATAGTTTTTAAGAGAATTAGTGGTTAGGCTGTCAACTTCCATATGCACTGTTTTTCCAAAACTCAGCTGCTAAAGAACCCGCCTTACCCCGCGCAATCATCTTTTCCCTTCACCAAAAAGAGGCATACCTTTCACCTACTCCTAAACTTACTGTGTTAACATTGCCGCAGGATGGAAAAGGGGCACCAGAGACAGAAGCAAAATGTCCCTAATTACTTGGTAGCTACACTTTTGCAAATGGTTTTTAGCTTTTCCTTTCAATAAAACTGAAGAAGAACTTAACCAAAGTGTCAGTTAATCATTAAAAATAGTTTTCAACAATAGATCACTAAGGGTTTTTTGCACATAACTTGGAAGGAGTTTAAAGAATTTTGTGACGTAACAAACAAAACCCCTTCTATTCCCATCATTCATAATTTTTCGTGAAGAAATGGTCTCAGCACATCTTCAAAAGAAGAAAAAAAGGAATGAAGTGTATGACAAACCCTTTCTCAGCCTAGGAAACAAATTCTGACCACATTAATTAGTTGAAGAAACTTAGCTAATAAAGAAATGTATTTTCAATAAATGTTTATATTGTGTTTAATATCAATATATTTATGTTACTTTGACCAAATGTGCACTAGTAATTATAATGGTAACTCATTTCAGGATATTTTTATAACATTTAGGGTTACAGAAATTTTTGAAATTAAATTTCAATTGATAATGGACTTCTGAGTATAAATGTCATATTATAAAACTCTGGAAGTGGAATGGAAATAAAAAGGAATAATGTAAATTTTTCAACTGTTTGTTCATATATTTTTAAGCGAATAATGGTGGGTATTAAATAATTATGGTATATAGATTCCATTAGATGGATTTTCTAAGATATTTTATTTTGTAGTGTCAATATTTATAACATGCCAGAAATGACATTCATTACAATTTGAACTTACAATGAAAATATCTCAGATGCTACCTTAAAAATGTATAAAAGGGTACATAGTATTACAAAATTATTTTGGGGAGGACACTGATCTATTTTTTGTGAGTTGATAATGAAAAAAAAACTAGAAAAATTTTCATAAAGTTAAATTTGTTCAATTTAAAAGATTATTATTTTAAATTATATCCTTTCTAATGGTTTAGACTTAAGAGATATTTTGAAATTATGGTAATGGACAGTAGCTTTATTTTTAATGATCTTTTCTTCATTGCTCCCTAAAATGTTTTTAAAAAGTTATTTTTACTAACTCACAAAATTCAAAACCCTGAGAGAACAACTGGTCTAATAGAATGTAAACAGGAATGTTTATTTTATAAAACAGAATATTCTGGAATTACTAAGGAATGGAGATAGCCAGTTTACTACCTAGTTAGTGGACATAGCCAACAAGCACTTTAAAGACATTTTTTCAGTTTCTACTGTGTACTAAACACCAGGATTTAGTAGATAAATAAGCTTATCCCAACCCTCAAGAAACTCACTTTTCAGTGAGGGAGAGGAATATGTAAACGAATAATTGTAATGGTTAAGTGTTGATAGAGATAATATAAAATTGCTGTGGAAACATGGAGGATAGAATGACTATTGCTTGCTTTAAAAATTGAATTGCTAGGGAATATAGATAACAATAGGAATTTGGCCAAAATAAAAGGATACTTATCCTAAAAGTAAGGCCATTTTAAGTAGTTCAATGTGTTTAGACTCTAGAACTGCTTGAAGTGAGATTTGTAAAGAAAGAGCGGGGAGACAGCAATAGTTTGTTTTTTATCCTGAAAGTGATGGGAAGACTGAAAGACTTTTTAAGCAAGGAAATGAGTAAATCAGACACTTCTTAATAACATCTAATTCCTAATTATATGCTCATTCAACAATTTGATCTTTAATTTAGCCTCCTATGTAGGCTCACCCACTAGGAAGAAATTCTCTTAGTAAACATGAACAAGGTAGGTTACCCTGCCAGGTAAATGTTCTACTGAAAAATAATGAGTTGCCAATCTCTTCTGAACTGGTTTGAGATAGTGTCCCAAATCGAATATATTTTAAATACAGTGAACAGGCCCAGTTTTGGGATGCTCCAACCTGGGTTGCAGATCTGAGACAATATTATTGAGATCAATGAATTATTTCTACTTCTCGAAGGCCTGCCTAAAAGGCTAATGGGACTTCTAAAGACCTTCTCAATCCTAACCTAAAGATGACATATCCATCAGCCTCTCGGGTCTATTGAGAATTCAGTAGTCATGATGAAAATCATTTCATAAAAGATGATAATTTAAAAATCCTCAACACAACTTCCAGAAATGAAGATGAAGCTCTTCCAAGCATTCGTGACCAACCGACATAAAATTTGCCTCAACCTTCGAGATATTTACTCCTGCAACAAGAGCCATAAGGAATGGCTGTGCCATTACGCCTCTGTTCTCAAAAGGAGTGGACCAGACAGCGTGAGTGGAGAAGGAAAAATTCGTAAGTGCCTTTGGATAAACTGCTCAAAGTAGTTGCACTACTTACAAGGGCTCAGCAGAGTCTTCTGCGTGAACGAGGATAGTCGACGCGAGTGAGGTAAGTTGTTTTCCTTTTGGTGAAATGAGAATTGATTCATTCATTTTGGCTTGATAAGTTTTTTGACTGCTCTGAGATCTATTTCCCCCAGGCCAGTCACAGTCAGTGTTGTACTGTGCAAAGTTATTATGCCTCACTGGTCAGTGGAACAATTAGGCTCACTGAACAAGTACAATTCAGGTCCAGCCTACTTTTTTTTTCTGTTTAAGTAACCTGACCTAACAACCATGGGATTCTGTTGTTGACTCTTAAATATTTCAGGATTTTCAGGTTTGCTCAAGAGACATAAATAATCAATTCGTGATTCAGAGACTTCTTCCTGCTCATGTGCTCAGTGTCACATTAGTTAATACACGTACGTCTACAAAGGTATCCACAAGTGATGGGCTTATGGTTTTACTGTACAGGACTTCAGTTTTCACCTTGTGAGACTTGGGAAAGCTACCGAGTATCTCTAGACCCTGGTTTTCTCATTTCTAAAATTAAGCTAATAATAGAAAGGTAGTAACCTTCTAAGTCTGTTGTGATAATTTAAAGAAATTATATACGTAAAGCACTTAGCTTGGTGCCTGGCAAGTAAAAGCCAACAAATTAATTTACTCAATTCTTCAAACACTACATGCTGGATAGTAGAGATAAGTACTAGAGATAAAATAGGGAGCAAGAATAGACAGTTCTTTTGACAGTTACAATCTCATGGAGCAGGCTAACAGTTAAATAATCACAAGAGCAAATGTAAAGAAGAAGAAGGAGAGAAAAGAAGGAGAAAAACATGGTTTTGGAGCTTATAATAGAAAGGTAAGACTTGGCTTTTGAGGGTCATCAGAGATTTCTCTGGGAAAGTGGCATCTGAAGGATGATTAAGAGTTAACTCGGTGAAGTGGAGAAGAGAGATGGCTTTCCAGCCAGTGCAGAGGCCTGAAGAAGAATGGGTCATCACAGGTTTGAAGGATAGAAAGCAAGCACCAGTGGCTGGAGAAGTTGAGGGGGAGGGAACAGGATGTGAGAAAAGGTGGGTTTGAGATGAAGTGGATATGATCCATTGAATCGCAGTTTTAAGTTTGTCTTTTTGATAAGAGCAATGGGAAACTGCTAAAGGACTTTTGAATGTAGTAGGAAGAAGGGACAGCATGAAATACTATGATCAGATTTGGATTTTCAGATCATCTTGGGTGCAGATAACAGAAAAGATGAGGACCAAAGGAAATAGAGGCCATTATAAGAGATGATGAAAACTTGGACTAGATTAATAATGTTAAAGGTGGAGAGAACTGCACAAACTTAAGAGATCTGGAAGGGAAACTTTATATAAGTTGGCGATGGATTGGCTATGGGGATTAAAAAAGAGCGAAGTGTGGAGATGACTCCTAAGTGTCTGACAGCAGTCACTAAAACTGGTAACACCAGAAGAGCAAAGTTTGGGAGTCAAGTTATGAATTCACGTTTGGAAATTTCGAGTTTCTTTTGAGATATTTTTGAGGACATGTTAAGTAGGCTTCAGCTCATAGGATATATAAGTCTCCTTAATATATGTGTATACACACATGCACATACATGTATGTTGTCGGTGGATAGGTGGTGACTTTTTCACCTGTAAAATGGGCACACTAATCTTGCCTCACAGGAGTGGTGTAAGAAATGAGTTGGGGAGGAGGTACATAAAGTGCCTAAGTATGTATCCATGATTGTGCCAGGCCAACAGGTAGAAGAAAAGGCACTGGGTCCAGTAGTGGCAGAGTGATATGGAAATGCCTGAGGAAATGATGTAAAGAGTGTCAGATAAGCAGCAGCTAGAATCAAGTATGATAAACCCAAGAGTCTGGTATATACCACTTTTGAAGGCTGATCACTGGATTTTGTCAGCAAGCTACCCAGATATTTTCTAAATGAGAAATTACTGAATCTGAAGTCTGGAAAGGCTCTTACTAATACTAACTATGACATTAAAGTATTCAAGGCAAGTTTTCATGGAAATTCATGAACATTTATTGAGGGTCACTAGTCCAGTGTGGTAAGGTCAATGAAAAATTTCTGGAACTGAAGAGTAGAAGTTGAACACAGAAAGAAGGAGGAAAGTGTGTTCTCGTAGGAGTGAAGAGTACTGAGACTTTAAAAAGCACAGATCTGTAAAAGCACAGTGGGATGAAAGGAGTGAAATTATTTTGGAATGAATAACGTTTGGGGAATGATAAGGGATGATATTGGATAGGTTAAGGGACCAAATGATGGAAAGTAAGTAAATGATGGGATCTATCAGAAAATTGTAAGCAGGGAAATAATTGGTCTTGCTTTTAGGTAGAAAAGGTTCAGACCATCATATAAACTAGAGAATGGAATTGAAGACTGGAGAGACAGAGTTTCCAGTTATGATGCCATTGCAGTACAATAGGTAAAAGAGGCCTGATGTCCAGGAGGCATTTGGAAAGTAGTCTGGATTGGAGATATATATAGTGTATGTATTATACTAAACTGTACTAAAGTATGCTATATACACACTATACTATACCATAGTATATACTGTATATACTATGTACTCTAGTATACTATAGACTGTATACGTGTACTATATATATACTGTAATATTATATATATATATACATACACACAGACACACACTATAATATATATTATATACATATCCCCAAACATATATGTGTTTGGGGATTATCAGCTTATAATAGGTAATTTAAATCACTGTAAATTAAATAAATTAAGGACAAAGTGAAAAGAGAAAGAATTTAACAAGGACCCTGTGAAACAGCATCATTTAAGGAACAGGTGTAGTAAGAGGATCCTGAGGTCTCTTATCCAATAATCTTCATGCTTAAAAGTTCTTCCTTATGTCTAACTTAGATATTTGATGCTGTAATCAAAGTCTGTTTCTTCTGTCCACTCTCCAGTTGAGATAGAAAGCAACTGTTCATCATCTTGTATATAACAACCCTTCCTATGCTTGAATACTGTTATTAAGAAACCTGGTAGTCTTCTCTAACTTAGGCTAAATAATTTCTAGCTCCCATTTTCCCAACCCTTTAATCATCTCTGTGACTCTCTGTTGAATCGCTTCCACTTTCTCCACATCCCTCTTTAACTTGTGGAGTTCATTGCTGGACGTTGTACTTTTGTGATTCACTGAGGATCACAGAAGAATTTTCTTAATTTTTTATAAGGTAACTTCATGCATCCCAGTGCTATGCTTGGATTTGCTCCATGTCAAATACAGGATCTCTAGTAAACTAGTTATTTTGGCTATTTATGCCTAACTGGCTGATTTTTTGTATTTATTGTTAACATTAAATCCCTATTGATTGTGGCATTTCGAAGGGATCGTTCTCAATACGGTGGTTGAATGAAATACTTTTATCTGCCCTGGTCTCAGTTTGGGTAGGAGGCAGAAGCTTTGTACTCCCATGTCCTTGCATAGGATGACATAGATTAAACACACGTTCTTTTCCATCTCCCCTTTGTTGTTTGAACTGTAGAATCAGATTAAAGTGTGAATGTGAAGGAACCTCACTTATTCCACGTGTCTGTCCCCCATACTCCACTGTGAGCTTCTTGAAGGAGGAACGCAATTCTGGTTATCTTTACATTCTCATTTCATTTTTTTATCTCAAGGAAAATTACATTTGATGCCTGCCTTAAATCAAGTGTGGAAAAGGAAGGTCTTAAGCAGCAATGGCAGTCAAGTTCCATCTTGCTTGTCAGCTCCAATTGATTGGTAGCAATTTAATTATTTCTGAGCATTGTGATTAGAAGGATTCTGCAGCAGAGTCCTAGATCATCAAAAAATGTTGTGGCAAATTAAAATTGTCAAAAATTAGACCTGTGAATTGCCATAGCAGTTGTTTACCTTGGTTGGACACGGGACACGGGAGAGGAGGCACAGGTAGTCCATATTCGCTGTTAAAAACATCAGGAGTTATACCTTCATCCCTATACAATGCCTTGGTCCCAGACAAGTAATGGACTACTTCTGTGAGAAAGAAAATAGCACTTTGTTCAGTTTATAGATCATAGTGAAAACAACAGAAGATCTCAGAGGTCATGGCCCTACTTAAAAAAAAATTATCCACCCACTCATTTTGCCCAATTGCATAAGGTCTATCTTTAGTAGCTCTTGGAAATTGTGTCAGTGCTAATCTGCATGGTTGCCACACAGGATTCTGAAATGTCATTATAAGAGTTTTATTCATGGTGCTTTCCTTGACACTTCTCAGAAAATAGTTTTGATTTAACTTAAAAGTCAACAAAAATAATAGAGTTTTTTTTTTTTAACTAATCAAAGAATTCAGCTGCTACTTTAAAACTTCCACAGGAGGGGCGCCTGGGTGGCTCAGTCATTAAGCGTCTGCCTTCGGCTCAGGACATGATCCCAGGGTCCTGGGATCGAGCCCCACATTGGGCTCCCTGCTCCGCTGGGAGTCTGCTTCTTCCTCTCCCACTCCCCCTGCTTGTGTTCCCTCTCTCATAGACTGTCTCTCTCTCTCTGTCAAATAAATAAATAAAAAATCCTAAAAAAAATAAATAAATGTTCCACAAGAAATCTTATGGTACTATTGCTAATCGTTACTGTTATAGCATATTGTCAAATTATGTATTAATAGACAAAGAACTGAATCACTAAAAATTTAGTGATATCTTTGCCAGACAGATGGAGTTTGGTGCAAAAACTGAACTAAGAGGTAGAACAAACTGAAGAATTAGTACGTTGGGGGGTATTGTTGAACCCCTGGAATGTAAGTAATCCTGAAGAACTGTCAGTATATTTTAATTTTAGGTATTTTGTTTGCTTATCTTTGTTGTCGTTCGGTGCTTCTTCACTTAACACGAGCCTCCATGGCTAGACTCTGAAGACAACCTCAAAGATACATAAATTAATGATGAATCAAGTAGATCGATCCAGTCATGGTAGGTATTGGAGCTGAAGTCCACGGTTAATAGTGGAGATAAGCCCTCTAAAAGTATAACTTCACAGTGAGTTGAGAGGGAAAAATTTTCTCTACAATCTGTTTGCATTGCTTGACCCATCGACATGATTTTAACTATCACTTGGTAATGGCACCAAGTCTACAGCTGTACCTCAAAACTTTCTTCAGAGCTGCTGATTGGCTGTTACATCAGTGTTTCAGTTACACCTCAGACTCAACGAATCTGAAATTACTGAAGTCATCACTTCCCCTGAAGCCTACTCCTTCTCCTGTATTCCCTAGTGTACTTGGTTTGGTGCTATGCTTCACAATTGCCTTTGACTCTTCCAATTTCTCTAGGTCCCACATTCAATCAGTCACCAACTCTTATGCATTTTACCTCCTAATTAGTTCTCGAATTGTTTTCCTACTCCCCGCGTCTGCTATCACTGTCCTAGTTTAGGCTCTCATCTTTTCTCATCCTGAAAATACGACATCCTCTTAACTAGTCTTCTAGTCTGTGGTCTGGCCCTGTCATTATCTTACCCTTTTGTCTCCCTATTTAAACATTTCAGTGAATCATCATTGCTTGTGAGATAGAGTTCAAGCTCCTTAACATGGAATTCAATAATTCTATGAACTGGCCTCCTTCCGACGTTCTGTTTTAATCTCTTGTCATCTCCCTCCACTTCTTATCTTTCACTTTGCTAACGGTGGTATTTCTATCTGGAACACCTTCCTTTCTACCCTCTTTCTCATCATTTGATTAATTACTAATTATTCTTTAATAAAACCTACCTCAGTTATCATCTCTTCCTAGAAAGTCTTTTCTACCTACCTACACACACACACACACACACACACACACACACACACACCCTTGGTGCCTTTGTAATATCCAGGACCCTTACCTATCTTTGCCCTTACCACATTATATTAACATGCCTAGATATGGATTTGTCTGTACCACCACACTATGAATTCAGTAAAGGAACATCATGTCATATTTGCTTTTGTATCCACAACAGACTAACATAGTATCTTACACTGGCAATATTTCTATAGATGTTGATTGAAAAAATGACAGTGTATCATTATTAGTGCATGCAGAACACAATTAGAAGCAGTAATATCATCACTTGAATTTGCAACAGATTATATTGATATGGAGAATATAAAATATAGTGACTAAGCAAGGATAATAATTCTTGTTTATACTTATAAATCCCCTAGAAATCACTGAAACCTATAATTCAAATGAATATAGCAAATATGAATAATTATTCATCTTTAGTGCCAAATTATCATAAATGACTAAGTAATATATTTAAAGGTTGCTAACCAAATCAGAACTATTAAATAACACACTTCTAAATGAAAGTATTTAAACCAAAAAAACCCCAAAAACAAAACACCATTTTTCTGGAGAAGTACAAGTCCCTTTTACAAGGGAAATCTGCAAAAATGTATTACTGTTTTTTTAAATTAATTAATTAATTCTTTTTCTGAGAAAGCCTAAGAAATTTTATTTGAATACACATGTATTATTGTTATTCAAAGCACAGGACAATTAGAATCATCAGTATTACAAAATTAAAAAGAATGGCTAGTTATGCCCTATTCCTTCCTTCATTGCTAGTCTTCAATAAAATGTATCATTTGAGTTCTAAAGTATATATTGTTTTCCTCCCAATAATACTATTTCCATTTTGAATGAAAAAATTTAAATATAGTCATGATGTTTTTATTTTCCCTACATTATCTCCTAGGCCTCCCCCGACCCACAAAAAAGAACCAAGATTCTAAAATAAAATGAACAGGATAACAATTTTTTGTTTATGGGGGTCTTGGAATCCAGGCCTTCCCTTGCCTGGTTAACTTGCCCTGTTTATTCCCCCAGGTTAATTATTTTCCCTGCCAGCGTGTTTTATGGTTGTGTGTGTTTGTTAAATTGTCTACAGATGTACTTGTGCAGCAAGTTTATTGAAAAACCTTAAATATTGCAAGACAAGTACAATTCTAAGGTCAGTTAAGTTTCAGTTTTGAAACCTTTACTGATACTTTTGTTTTTAAAAAGAAAATCATGAAAATACTTCTTTGCTTATTTTGGAGTACCTGGTAAATTTTAACAATTAATTCTTTGAATGTTTTGGTTATTGTGCATTCTGTTCTTACTAGAAAATAAGTTCTTCATATTTTGCTCACAGAAAATTATGCAAGCATATGACCATAACTAAAATACCCATCTGCCCAATCTTCAGTTGATTAGTAGGGATGTTGGATGAATGTTAGTGCCTTCAGAGATTTCAGTGAGAGGATACTAAGAAGTTGGAGGGGCCACAGTTGCTCCGTTAGAGCTCTTTATTGTCCCATTTAATTTTTACCATAGATAAATTTAAAATGACATCACTTAATGTAAAATTTAGTTTTCATGTCTAAGGGACATTCTGAGTCAAAAGTGCCTCTTTCTTGAACTCATATGAAACAAAAAAGATGCTCTCTGTCTTAAATATTTGCAATTATGCCTTCTGTGCTACTTTCTAAAGGACATGTGCCTACTTTCTGAAGCATATCAGTGTTTTTAACACTCTTTCTCTTTCAGTTCGATAAAGTAAAAAATCTCTAGGGATTCAAGAATTTCAGATAGGTGTATGTGTTTTTAAATTAACTTTTATAGTCAGAATAATAGTTCCATGACTGTCAAAGGTTCTTAATAGATAATGTGTTGAATGAGTAAACAAAGCAACCAATCAATGACATGGAAAGGATGACGTGCTTTAAAATTTTTTGTGTCATCTTTTAAATATGTTATCGTGGACACCTGTTGTTTTGTCTACCAACCGATTCTTCTTCTCAGATAGCCCCTCCCTTGATTCCTAACAGAGCTGCCAAGTTCCCATCCATGTGACACTGCTGGACATAGTCGTGTGCACTTGAAACAAACTGGACCAATAAATCCCAGGCTTTTTGAACTTTTGGTCTAGAGAATAAGGTCAATCACTTTCTAATGCTTGAAATTATGAGACATAAAGTCTGGCTGGTGTTAGTGGTAGCTTAGCAGTCTGAAATGTGGGCTCTGAACTTAAGGGAGATTCCCATGGCCAAAGGTGGAGCAATATGGGCATCAATATAAATAGGAAATGCAACGGATTGAAACAACCAAATATGTTAGAATCTATGAGTTCATAACACTACCAAAAAATACTAATTGGGTACTTTTGCTAGGGAATCAACTTATTATCTTGAACACTAGTTAAATAAAGGAAAATAACTGAGGATTTGTGTTGCCTTCCTTAAATTTACTATACATTAAGATAGTTAAATAGTTAATGAAGAAAATTTTAACCTATAGAACTATTCCACCTAATAAACAGAGAAGGAATGATAGAACAGATTACACTCAACTGCAGGCCCCATAATGGATACGCCATACAGTATCCACTAGCCATCCATGGTTATTGAGCACTTGAAATGGGGCTGGTCCAAAGTGAGATGTGTTCTAAGCAGTGGTGTGTGGTAAAAGTTTAAGAACTGGCTCTCTGAGTAGGGGCGCCTGGGTGGCACAGCGGTTAAAGCGTCTGCCTTCGGCTCAGGGCGTGATCCTGGCGTTACGGGATCGAGCCCCACATCAGGCTCCTCCACTATGAGCCTGTTTCTTCCTCTCCCACTCCCCCTGCTTGTGTTCCTTCTCTCGCTGGCTGTCTCTATCTCTGTCAAATAAATAAATAAAATCTTAAAAAAAAAAAAAAAGAACTGGCTCTCTGAGATGGAAAAAAACCTGCTTTGTGCTATTTGCTGTGGTATAAATACTACCACCATAGCCAATTTTTAGCTACTAGTGGGATGTCATGAATGTAGAGTTGGGATGAGAGGCTCACAGTCAGCTTTCATGGGCCAGTGCAAGCAGGTTCTAACACCTACCAGCTACGAGTGGGAAAAATATACAGGACTTTGAAAAGTTGCTATGAAAATAAGAATATAAAATATCTCAATCATTTTTAGTAAGTGTTGAAATGATAATATTTTGGATATATTGAGTTAAATATATTATTAAAATTACTTTCACTTTTTAAAAATAGGGGTACTAGCACATTTAAAATTACACATGTAGCTCATACTATACTCATCTTGGGCAGTGCCCTGTGGCCGGTGATCATCACTAACTGCCAACACATTGGGTAGATAGATAACCAGTTATTATGTGACTCCTGATGCAAGTATAGAACACCACCTATGAAGCAGTCTTTTCAAAGAACCATCCCTGTAGAAGATCAATCTTTTAAGATAATCACTAGGTTAATAGGAAATACAGAAGGCAGAAGAACATGTTAAATGAGATCATAGGGCTACAGTCAGCAAAGTCCAGCATGTAGGATATAATGTAGGACCCAGTTTCTTCAATAAATATGTACATTACCAGGGAGGGAAAGAGAAATGGAGGGAGAACCTATACAGTAAAAGAGACTTAAGAAACTATCAACTGATTATAATCTGTAGACCTTACTGGGGTCTTCAAACAAACATACTGTGTGAAATTTAGAGGACAACTGGAAATTTGAACACTGACTGGATAGTTGATGATATGAAGTTTTCGTTGTTAATAGTTTAGGTGTGATAATGGCATTTTTATTATGTTTTTTAAAAATCCTTTTTTTTAAGAGATAAATACTAGAATATTTACAGATCAAATGATACCATGTCTGGAACTCCTTCAAAATAATATGCAAGAGGATAAATGAATAGGGCTATATATGAAGCAAGATTAGTCATGATTATTACTGAAGCTTATCAAGAGTAATATGTTTACTGTTATATATTTAAAATTTACCATAATCAAATTTTTAGGAATTTGTAAACTAGTTAGGTATAAATGTATTTTCATCTTTTATGTATTTTTGGGCATTGGATCTCCTAGATGCAGGAAAGTAGTTGAGTGCTTAGAAGTATAAGAATCCTTTGTCATTTATAAGGGATGTAATAGGTATCGTGTACTATTCCACTGTATTTTTTTTTTAGAACAGTAATATTATTCTTGGTAACTCTTACCAAAAGTTATTTCTGAATTCCTATTTTATATTAGTTGTCTATGTCTTATGCCATATGTCAATTTCTACTTCAAATATAACTATTTAGGTCTTATCTAACCTAATAAAGTGTAGGCTCTTAAAAAGAGAGAGAGAGAGACTGAAGAGATATGGCAATCAAATGTAATGTTTGGGTACCATTTGGATCCCAGTGCAAATTAATGAGCTATAGGGAAAAAAAGTTATGAAACAACCAGAAATTTTAACATTGACTGGATATTTGATGATGTTAAGAAAGTGTTGCTAATTGTTAAGTCTAATATTGATGTTGCTGTTATGTTAAAAATTGTCTTTCAGAGATATGCACTGAAATAATTATGGATGAAATGAAATTATGGGATTTGCTTCAAAATAATCCAGTGCCAATGGGGAGTAATAGGCAGGATTATATATGAAACCAAAGTGAGCATAAGTTGGTGATTGTTATAGCTGTGTGTGTGTGTGTATGTGTGTGTGTGTCCTAGATTGTCATAGCTAGATTAGTCCATGCTTGGGATTAATCGTACTAGTCTTTCCACTTTTGTGTATCTTTAAACTATTCCACAATAATAAGTTGATGGACTCTGGCAATAGACTGCTTAGGTTTGAATCCTGGCAGTGCCACTTACTAAGCTTATGACCCTAAACAACTTACTCGGGGTCATCATCCTCATACATCAAATGGAAATGTCACTTGTGTCTACTTCAAAGGTTATGAAAATTTAAGTAATTAATATAAAAGAAAGGAAGGAAGTAGATGTGTAAAGGCACAGAGACTTGAGATAGTGGGAACCAATGTGATTCAAGTCCCTTCATCCAATTTCCCAAGCCCATGTTACTCTCTTTAGGTCCCATAAAACACTCCAGAATCTTCCCAATCAATTTCCCTTTTTGCTCAAACAGGTTGAGATGAGTGTCTGTCTCTTGCAGCTAAAACAGTGCCAGCTAATAGGTAAACATATACTTTCACTCTAATATCCTATGAATTTGAAGTTCATTGTGTGTGGGCTGGGAGCAGCCTGTCTTTGATTGGTGACTTTTCTGGAGTTGCTGCTTGGGGTCCAGGACAGTAGCCTCTCAGTTTGGGTAAGGTATTTGATGTTTAGCTAAGAGCTTCCTTTGTTACCTAGTTTGTTTGAGTGAGTGAGTGTTAATCTTAAGGTTAGCTTGACTATTCTAAAATGTTATCTGTCTATCTAACTATCTTTCTATCTATCATCTGTTTTTAAATGTTTCCTTCATTCAACAAGTGTTTGTTGAGGGGCGCCTGGGTGGCTCAGTCATTAATTGTCTGCCTTCAGCTCAGGGCGTGATCCCAGAGTCCTAGGATCAAGCCCCACATCTGGCTCCATGCTCTGCTGGGAGCCTGCTTCTTCCTCTCCCACTCCCCCTGCTTGTGTTCCCTCTCTCACTGGCTGTCTCTCTCTCTGTCAAGTAAATAAATAAAATCTTAAAAGCCAAAAAAACAAAAAAACCCACATGTTTGTTGAGGGTTTTCTAGTGCTGGTACTCTGGTAGATTTTGGAGGAGATAGCGGTGAAGAAGATCAGATGGTCTGTACTTCACACATCTGATACTTCAGGGAGGGTATGGTTTAGGAGTGCATGTGATGCACTAGCAGAAAATTTTCCTGAGCATGGGGATAGCTCCTGATCTCACCTAAACTGAAGTTCACAGGGGCAGGCAGAGCAGGGCCAGAATTAGGTTGAAATGAGTGGAGGCACTTACTTCAGGTGCAAAATTTGAGGGGCTGCCAAAGCACTTGGTAATCAAGACGAGTAATGGTTTACTGTCATTTGGGGGGAGGGAGTGCCCAAAGGTCATTTATGGATAGGATAAGTTCAGAGACAAATTTAAAAGCTTAAAATTCGAACTTCACTGCATGTCATGATCTATAATTTCATTTAAATTAAAAGATTCAAGGTGGCTTTGGTTCTTCCAGGAGTTGTATGCCTGAAATAATAGTACTTTCAAAATTCTCTAGAGCCACTTAACTTCCAGCGTATCATGATTTATTGGGGTATATGAAAAAATTGAGACCATTTTTATCTCTCTTTATTTTATCTATACATCAATTAATGTAGAGATTAGCAATATTTTATGATTTATAAATAAATATGGAACTACTTAGTAAAAATTTATTTTTACTCATAGGCATGAAAAACCAAAAAAAGTTTAGATCAAGGACCTGCAAGTAGGAGCAATCTGGCCCCCACCCCACTGTCCCCGGGAAGGACAGGGTCCCATAGCTTCAGGGTCCCCTCCAAAAAAGAAAAAATTAACAGAGATTACTGTTTTCAGCCAATGAGTTTCAAACCTTCCTTTATCACAGCGGGCTTATACAGCCCATCCCAAACCTCATTCTTCAATTGTTTACTTCTGCAAATTGAATTTTTGGTATTCACTCTGCACACAATTCTCCTTCCATCTGGGGTCTCAATGCCACTAATTAATACCATCTTCTTACTCACTTTGGAAATATGGCCAGTCATTCCAGAAACCTTCCTATCTCTCATATGCTAATGCAACCAGTCATCAAATCCTGTCTATTCTGTCTCCTAAATATTTGTTGAATCCATCCCATTCTCCCTGCCCAATGAGATATATTACCAAGTCTCACCTGTGCTGTTGTACTGACCGCATCCCCTCACCAGCCCCTGCCCCTAGCAGTCTTTCTGCATTCAAAATGATTTCCCTCCAGTTTGTTTTCTGCCAAGCAGACATAGTGATCTCTTTAAAATACAGAAATGATGTTGTCCTTCTCTGGTTTAAAACCCTTTAATGTCTACTCATCGCTCTTAGGATAAAGCCCAAAATCTTTTAAGTCCCTGCATGATCTCCCTCACTCCACCATCCCACTCTCTTTTCCATCTTCCATCCAAAGTAGTTCCTTTCCAGTTTTCAAATACTATGCTGCTTTCTGCCTTAAGTGGTAATGGTGTAATGTTGAACGTAATGGTCACTGTCTTGAATGCTCAATACCTACTTACTTGCCTGACAAACTCCTCTTTACTTTTCAGGTTCTAACTTCAGTGTCATTTGCTAAGGACCCTCCAGAGTAGCTCAGGTCCCCAACTCTCAATGTAGTCTTTCAAAGCACATATATATTAATATCTATTGCCCCATTGGCTCATAAGGTTTGAGAGAGCAGGAACAATGTCCCCAGTGCCAAACACAGCATCTGACTATTTGTTGCATTAATGAATAAACAAGTATCTTTAGTGGTGGTGAATTCCGTACCCTGCCCATTTCCCTACATGACTGACTACTTTAGGCATAAATTTTCCTTTCTCATTTGTTTATTCATTTATTCTATAAATAATTGTTCTAGGTACCACTATCTTTCAATTAATTTGTAGTTCTTGTTTATGTTTCTCAGGATATCATTTATAACCAAGCAATTCGTAAAGGTTAAGGTTTCTACCCAAACTTGAGTGCTAGTCACTGTACTACCTACCACTTACTAAATGTGGCGATTTAAGGCAAGTTAATTAGTTACATCTATATTAGAGGGTTATCATGAGGTTTAAGTAATAGAAGGATAATAAAACAGTAAAGCTCACAGCACCTAGTTGGAGCTCCATGAATGTTCTTTTCTGTCTGGCCTCAGCGGTTAAAGAAAAAGGACTCAGTCCTTTCTCCCTCCAGGGTATAATTCTGAATCCCTTTTCCCGAAGCACTAATCAGATAGGTCTCTGGGCCGAAATTCAAAGAGATCTCTCCAGTTTTAATCCCTTATTAACTTAATGAGTAATTAAGTTTTTTGTTTGGTGAGTAAAAATTGGACCTGAGTTCTGTAATTTAGGCTATTATCTGTGTGCTTAACAAAGGAGAAAATCACAATTTTCCACGGGTCTTATCCCGTCTTTCCCACAACAATCAGATAGAAGATCAATTTGGTGGTAGGATATGGAGTTAATTCTGGAGCCTGGAAGCCCATCCATTAAGCTGTTATGCTAATGCAGGCAGGAGGTGAGGAGGGCCTGTTGGCAGGTTGAGAAAGAAAGGGGAAAGACAGGAGAAATATACTGAAGAGAGGCCTTTCCTGATGATTAACCTAAAGTAGCTACTCTCTGCTTATCATTTTGCTCTAATTTTCCACGAAGCACTTATCATTATCTGATATTTTTCTTGTTTACTTCTTTATTAGTTGTCTCTTTCCACTAGAATGTAAGCGCCAAGAGATAAGGAACCATGTGTGTCCTGTTGCTATTATAGAGGTAGCGCCCAGAACAAAGCATGGCATAAAATAATACTCGGTATATATTGGTGGAATGAATAAGTTGTTACTGGAAACAAGAAGCAACTAAGTATAGTCAAAAATAGTTTCAAGGTTTAAAGCTTGACCAAGATAATAAGGTACCAATGACAAAGAAAAATGTTCTTATAGAAGGAGTAGGGAGGTTTTTGTTTCACTTTGTTTTCTTGTGGGAGGAGATGAGTCTTAATAGTTGTAGATATGTTGAGCTGAAATGATGGGAAATCCTGAAAGGTGAAAATTTCTGGCAGATGGTTATTTATACTCAGGACTCATTTTAAAATTGAGATTTAAACAAAACAAAACAATGGGGACACCTGGGTGGCTAGTCGGTTAAGCGGCTGCCTTCAGCTCAGGTCATGATCCCAGGGAAGCCTGCTTCTCCCTCTCCCTCTGCCTGCCACTCCGCCTGCTTGTGCTCTCTCTCTCTCTTCCTTTCTCTCTCTCTGTCAAATAAATAAATAAAATTAATTTTTAAAAAAGGACACTTTTTAAAAAACAAATAAATAAACAAAACAAAAAACCCTCTTCAGTTCCAGGCCCTGTCCTAGGCCATAAGCACACAAAGATGAACAACTGTCTCTTCCCTTTGGGAGCCCATAATTAACAGGAGGAAATAGGTAACCAATTATGATATAAAATAAAAGTTGCAGTGATAAGATGATAGACACAGTGAAATGGGAACACAAAGGAGGGACTATATAATTCTGCTGACATTGTAAAGTCCAGGATGTCTTCCCAGGGTGAAAAGATGAGCACTAAATTCTAGGAAAATGTAACTGGGGGGAAAGCCCGAGTTAGATAGTAGTATTCATGTACAGCACACAGTGTATGCTCAGCAAATCATTGCAGGTGATCGATGGGCAGGAAGCACGAGGTCCTGGTTCATTTAAAAAGAGAAAGTCCAGGGCGCCTGGGTGGCTTAGTTGGTTAAGTGTCTGCCATCAGCTCAGATCATGATCTCAGGGTCCTGGGATCCACTCCTATGTTGGGCTCCCTGCTCTGCAGGGAGTCTACTTCTCTCTCTGCCCCTCCCCCCACTCATTCTCTCTTTTTCTCTCTCTCAAAATAAATAAAAATCTTTATAAAAAATAAAAATAAAAAAAAAGAAAATCCATATCATTGTCTATTTTTTTTCTTCTTTTGGAGTTTCCAGATGTCTCATAAAGGGAATATATTAATCACTCCCTTCCCCATTTGTAACCAACATGTTTACCAAGATAGAGTAAAAGAAATAAAGTGGAAGAAATAAAATTGGAAAAGAAAGAGATGGAAGAGGGAGGTATATAAGACTATTAATCATAGTTGCCTCAGGATGGTGGGGTTATGTGTGATTTTTGTTTCCTTCTTCATACTCTTCTGAAATGTCAAGGTTTCTACAAGGAACTATAATTGAAACTTGAAAAATATAGTTATAGATTCCATTTACTTACTAATTCGTTTAACAAATAAGTACGTGTTTAGTGCTTCTATGTGCTTAGCACTTTCCTCAGTGCTAGAATTAGAAGCTTGGAGGCTGTTTAACACAAGCCATTTGTTTTTGAGTGGTTAGAAAGACTGAGAGAGGGGCACCTGGGTGGCTCAGTCAGTTTAGCGACCAACTCTTGGTTTCAGCTGAGGTCGTGATCCCAGGGTCTTGGGATTGAGCCCACATCGGGCTCCCTGCTCAGTGGGGAGTCTGCTTCTTCCTCTCTCTCCGCCCCTACCCCGACTGGGGGGGGGGGTTTCTCTCTCTCAAATAAATAAATAAATCTTAGGGAAAAAAAAAAGACTTAGGATATACGACAACCCTAGGTAGGTAGGTAGTGATGGGACTCGAACAGGGATCACGCTCCCCTGGTTCTGGACTCTCCTCCTTTTATCATCTCAACACTACGTGCAGGAAGGACGTGATTTGACCAACCGCATAATCAAACAGCAGTATGTCCCTTAGTGGATATCCCGCCACATCCCTTTGATACACTAACCTGCCATTCTGTTTTCAAAAGTTACGTTTTGTAAATACCATTTCTCTATTCTGAAACCTTCACCAGCTGCTCTTTACCTCCCGAATTAAGTTCGGACTTTTCTACCCTGACATTCAAGGCCTTTTCCAGTCTGGTTTTTGCATACTTTTTAGATATTATCTTTGATATAATATTCTGTACATTGCTCATGTACAGAAAATAACATTTATCATGTATGGTCTTCATGTTCCATGACTATTCTCAGGTTTACTCCTATTATTAAGTAATTCTCTAAACAGAGGTGTGTGGTGTGAGGGAGAGACAGCCAGTGGCCAATCAATGAACAGGACTGTACCTTAAACTATTGATCATAAAGGCTTAACTTCTGTTTGGGTCTCTGCTTAACAGGTGTATGATTGTTGCTAAATAATTTTGGCTTCTTTGAAAAGCCTATGTACATTATAGGATTATTGTTCATTTCTTCATTTATGAATTCTAATGTAATGAGTTTTTTATTATTATTACGTATTTCCTATTCACCAAGTTCTGTGTTGGGTACTGGGCATTCATCAGAACAAGATGGGCATAGTCTCTGTGATCCTGGATCTAGAGGGAAAAGACAAAAACAGCAAGTAAACTAGAAGTAAACAAAGTCACTACAAATTGTGACAAATATGAAGAAAACAAGAGAGCAATAAAAAGAAACTAGGAAAGGATGAGTATGATAATATTTTAGCCAAACAATGAGAGGGAAGTAGCTTAGCTAATGGTAGGGAATACGTTTTTTAAGTAGGACCGTATGTACAGAAACCCTGAGATGGGAAAGGCTTTGTAATATTGGAAGAACTAAAAGACGACTCTTGCCAGGAGTGAAGCGGAGAGGAGAACGGCCTGAGATTATTTTGGAGATGGGCTGGGGCGGATCTTCAGGGCCTTACAGGCCACAACAAAACATACACATATTATTCTAAGGGTTATCGGATAGCAGGAGGGTTTTAAACCAGGGAGTGACAGACATATCTGATTTAAATTGTCCTGTCAATTGTGTGGAGAATAGAATGAAGTAAAAGCCATCAATTGTAACCCAAGGCAGTGATGATGAGGGCCTAGACTAAGGAGTGGCAGTATAGGTAGAGAGAAAAAAAAGCAGACATACTTAAGACATATTTTGGAGGTAGAAGTTGCGAAGATGCTATAGAATAATGAACTGGGCAAATTTAGCAAACTACAAAATACTGTGAATCCTTGGAGTTTTACTACCACCCCTCTGGGTCTTGTTGAACTGAGAGGGCTATGAGGAGTTCCTCGGCCGCCAGGCGGGCCTCCTGGTGTCTTCTCTTGTATGTGTACTGGATCACCTGTCCTACCCAACTAAACCTGCTCTTCTAAAAACTTTACCTTGTTCTTAAATTCGTTTATTCAAAAACTACTGAGCTCTTAGCGTTAATTAATCTAGAGGTAAAAGATTTGACTATAAATTGATCCAAAACACGATTTATATATTGTTTTCATTCAAAGATATCCTTTAAATACAAAAGAAGCTCCTTTATCAAACTATGAGAATTTTGTGCTGGCATAAGCAAAGTAGATCGATGGAGACTATTAGAACAGAATCATAATTTGCACTAATCATAATTTAAGGTTGCAGAGACTCAGTATTTTTATGTCTAACTAAGGAATGATGCATTAACTGAGTAAAGATTATTAAAAATAACCATTGCATAGAAATAGGTTAGATTTTAGAATCTTTATTTTACCAATAAAATGTAGTACAGCAGATTAATCTTAGTGAATTTCCCTATACCTTAGTAAGCCCAAATATGCTAGACAAACAACAAGTCCCCTACCTGCCAAAACAAAATGAAAAATGCTTCTTTTACTCCAGTTTAACCTCAATGTTCTTTGAGGAGGTTCTGAATTTCAAATAGATCCAGTCATTCCAGAATAATGATAAAGTCTAACCTATCTGCCTGCTTCAAGTTCTAGCCTTTGTTTAAGTAAGTGGATTAACATTTTCATTGTTGGGATTTTCTCCAATCTAGGTTTGATAGGTTATCAGCAATTAAAAAAAAAAAAAAGCCACCACCACCACAGCCCACCACAGTTTACTCCCCCCATTCTCAAAACCCCTTTCTTTCCCATAAGATCATATGACTCATTTATTTTTTTTTTAAATGCAGGCAGTGGTCTAATACCTAATACTAATCACAGTTGCAAAAGTTTTTCCTCATTGAGAAGCTTTTGATAAATGTTTGCCTAATATTATTATTTTTAAGTTCAGGTATCTCTTTAAAAGTTTTAATATGGGGAGTGTTAATGATTTCTATCTATTCTTTCCCTGTCACTTTTTCAGAGCACTTGTAGTATTAGACCAAAACAAGATTTTTTAGGGTTCATCCTTCTAAATACCCCAACAGGTGCCTTGGTGGTCTCCTTGGTGCTTCATGCCAGAAATTGTGGCTGGGACTTCTGAGCATGTCTGTTTTCCTACGTAATCTTTTTCACTGCATCGGGCCCAAAGGAGAGAGTAACCTAAGTTCTTTTAACAGGTCTATACATTTATTTGGGAATAGGAAGAGAGTTTCCATACCATGATCTGGCCTTGTCATCAAGGCACTTTCTTTCTTCCAAAGATACAGACTCTTTTTAAATTTTATTTTGACAGGCTTCGCCTTAATTCTGATGACAACAATGAATATTATGGCCTCTTGGATTGTACCTCCTTTTCTTTTTTCCCATTTCTTCACGATTTGCTCAAGTGTATGTTCTCTCTCTCCGAATTTTTCCTTAACACTGACATTTATAGCTTACATAATTTCATTGTCTCATCAATAATGGCAAATTGAAAAATAATTATGGTAGATATTGATCTATATTCTCTGATATACAAAGTAAAGTCATTTTATACATAAAATACATAAAATTATATCCCCCAAATGAGCAAAGTTTCCATTTATTCCAGTTTCCCTTCCTCCATCTCTTCTGACCAGATCTCAAGTTCACATCACCTATTAGCAGTATGACCATTTCTTACACAAGGAAGCACATCTGCATTCTGCCAAAAACGATCTTCTAGGAATGGCAGTTCAAAACTACATCCCTGACTTTCCAAGCCTTTCCCCTCACCTGTAGCTCCAGAACCTTCACTGTCAGCATGGAAATAATGGAAATTGGGGACTTTGCAAACTGGAGAGGCAGCTAAATGCAGCGGAACTGGCCCAGAAGCAGTCTCAGAAATTGGGTTCTTTCTAGTCTGAGCTGGAGATTCTAAGATACTTACTTAGCTTCTCTGAGCCTCGGCTTCCCTTTCTGTTAAATAAGAATAATACTTTATAGGTTCAAAAGTGTATCAGTGTACTTTATAAAGTGATATGTTGTTGTTGCTATCATTCATTTAAAAGTAAAGGCAACAAAAAATTTTTAAAAAGTAAAGGCAAAAATTGTAAATAAATAAATAAAATTAGGAATTTAAAGAATCAAACTTTGGAGGCCCTGGTCCAAAAATGCCTTGTCCTAATCTGAATTTCCCACCTTTCTGTTGTTAAATTGCATTACATTCTTGCTCCAAAACCAAAAATGTTTAAAATAACGTACATTCCCTGTTGTGTTTTAAAAGAGCTCTGCAAATATCCAGAATTCATTAGTCATTCACAATTAGAATGTTTTAATGGGAATTTAAGACAACTACACTGAGAGCATAGGAGTTTTATTAAGGAAGAACAAAGCAATCATTAGGAAATAAGACATTTTCAAGGAATTGGATCAGGCCCAAATGGAGGGAAACACTGGGACCTTGGAGAATCACCAGCAAGGAGAGAGAAATGGAGAGAAAGGTGGCGATACCAAGACAGACCTCACATCTTCTAGAATTTTCCTCTTTATGTAAAAAATGGGAGAACGCTCTCTTTATTCCTCTGTTCTCAGTAATGCTTCTAGGACCCAGAATTCAAGCAAGTAGTATATATATAAGATCAACCAGGTTTTTGTGCACTTGCCTAGGAACTCAACCATCACAGTGTTTCTGAAAGAAAAATGTATTCCAACTTCCAAAGAGCCAACCCTCAAATGCATTTTTGGAATGCAATCTGTTTGAAAGTGAAGTAACCAGGCAGCCTGTGTAAGTTCTCTTTTGAAAGAGTTTGCAGTTAGAAACATATCAGCTTCTGTGAAAAACTGTTTTCTACTGGGGGCTGAGTCTTTTGTAGCTATCTTATGTACTTTCTGGAAGGAGATGGGCTCTCAATATATAAATGAGGCGTATAGATTAAAACATTTAGATAGATTTTAAGATTTTTAAGACAGCCATGGAATAGTTTCACCATATTCAGACATCCTGGAGATCTTTTTTTTTTTTTATAGCCCTGAAATCAACCATTTACTTTAGGGTATAACAGGGCTTCCTTAAATATATCCTAAGAATAATCTCATCTATAATAAATCATATCTGTGTGAAAAAAAAAGCTCTGCAAAACGTGGAATAACTGTAACCATGTCCATGGTTTATTAACCCTCTCTGGACTATGTAGAATCACTTCTACTTACAATGTAAAAATTAAAGTGGCAGGCTGGGGTGAAACAATTTCCAAAGTACAACAAGTACTTGAACTTTTTTCAATCACGATAGTTATAACTTAGAATTTCTCTACAGTAATTTTGCTCAGATAAATGATATGAATAATGAATTATTCATTACTGAATTATTCCAGCCAACTCATCCCTTTAACACGCTAGCTTATGACTGCAACCCTAGTAAAATTTGTGTTCAAGAAAAGAGCTAACTTATTTTTTTCTTTCTAAGGGTAGTCACCCATAAGTAAGGTCCAAACCAGGACACTCTTCTCCAGAAAAATGCTAAACCAGATGAGATTATCAGGACAATAGGCATAAAACAGGACGAATGTGGGAAATCATGGCTATGGTACCCAAAGCATAGCTGCGTTTTGGCTGCCCAAATTTCCCTCTCAGCACAGCATGAGCTGCGATAGGGGGGAGGTAGCATGCCTTAGTGCAAAGAACTCACTGACCCAACTGACTCAGGTTCCTGGCTAGAGAACTGACACCTCATTCACCAGCTCTTTAAAACAGGAAACTAGAGAAAGGTTTCCTTCACCTCCTTCCAACCAGTGATCAGATCTCGCTGTTTTCACTTCCTAATTCCATCCACTTCTACCCACTATCCAAGGTACTATCACTACCTTGGTTCAGGTCATCCTGTATCACCTGCATGATTGTAGCAGCTTCCTATTGGCTTTCGGTTCTACCTCCTGACCCCTCCATTCCATTCTTCACACTGATGCCTAACTGATCTTTCTCAATTGATCATTCTCGTTTGTAAAATCCTTATTGGGTCCCCATTGTCCTCAGATCAATCTTTCCCTTGTACTATAAGACTCTCCATAATTGGATACTTATCTCCAGCTTCCCCTCTTAACCACCCCCTGTCCACTCCACCAGCACACTGTGCTTCAGCATTTTGAATTACACCCAGTTCCTGGAATGCACTTCCCATTTAACAATATTTTGCTTGAACACTTCCTCCTCCATGCTCCCCATTCTAGCCCACCCCATCCCACTCATGTGCCTGAAATTCCATCTTCATTACTTAGATCTCAGCTTAGAAAGGGCTTTCAGGAAGCCCACCTCCCCACAGGCCCCAAGTCCTTCCAATGCACTACCATCACAATAATCTCTCCTTCTCTCTTCAGAGTCCTTAATCAAACTGTGGGTTGCTTCTTTGTCTGAAATCCCATGGGACTGTGATCTCTATGAGGGCCTGCACTTCAGGTTTTCCTGGCCTTGACTTTCCAGCAATCTGTTTTGCACAACAGATCAAGAAAATCTGCTTGCTTTCATGAATGCCAGCCTGACTTTGTGCCTATTCCTAATCCCCAGCCTTCAGTCCCAATTTTTATTTTTTGCAGATCACAGTAAATAGCTAATCATACCATCTTGTCTCATTCATTTTCTCCCATGCTCTAGGCTTCTCCTTCAGTGGAAACAAATCCCATGTACCTTATGAGTGCCTGAGGGCAAACAACATATGGAAAGGAAAATTGGCTTATTGCCATAAAAAACACAAACTCAGCAGATTTTTCTTTCCTCCTAAATTTAACTCAATGAAGAAAAGTGCTTATATCACCAAAGCTTCGGAGACCCCAGGGAAGTCACTGACAGCTGATTTTTCAATCTCTCCTCAAAGTACTGTAGAGGGCAAATGCCTCCAGTTTTAGGATCCGTGCATTCACAAATTGGTGAAGGTGCTTAAAAATCATAAAATACTATAGAGAGACTCATTAAGAAATGTTTATGATCCCTGTATTCTTATTTCAAATTTAAGACTGTCCTTCAAACACAAAAGGATATAGAAGCATAGCCTCCCCCTCATTTGGGAGAATACCCTGGAAGCACAAAAATTTAGCTATGTGAAAATAAACAATGAGGATAAGCTTAGAGCAAACAATATAGTGATCTTCTGGAATTCAAGTATGAAGACAGCAACATCCATCCCTGGCTAAATGCATCCACTTCTTCTGTGAGCTCTATCTCAGGTCATATCCCTTTTGAAATCTCATAGCCGGGCAATAACAAACTGGATAAAATGTTGCCATTTGGAACCAGTGTGCCCACAGTTAAAGAGAAAAAATTTTTGCCCCTTGAGCCTAATTTCAATAACCCCTTTTTTTCTGTGTATGTTTATTTAAGGTTGCTTGAGAAGGGTGCCGGGATGGTCCAAGCTTCTATGAATACATTATGGACTAGATTTGTTAGAATAAATTGATCATATTTTAGGAAACTGTTCAGTATGCCAGTATTCTTTCTGTATTATTTATGTATTTGAGAGAGAGTGAGAGAGAGAGAGAAAGAGAGAGAAGGAGTAGGGGGAGGGGCAAAGGGAGGAGCAGACTCCTTGCTGAGCAGGGAACCCAACTTGAGGCTCCATCCCAGGACTCTGGGATGGTGATCTGAGCTGAAAGCAGATGCTTAAGTGACTGAGCCACCCAGGCACCCCTCTCTTTGTATTTTGAAAGAAGTGTTTTAAAAAATATTACTGGAGTATCTGGGAAACACAATTAAGTGCTTATTTATATACAGCATAAGTTAGCACCCACTGTATCTAGTAATTTAGATAGACCGTGAGTGGCCCACCCCATCCACTTTTTTCCTGCTGTGATTAGAAGGAAATCTCATAATGTCCCATACTGAGTGATCTGGTCTTGCCTCCTTCTCCAACTCCACCTCGCTGCTTGCCCAGTATGCTGTATCCACACTGGCCTTGTTTCAGGTCCTCAAACTCATGAGAATCTTACTTGGCTGGGCCTCTGCGTGTGCTGATCTGTCTGTAATGCTATTCTCTCACCTCTTTCCTGGCTGGTTGCTTCATAGACCTTAGATCTTCACTTTCCTGGAAAAGCATTGTTTGAATATCTGCTTCCTTCTCTCCTCTTTTCCTCTAACATAGTCCCTAGTTTTTCCTTTCATAGGGCTCATCCAATTTTTGTTTATTTGTTTGTATGTTGTCTCTTTCCTGCTAGACCGTAAACACGTTGAGGACAAGAGCCATCTCTAACTTGTTCATTATTGAATCCCTAGGACATGGCCTGGCACATACCAGGCTCTCAATATGCATTTATTGAATGAAGGTATGAATACTGGTTTGGAAAAATATATATGATGTTGGCTCTGTGGATTAGGTATGGCTTTGCATGGGTTTATATTTTATTATTCTCAACATTTAGAAATGTTCATATAGCATCACTATTGAATCACACATACAAAGATAGTCAGACTACAGTAATGAATTAAAGATTATTTTAAATAGTTTTGAGGAACACCAGTTCTCCAAGAATTGATGGCCACTGGAATAGATGTGGAAGGTTAAGAAGATTGTGCTAAATCTTGCTTATGCTAGGACATACCCTGGAAATTGTCTTTTCATTCTTTCATTCATTTTTTAGAGATCCTTGGTAAAAACATTTTCTTCCTGAGACTTTTTTAAAGCCTAAGCAGTGTAAATCTTCTCTCTTCAAAAAGTCCAGTAAATTCAAGTAGTTAGTTGGTTATAATTAATTGAGGTTTTTCATGCACCTAACAACCACTGAAGTCTAACTTTTGCTTTTCTTTACTTATGTAAAAGCCTTATTTAACGTTCTTTAACTCCCACTAGATGCCGTAGAGACAAAGTTGAACTCCCCATAGTGGTCCGTGACCCAATGGGAAACATGCATAAAGTTAGTTATAATTCAGTGTAGTCCAGTGAGGGAGTTATGCTCTCAAGAACTACCTCAACCAACATGAGGGTATCAGAGACAGTTTCCTATAGGAAGTGGCACACGAACTAGAACTTGAAGGGTGCATAGAGCTAAACCACGAGAAGTGGAAAGAAAGGGCACAGCATGCACAAAGACGAGACGCACTGAAACAAGAAGTATTTCACTGTGTTCCAGGCATTATAAGCAGCTCGGTGTTCCTGGAGCATAAACTTTGGAGGAGTAGAAACTGTTGAAGCTCGAGAGGTAGCCAGGGCCAGGTGCAAGAAAGGGAGCTCGTATCGTATTAGGGCGCTTGGACTTTATACTCCAGGCCATGGGGATCCACCAGAAGGTTTCATGGGAATTGTTAATAGTTAATCTCTCTGGGAATATATCCAATGGAAGTGAAAACACTAACTCAAAAAGATATCTGCACCCCCATGTTCACAGGAGCATTATTTACAATAGCCAAGGCATGGAAACAACCTAAGTGTCTATCAATAGATGAATGGATACAGATGTTGTATCATATATATATATATATATATCTATATATATGTACAGATATACAGACACACACAATGGAATATTACTCAGCCATTAAAAAAAGAGGAAATCCTACCATTTGTGACAACATGGATAAACTTTAAAAGCAGTATATACTAAGTGAAATAAGACATAGGAAGACAAATACTGTATACTCACTTATATGTTGAATCTAAAAACAAAAGAAAACTCGTAGAAAGAGATTAGCCTTGTGGTTATCAGACAAGCAGGATAGCGGGAGGAAGAGGGAATTGGAGGATGGTGGTCAAAATGTACAAACTTCCAGTGAGGAGATAAATAGATACGAGGAGGTAATGTACAACCTGTGACTATGGTAACACTGCTGTGCGATAGACAGGGAAGTGGTTAAGAGAGTAAATCCTAAGAGTTTTCTTTTCTTCTTTCTTTTTGCTGTATTTATAGGAGAAGATGAAGGTTATCTGAATGTATCGTAGTAATCGTTTCACAACGTATGTAACTCAAACCATCATGCTGTGTGCCTTAGATTTATACAGTGATGTATATCAATTATTTCTCAATAGGACTGGGGAAAAAATAGTTAATCTCCAAGAACATGTGAATTGAAAAATTTTATGTAAATTACTTTCCATTTTTACACTACTAGCAGTTGGAAGAGACATATCATGAACAAAAACTTCAAAAGATTTACAATTGGGCACTCTTAATTGTGTTTATTCCAAACACTTTCCACATCAAAATGGATGTTTAAAATGAATAAATTTGATATTGTGAAGTAGTCCATCTTTAGTCCTGATGTTTATTAAATAGAAAGATTCAAAAATCATCCAATTATTCTTGGAAAATGTGCATGAATGTGTGGTATTTGGAACTCTATTTTAGAACCCAAATGTCATAGACATCTGGACACAAAAATTATGCAAGAGAGACCTTTAGAAATGTGTTACTAATTATTGACTCTTCCCTGCAACAACACAACTGAGCCTTTGTTATACGCACTATGTGCAGTACTGCTATAGACTGTGGCTTTTTTCACATTATGGTTTATTTTCATGAGATATTTCTCATAACGAGCATCACAAAGCACTTCATGGAGTTAATAATGAAGCTAGTAAGGCTCAGAAGTAAATGAATTATGTTAGCAGTGATGAATAGACAAAACAATAGCTTAGAAAAACTTGTATAAGAAAGGAAGAGGAAGAAATATGATCAAGCTAGCTGAAGAATTAGGCAACTAGGAGAATTCAGGGCAACTAGCTATAACGGAGAAGCCACGTGCAGTTGTGAAGTCAGGAGAACTGGATTCTAGTACTGGTCATATAGCTTACCAAATATGTCTTTTCCTCTCTCTGTGCTCTAATTTATTATCCATAACATGAAAAGATGGTACTTTGTAGTGTTTAAGGTCTCCTTCTATTGTAAAATATAGTTTATAAGAGTTTAAAATACCATGAGTTCAACTACTGTTAAGTAACTACTATATGCTACTATATGCACCAGGAACAGTTCTCAGTGATAGTGTCTAAGAACCAGGCAAGATCCCGGTTCTCACAGAGCTTAAATTCTACTGTGGAGGAAAGACAAACAGAAAAAGAGCTATAAATAAGATAATCGTAGCTGGTAGCAGGAACTATGAAGAAAATAAGACAGGATCATATTCTAAAGAGGAACTGGGTGGTCTGGGGCAACATTACAGAGACAAGCAGGGAATGGCTAAAGACCTAAAGAAAGAAAAGAATCCAGATTTGTGAAATCCAAGAGCCAAGACATTCCTGATGGAAGTTACAGTGCCAAAGACCGGGGTAAGGAACAGACTAGATTTCCTTGAGAAACACAGAGAAGCCAGTGGGGTTGGAACATAGAAATAAGTGGAAGAAGGACAAGAAAAAAGGTAAACTAAGTCATGTAGATCCTGATAGGCTGTGGTAGGAAGTTTGAATTTTATTTTAAGTGCAATGGGCAGCACCAGGAGGAATTTAAGCTGGAACGTGACGTGATCTAATTTATTTAAAAACATCGCTTTGGCCACTGTGTTGGGGCTTGATTGCAGATGGCACAGGGAAAGCAAAGAAACCAATTTCAGGGGCTCTTATAAAATGCCGGATAAGAGATAATGGTAGCTTGGACTAAGATGAAGAGGGGGAGGCCTGAAACGTGCTGAATGGTGATGTATTGGTCTAAATCCTTGTATTTAAATGTCTTCAGTGTTAATGTGATACTTTAGAAGCTGGCTCAGATTAACTCATAAATTTTGTAACCTTGATTTAAATTCAATGAAAAATGAAGGAGGTCAGTGAGGATAAGAGTAATGCCAAAGAAATGTCATTTGCTCTGAAAATTTCTGTACTGAATTTGGTGCCATGCATATTTGGGGATTTTCACTCAGGTTTGCAAATAAAGAAAAATGGGGTATTTAGAAAAAGAAATCCTATATCTTTACAATAGCTTGATGACAAGAATGGATTCTAGTAGATATTGCTAATTATATTTTTTTAATATATGAATTTATTTGGTAGTCTATTTTGTGAAACATTAGAGTAGATATTTTCAAAGGGTGGTCTCCTTAGTTTGAACAATTCCTCTAAACCAATTTGGCACAATTAAACAACTGAAACTATCCTTAAAAAAATATAAAACATATCAGTGTCTTCTGCTATTTCATTACACTTGTAAAGTAATACCGAAAAATACACTGGCCAATAACCGTAGAAAATCAAGACGTGTACTCAATTCAGAGAGAACTAAGGAATAAAGGCTGTTACAATTGCCTGTTTCTTACTTAAAGATATTAGCCTTCTATATCAATATGTATAATATAAACATAGATACTTCTTAGATTTAAAAAATGTCATTTGTAGGCTGCTTACTTAAAACCTTAAAATAATTTTCCCATAGAAATAATATAACCTCCCAGGCCAGCCCATATGTTTGTTATATATAGTCAATATTATACAGTCAATTATTAGTGCATAGTACCATACCTTAAGGTTACAGGAAGTATAAGGGCCATCTTATGCAAGAGGAATATAAAGAATAAAAATATTTCCATGGTTTCTTTAGATATAGGCATAACTCTGGAAAATTATTTTGCCATACAATAATTTTGAGATTCTACTGTCTCCTTCTGTGCAACTCCCAGCCCTAAAAGTCCTGGGCTCTTAAATTCCTTGGGCATCTACTAGTTAATTGAACCCAATTTTGTATACTCCCCAAATTGCTCTTTACCCTCAGATTATCTGCCTCCTCTCCTTGCCAAAATTATTCTAGTTTTTCTTCAGTGTCATTTAAAAGTTAGGAAAGCAATCTGACTAAACAACATATTAATCTATAAATGGCTTGCCAAAGAGTAAACTTCAGAACTATGTGTACCTTAAAAATGGGTGCCTGTTAACCTGAGTGAATCCCTAACATAAGTTCAGGTAATCTGATAAAGTAAAAGGATTTTCACACAATCTGGGATAGCATATAGTAAAGGAAAAAAGAATGGAGCTACATAATTTTTCCTACTTTCTTTACTTCCAGAGTCTCAGCTTCTGTAACAGCTCCATGTCCATGTACAAATTCCTTCATGCATTTTAACCAAGTCAGTCTTTCCTACAGTTCTATGAGTGGCTAATATCCTATTTGCAGAAGAAATTGATATATCTCTACTCTTCTCAGCCCTATATCAAAGATCCATCCCCTTAGAATATACCCCGGGTGAGCTTTTCCTCCAAGCAGAGCTAAGTACCAATCCGTCAATTATCTAAGAGTCAGCTTTTCACCTCCACTCAAATAGTTCTTGAAATCTTTTGTGTTTTCTATAAAGTTTTCCTTGGCTGGTCAGAGAACACTAATTGCATATATGGTGCGCCTCTGTCTGGAACTGAGAACACTTCTGTCTATGCCTCTTATTTGGTGAGACAGGGTAGAAAAGAGTTCCAGACCAATTTTTGTGCTAGTGCTGTCACTAAGCTTAAGCAAGTCATTTCCCATTTTGCGTGTCTGTTTCCTCAAATAACTGGAAGAGGGACGTGTGTGTATAGGGGGTTGTAAGGGATGTATAATACCCACTCATCTTCTCTACCAAATGGATGTCCAGATCAAGTGAGATGATTTATCTGAAAACTCTTTGAGGGGTGCCTGGGTGGCTCAGTCGTTAAGCGTCTGCCTTCGGCTCAGGGAGTGATCCTGGCGTTCTGGGATCGAGCCCCACATCAGGCTCCTCCCCTGGAAGCCTGCTTCTTCCTCTCCCACTCCCCCTGCTTGTGTTCCCTCTCTTGCTGGCTGTCTCTATTTCTGTCAAATGAATAAATAAAATCTTTAAAAAAAAAGAAAAGAAAAAAGAAAACTCTTTGAATAAATAGAAAGCACTGTATTTTAAAAAGACAGCTATTTGTTGGGCTCACGCTATGTCCAGGCACTGTGCCCAGTACTTATCTGTGCTTCATATCATTTAATCAACCAACAAGAAGGTATTCATAACCCCATTTTACAGAGGAGGAAATGGAGGCTTGGATTGGTTCAATGCCAAAAGTCCAAAGGATGTGGTCAGCCCTCTAGTCATATGGCACATCGAGGGGAGAGCCGGACCAGGAGCCCAGGCCCGTCCGGCTCCAACGCCTGGCTCTTCACCTGGATTATACTGCCAGCCATTCCACACATGGAAGTCAGACCTAGCTGCCTCCTCTCTTCTTATGAGCCATACATACACTTACCCCTAAAACAGGCATCCTAAATCCAATCTGCTAATTTTATAGTGACTTATTCTACTTATTTTGCTGTTCATGTGTTACATGTCAATGTACTCTGTAAAATCCATAAACTTCTTTAAGGCCCATTTCCTCTCATGTTCTTTATTTTGTTTCTAACACAGATGTATAAGCAACCTTTCCAAGTATTTTATGATGAGGAGGAGGAAGAATCAAGAATCTAGGGTTGGGGGAGGGTGAATGAATCTATTGAAAAGGGTCCACAAAACAAATGCTCCTCACGGGAGCAGCCGAGAGTGTTCATATTTTCTAAGTGGCCAGCTATAGTATAGTTAAGCACCAAAATATGCTAATATTGTGTAAAGATAATTTTAAAAGTTGTGTGTGGGTAGTGAGTTGTGAGTCATATATTGAAAGAGGCTTAGCTTTTTTTTTGTATTATATAAATAATTGGAATCACATTTCAGAAAACTGCCCAAAATAGAGCAACCAGGATTAAAACCTTTTAAAAAAAATACATTGAATAATTTCTTTTTTTCTCAGAAGTTGACATTGGTTTATATCTATATAGTAGAACAAAACTAAGTATTTTTTATCTCTGTTATACAGGTGTGAAACATAATGCAGAAAATGCACAAGTTATGCCTTTCAAGGCCGTGAATAATTGTGGCCAATCTTGGGCAAGAAGTCAGGCATCCCAAGAGTGGAATTAAAAAAAAAAAAAAAAAAAAGTCAGCTCCTGAGCTACACAGAGAATACCTGTACACACACTTTCTTCTGAGCCTCTGTGACCACGGAAAACCACGGGGGAGATGATGTGAACAGAGAGCCTCTCTTTCTAGCCTCTGGCAGTGAGTAATTCTTCTACCCAATATAACTTTATGAAGGTCACCTCCCATCTTCTGCTTTTGAGTCGAGGCAGAAAGAGAAATGTTTTGAAGGGTCAGTATGAGAAAGATTCAGCTCTTTGTGTTTAATTTTGCCTCTTCCTTTTCAAAATGTTATCTTGGGACTGTAGTTGTCAAGACCATCATGTGTCGAGTATAGTCACTATCTGGGGAACTACTGTTAGGTACTTCCAGAATGCTATTGCCTAAGAACGAAAATCAGAATGTATACAAATATGAAGGATAAGACCTGTGTTCTATAGATGAGATGGACTGTAACTGAATGCCTGAGAAAACTGCAGCCATCCAAGTCTCATCAGGGGGATTGCCTTATTCCCTGATCTACCCTTAAGGTGATTGAGAGGAAGTGAAAATCCTAACTAGGATAGCAAGGCCAGGCCAGGACAAAAGGCCAAGTAGTGAACGTCAGGGTGAGAGGTGGGGAGTTCTGAGGTCACTGTTTATTATGCCCTCTCTAAACAAAATGAAACAAAACAAACAAAACAAGTCAAAATTGTTAGCAGACTGCAAGAATCTAGGAATGGGAAAAACCAAACTCATCTCCCCAAACAGAAGAGTTGGTAGTGTTTCTCCTGCACTGGTCAGGAGAAAGTCATTTACTCTACCAGACTCAGTGTGTCCAGCTCCTGGAGAGTAAGTGCACTCTGTTACAGTGAAGTCAGGGATATTTTAGCTGGCCTTTTTTTTTTTTGTCTGGAAGAAATGTCTCACAAGTCTGGCCAGTTTCCCTTCGCTATGAGTCCACGCTCAACAAGTGGCCCTCTGATTTCTAATTTTACCTCCTATTTAAGGCAGGAGTGGAGAGGAATATCAAGGTCTCCAAACATGTCTATATCTTTTATAATTAATTAATATGTTTGCATTTTGTTTTGTATCTCAAGCTTTTATGACTGTTGAGGTTAATAGCTACACCTAATAATTGAGTCAGTTCAAGTTCATTTACAAAGTCAGATTTCTTGGACACACCTCGACATACCTGGACTAAAACCTAAAACACATGATTTGAGTAGAATAAGGCAAACACGTTGGCCAGCTAGCTTTTCTCTATGATTACTTTATGCCGTACTACTATAACTGCAACAATAGGAAGAAGATTTTTGTGGCAGATGAAACAGTTTTTTGCACTTCATAACTGAAGACAAAGAATGAGCAAATGCTACAGGCGACAGAGGTAATAACGCTGTTTCAACTCTAAGCATCTGACTTTTGAAAATATTTGTGTGAAAGTTAAAAATTTTACAAGTTGTATGCATGCCCAATATTGTTTAACATAGCTAAAGACTGTTATACAATATTGAGGAATGCAATCAATTCTTAAATTATGTTTCCTAGTCCATGTTAGGCATTGTGTATAATGTCTGGAAATCCTCATTGAACAAGGCATACAAGTAAATAACTAAAATAATCAGTGATGGGGCGCCTGGGTGGCACAGCGGTTAAGCGTCTGCCTTCGGCTCAGGGCATGATCCCGGCGTTCTGGGATGGAGCCCCACATCAGGCTCTTCCGCTATGAGCCTCCTTCTTCCTCTCCTACTCCCCCTGCTTGTGTTCCCTCTCTCGCTGGCTGTCTCTATCTCTGTCGAATAAATAAATAAAATCTTTGAAATAAAATAAAATAATCAGTGATGAACTGTGAGATCATGTACAAGGCATAGTGATGGCAAGGGACAGAAAAGTCCCTGCTCTTGGGACTAAGACAGCTCCCTTTGAGCTAGGTTTTGAAAGAAATGCCATGTATTTCTCTCTTGGCCGAGGAGGAGAAAGGGAATTCCAGGTAGAGGAAATGGCTGGGAAGCAAAGCCTGGAAAGTATGAAACAGATTGGTTTGTACAGCACATGGCTGGAATATTCCTGTTCCAAGCAACAGGAAGAGGTAGAAGGCATGCCTGTTAATGACTTAATCAAGTGGGTGTTGGAGGGGTTGTAGGTGACATTGAAAATGTGGAAACAGCATGACATTAAGAAAAGTATAGGTGTCATGACAAAAAGGTAAAGGTGAGCAGGAGAGAGGAAGGCCAGCGAAGAGTGTAGGTCCTGAATTAAGGCAGTTGTAATGAGGCTGAAAAAGAAAAAGCAGGTTTGAGAATGGTTTGGCAGCTAGAATTGGTAGGGCTTTGTGACAGATTGTGTTTGGGGGCGAGAGAGGGAGGAACTAGCATAACGCCCAAATTACTGGCTCTGGAACATAGGGATCTTTTATTATATCTTTCTCTAAACCATTATACATTATTCATTGTGAGATTGAAGATGTGCCTGTGTAGTGGAACATCATTCATTTCCGACTAAGGGAATCCCTAGATTAGAAATCAACCCCACCTACTCCCATCCATGCTTTTCCTGTCCATTTTGTGCTTTTCTCAGGAAGCTATGAGATCTGGCTCCAGGGGAAAAACAAAAACAAAAACAAAAAACATGTATAACTAAAACAGACCTATTGTCCTAGAGAAAGAATTATGAAAGCCAGAAGATACAATTAAACACATTTGGAATGCTTAGAACTAAGTGTCCGTGGCTTTATCACAGACTGTAGCTGTCCTCCGTGTGTACAGCTCTGCCTGGTTTTCATTAAGCAAAGAAACTGGCTTTCAGTAGCAAAAATGTAAAAACTTATCAAGTTACAGGATAACCAGAGACTTGCGCTTGAAAATGTAGATGTATGTTAACAAAATTCCATCTTGCTCTTTTCTACTGCATAAAAATAATGAAGCAAATAGATATTATTCACAATATATATTGCATTCTCATATTGAGGATGTTTGAGGGTTAAACAGTTTGCAGGAATATTATTTCTCAGATTTTGCTCAGAGAGTCGTATTGCTTCATATCTTGCCTCCGTGTGGCCTTTAGGGAGGCATCGTAGTGTCGTGGTGGGTAAGCTAAGCTCTGGAGTTAGATTGCCCCAGGTCAAACACCAGCTCTGTCACTTACCCCATTGGGCACTTCACCAGTTGCCCCTGACGTCTTGTCACACACACATGAAACTAATAATATCAACATGATCTTTGGGTAGAGCCCAATTCCAACATAGAAATAGTAGATAGGATATATGATCTAATTCAGTGGTTCTCAAACTTTACTGGGAGTTAGAATCATCAGAGGGCTTGTTAAGACACAGACTGTTGGTCCCACCCCCACGTTTTCTAATTTAGTAGATCTGGGGTGGGGATCAAAAATTTGCACATCTAGCAAATTCCAGGTGATGGTCTGGGTCCCGTACTTTGAGAAATACTGATCTAATTGAAAAGGGAATTCTTTAGAAAAAAAGAAGAGAGGCATAATAGTACTTAGAAAACATGAGTACACAGTTTGTCATGATTTTATTTAGGAAGCTAGACTGTAGATACTGGGAAATCCACTGGCTGATGAACCATTCATTTAAGTGAGAATCACTAACTTTGTTTTATTACTAGGATGACCTTGAGTTTCTACCATTGTAGGAATGCATCCCCATAATTAGTGTGCATTAGCCCCATTCAGAGAAACCAGTTAATTCAACTCACCTTTTCCAGGGTTTTATGCTTGAACCTGAACCAGACCAAACCATGAGCCATTAACTGAATATACCAGACTAATTTGTTGAACTCTAGAACTAAATTAAATCGCAGGGATGTCTGGGTAGCTCAGATGGTTACGTGTCTGCCTTCAGCTCAGGTCATGGTCCGAGGGTCCTGGGGTGAGTCCTGCATCAGGCTCCTTGCTCAGTGGGGAGCCTGCTTTTCCTTCTGCCTGCCGCTCCCCCTGCTTGTGCTCTCTCTCTCTCTGACAAATAAATAATAAAATCTTCAAACATAAATTAATTAAATGCCAAATACCCTTATACCCTTTCCCTCAAATGTGAGCCAAATGAAAGATTTGTTTTAAAAAAAAATGAACTAGTTCAAATTAGGAAAACTTTTAGTTTTTTAAAACAATTGAAATCCAAGATCCTATTTCCTAACATACCAATTCATTAAAAGTGAAATGAAACAAAACAAAACGCTGTTTAAGATATCCCTAGACCAAGTAACAAGTAGTAGTTGACTGAAATGCTAAAATAGTAAATCCCTCTAAGAGTCTGGGTCCCAGCAAGAAAGAACATTCCACTCATAGGGTTCAAACCAAGACACTTCAATGAAGAAACTCCTTACTGTGATGTGGGAAGGGATTTAAGGAAACAAAAGAGGGATGTTGGGGAACCAACAGCATAAAGTGCTTACCAAGGGGTATAGGAGGCTAGAGAAGAACATGGCCTCTACTGAACCCCATGAGAAGAGCCGTGAAAAAGAGGCTGTCAAGCAGGAGTTGTGGTCTTGCGGAACACCCCATCCTTACCCCCACCCCCCACACCACAACATATACAGATTAGAACAGGGTTGCTAAATCAAGAAGGAAATGAAGAAGAAATGCCCCAGCCTTTCTCTCCTCCCAGCCTCCGATCACTTCCTGATGCCTCCCCCCCCCGTCCCCCGCCCCATCTGAACTGAAAATCTGGTGTCAGTGGAGCCCCAGTGACTGACCTATAGGGGTCAGCTCCCTGGCAGGGAAGTGCAAGTGGTGGAGGGCACATGGAGACGGACCAACATAATCTCCCTTTTCACTAAGTTAATGCTAGACACTAGATGAAGTATTAGTAGCTGAGTTAATATATGTAAAATTCTTAGAAAAGTCGCTGGCAGGGAAGAAGCATCGTACTCTGAAGGTTAGCTATTATTGTTGCTACAGACTAGCACTGTTTGTGGATAAGGAAACTAAGGCTCATGGTCTTTAAACAACTTTTCCTTAGTTAGCACTAGTGACAGAGCCCCCATGCAAATCCAGATTTTCAGATTCCAATTTTGTACAAATTCTGCTATGAAAATTGACTGTTGCAACATATAAGGTGATGTGTTTCATACATGATTAATTTTATAATTTCTTGCTTTTAGAAATAAAGCATCTTTATTTATTGTTTGGACCTGACTAAAGAAACTGAAACCAAATTAAGACCTTATATATTAAAATAAAATAAAATGAACTATCATTTCAAAGACAATTCTGTACATATAATAATAATTATAGTAATAGTAATGGTGATAGTAGTAGTAATAGTAATAGCTGTTAAAATTTTTGAATGTTGGGGCACCTGGGTGGCTCAGTCGGTTGGGTGTCTGCCTTTGGCTCCGGTCATGATCTCCAGGTCCTGGGATCGAGTTCCGCATCGGGCTCCCTGCTCAGTGGGGAGTCTACTTCTCCCTCTCCCTCTCCCTCTGCCTCTCCCCTCCACTTGTGCTCTCTCTTTCTCTCAAAAAGAATAATGAATAGATTAAATCTTAAAAAAAAATTTTTGAATGTTTATTTTATGTCTAGTACTATGCTATTTTTCAAGTCTTGTACTAATATAACCACTAATCTATGTCACTTTTTTAATTTGAGTATAGTTGACATACAATGTTACATTAGTTTCAGGTGCATTATGCTCTGCTCACCACAAAGGTAGCTACCATCTGTCACCAGACAATGCTCTTACAATACCATTGACTGCATTCCCTGTGCTGTACCTTTTATCCTTGTGACTTATTCATTCCGTAACTAGAAGCCCGTATCGCTCGCTCCCTTTTACCTATTTTGCCCATTCCCCTCCCCCCCACTCACCCATTTTTTATTTCCTGTTTTTCTTTTGTTGGTTTTTTTTTTTAAACTTGGAAATAATTCACTTGGAGGATTTTGCAATTGGTGAATTAAATAAATTTTTTTTAAAGATTTTATTTATTTATGTGACAGAGAGACAGCCAGCGAGAGAGGGAACACAGCAGGGGGAGTGGGAGAGGAAGAAGCAGGCTCCCAGCGGAGGAGCCCGATGTGGGACTCGATCCCGGAATGCCGGGATCACGCCCTGAGCCGAAGGCAGACGTTTTAACGACTGCGCTACCCAGGCGCCCGAATTAAATAAATTTTACCTGACTCTGCTGGCCCTTGTCTGACCATTCAAGATTTTATAAAGTCATTTAAGATGTGATACATATAGTATCTCAAAAAAAAAAACCCTCCCAGATAACAATATATTTTTTCCCTATAACTGTTGGAGAACATGTTCATCCCATTATCCTGCCATGATACAAAATTAGCCTTAAGGCCAGAGGCATGAATTGGCCATGCATTCGGTATTTGATTACATGAAATAAGACATCTTGAAAATAAACATAGTTAGCTTTTTGTGTCAGGTCAGCTTTTTTGGCAACAGATTTTAAACAATGAGATAACCATTTACCCTTAGGTCTTTGCATTTTAGGTTTTTAGAGTTTCAGTTCCAAGAAGGTGTAATCAGTAAGCTGAAAAATCACATGTACATTTTCAGTCAGCTAAAGAAACAAACAAAAAATGTTTTTTTCTGTGGAGGTGATTTTTTTATCCTGTCACACTATCTGTCAGTTTTTCTCTGATGAGGGAGCAATTATCAGACAAGGGTACTCTAACCAGTAGCTCATGATGAAATTTCAGTTTTTTCTTGGCAGTCAAGTTTCAGAGTTGTCAGTAAGAGTCCTTGTAGCAATAGCATTAGAGAGATGTCTCTACTTTGCAAATGAACCACATGAAAGAAGACAGTCTTAGATGTACATCCTGTGCTTTACTTTCTACTTTGTTTTCTACTTATGGCATGGGTTGGCCCAAAAGAAATTACCTGATTATAGTATAAGCTGAACCATACGAAAATCCAATAGTTGGCCAATGATTGATTGCTAAATGCCAGTTTGACATCGGACAGCAATGTCAGATGGTTTGTCCTAATAGTTCTGATACTGATTGAAGCAGTCCATGCCCATGGAACAGTGACATTTCATTTACAGCCTCTTGTAAAATTCACACCATTGGTAAACATATTGCCCTTGCACATTTGACAAATGAGGGTCACTTAATTTTTTTCCCCTTTTGTTGAGGATTTCAGGCAAATATGAACGTCCAAGAAATCTGTGCAGTTGAGACTTTAAGGTGTTCCTAAAGGGTTTATACGTGTAAAGTGTCTAACCAAATTCCTGGCATATGATAGGTGCTCAGAATAATTGAGTCATTTGGTCACTAGTCTATCTAACGGTAATATAGTAGCATACTGTGATATGGTCTTTACTGGTTACACAAAGCTGTTATATGCATTATTTTACTTAGAGTCAGCTTCCTAACACATTCAACTGACATGTCAAATTATATTCCAAGTTTAAAGGCAGTATTGCATTATTATATAAATACTCTTCTAGTTAACAGAGAAATTGAAAAGGAAAGGATTTTTTATGCATTTATGAAAGCTGGATATTAGGAAATATCATAGTTACTTTTATTTTTTCTGGTGAGATTGGGAGGTGATTTCTTATGCACAGATGTCTGTCTTGTGGTGAACTTGAGGAATTGACTTATGTGATTAACAAGGAAACATCAGTATTTTTTATAGTTTCAAAGAATGAGATACTGATTTTATAATTATGGCATTATACTCCAATTCTCATATATAGTCTATACCCAAATTCTTACAATTTGACAAGTTCGCTAAAACCCCTGTATGTCATTTTCTCTTTGATGTTACTATCACTGCTCTTAAGTACAGAGGAAAGTGTGATGCAACAGGCGGATGGGTAGATGAGTCAGCTGGCCGCGACAGCTGTACACATGGCCCACAGGTGTTTGTTTGGCTTTGGTATACTTTATGGGCAGAAGTTTTTAAAGGGTCCCACACCACTTTACGAATCTATTTTTTCTGCAGTTCCTTTGTACCAACCACATCTACAGAACAGGCCCTAAAGTTCAGCAGTTTTCACCTCCAGAGGAGAGGAAGTTTGGTGATTTCCCTCAGCAGTTTGGAGCCAAGTCAAATCCCAGGGCTTTGCAGGTGCAGATTTACAATGCAGGTGGGATTCACAGGTCGGCGACCTGGAGCATTGTATGTTTAATAAATTCATAGGAGGTCCTGATGCTGTTGCTCAATGGACCGCACTTTGAGCAGCGAAGAACTAGATATTTCTATGTTTTTGACCAACTAGTATCTCAGAAGTAATGAGACCAAGCTCAAACTTACCATCTTCCTCCTAAAACCAAACAGTCTTCCTCTTGAGTTCTTATTAACTTTTACCATTATTAATTCTCCACCAAACCTCAGAGTAATGCAGGGCTCCTTCTTATGGCTCCCCGTATCACATCCAAATCAGTTTTGAAGTTCTCATTCTTCCCCCATGGCTATTAAGCCCATTCTTTACTTTTCATTCTGCCCCTACTACTGGACCAGACTCTAGGACCTCTCATTCCTAACTCCTCTGCCAGCTCTTCCCATCTCCACTCAACCAACTGAGCTCCATTCACAACTGCCATTCTAAAAGCACTGCTTGTTTATAGTAATATTCTGCTGAAGACCATCTGGAATAGAGTCTAGAGTACCTTACCTGGAACCCTAGCCCCACGCTCCCATCCTGCTTTTTCCATGCTTATCTCCTTATGGATGTTCTTACATGCAAACCTTATGGATTACCTGAATACTTTTGGTGCTTTCAGTTCTCCTGATTGTCCCAAATTCCTATGTCACTTTAAGTGTCCTATGTATGCTACAAAATGTCATAAGCATCTAAAAGAGCCTGGAGTGAACAGCTTCATGACCCAAGTGGCATTTCATTAGGCCTTGAGGGTAATAAGGATTTCTACAGAGATTATTAACTGTTTCTTTCTACATTTCTGTATTGTTGGATTTACTTAATGGACATTCGTCATTAAAAAAAGAAATTCAATAAGTTTAAATTTTTAATGAATAGATTAATAACAACAACAAAAGAGCATCCCTTGGGCTTCTGTTCCCATTGCACAGTCCATAACCAAGCAGGTATCCCACTGCAATTATTTTTCTTGTTTCTGTTTTACACCAAGCTTCTCCCCAGGAGGGAGTGTACCTTGTTCATCTTTGTATCTCCAGCATTAAGTGTAGTGTGTAGTACAAGGCAGGCATTCAATCAGGAGGATCTAAGGTTTAAGAGCCTAAAATTTATACAATATAGGAGCCCCTCTTTAAGAAATAGAATTGAAAATTTTCTCTAAACTTTCAAAAACATATGATCTTGAGAAATACATTGCTAGGGCCCCTTTTAGGATCTTGGAAGGGGGCCATGCAAATGTGGGGGTTTGGGGCGGGGCAGTAGATCCCAAAGCTTAAACTACTTTAGCCCCATAGTATAGCCTCCTCTGCTCCATGATTTTTTTCTGTTGTTGTTGGGTTAGTAGTATTATTTTAATGAAAAAAGATTGAGTGAATCTCCCCCCCACCCATGTACAAGTCATCTTTCATTGGGTGTTAATTCTAAAATAGAATATGAAAGGATTCAAGGGTGCCAGGCAAAGGCCATGGTCAGGAATACAGAATGTGCCTCCACAATGGACCCTCTTCAGTGATACTTGCCTAGCCAGTCATGTTTGAGTTCCTTGTAGCGATGGCAGTAGTTGAAAAGCATGTAAGCTGCCAGCACCATAGAAGTCCCAGTGACACCTGCCCTTTCTTCACATTGACATACTTGATGTAATATCCGTAGTAACCACCTTGAAATGCTCCAGCAGTGCCTTTAGGATGAAATCCCGCATCAGTATCGAGCTTGGCAGCTCTCCTAGTTTGACCACCACGAGCTGCTTCTCCTTCGTGGGTATGGATGATGCCATCTTAGAGTCCTGGGTGTCTGCTATCAATATTGGGTGAATCTTACTGATTCAATTGTAATTTTCACATCCGTGACCTTTCATGTTGTCCTCTCTGAACATGGGGCACCTGGCATCCATCTGAGGGTGTTCCACTTTTAGGAAACCAACTTCCTTTAGGTTACATGCTGCACGGGCACTTAGATTTCCTGGAGTTTGTAGGAATTTCGGATACCTCTGGGATCATTCTTTAACAGCACAACCTTTACTAACAAATGTTCTAATGAAGCCAGGTTTCAGCCTCTATGTATTTTGAAATGAAAACATTGCCTTGTAACACCACCATTCTCTAAGTCTTTCAAAATGTGTTCCAAATATTTCCTTCTAATTGGAAACTTCCCTATGAAATCATAGACTTTGAATTCAGTTTATATTCTTTTTGATGCTTTTCAAGGGCACATTTCTTATAGCTAGTTTTACAAGAGGGAACACTTCTTTGTAGTTTCATGTTATTAAAAAATATTTATATATATATGAAGTACATTTCATATATATGTATTTCACTCTTAAATATTTCAGAAAAAGTTACTGAGATTCATTAATATTTGCTATTTGTGTGAAGAAGGGCAGCTGAAAGGTACATTGGCCAACATCTCCCTATCTGAAGTTGATTCCCCTCCCCCAGCTATTGTCACCCTGTTTGTTGCATTCATAGCACTTACAACAAACTGTTACTATCTTGCTCATATCTTTGTTTATTGTTTATCTAGGCACCTCCTAGATGATGGGTAAATCTTCAATGTCAGCTGTTCTTTTTTTCTTTTTAAGATTATTTATTTATTTATTTGACAGAGATAGCCAGCGAGAGAGGGAGCACAAGCAGGGGGAGTGGGAGAGGAAGAAGCAGGCTCCCAGCGGAGGAGCCCGATGTGGGACTCGATCCCGGAACGCCAGGATCACGCCCTGAGCCGAAGGCAGATGCCTAATGACTGCGCTACCCAGGCGTCCCTGTCAACTGTTCTTTAATGACACTACTGGTTGTGAAGACTGTTCTATTTCCCACCAGGTCTTTAGGTTCTAGGTCTGTAAAATGCTGTATCAGAAGAGAACTATCTCCCTGGTTGATCCTTGTGTGCTTCTCACATCAGCTCCAAAGGGCTTAATTTACAAGAGCCTCTCAGCCCCCTCTTCTTCTCAGCTGCCAGCTGACTCGTTCCATTTCCCTTCCACTGCCTGCTAACTAAATCAGCCTGGTAGTCCTTGAGTGCCTCTGTTCACTTCATTTCCTCTGGATTGCTTTTCCCCCCAACCCTTGCACAGGAATGATTTGAGCCATAATTTTCCTTTTGATTAGCCAAGTGATCTTGGAAAGACCTCTCTGAACCTCAATTTCTTCATCTGTAAAATACAGATATTAAGAGTACCAGTGTAGGTGGTGTCTCATAGGACTTCAGTAAATGGCAGCCATCATCATCATTGTTGTTTTTATTATTAATGTCTTTCAGGCTTCACCTCTTTGGATTATCTTCAGTCATTGTTTATCATTACTGATAATTTGAAAATAACTTCAGAATTATATGTATGTTTTACTCTTGAGTTAGATTTAAGCTCTCTGAAAGGAAATCTACCATTACTGCTTTATGTACACTGCTCTGTGTGCTGTGGGTCTAAAGCAGTTGTTGTCTGCAATGGAATTGATCCACAACACTTGAAATTGCACCTAAAGAAAGTGTAAAAATGTATCTTCTACTTATTTGTGGATATTCTGCTTTTGCTGTCTGCATAATATAATTTAGGTACCTCTTCTAGATTTGAGGCCTTCTACAAGCTTTCCTCAGTGAAGAAAATAAAGGGAGAAACTTTTTACATGTCTGCCTTCTGTAAGAATCTTCCCCAATTTATTTAACAATTTTTTAAAGATTTTATTTATTTGAGAGAGAGAGAGGGTGAGAGAGAACACAAGCAGGGGAAGCAGCAGGCAGAGGGAGAAGCAGGCTCCCTGCCCAGCAAGGAGCCCAACGCAGGACTTGACCATGGGACCCCGGAACATGACCTGAGCCGAAGGCAGACTCTTAACCCACTGAGCCACCCAGGCACTCCCATTTAACTATTTTAATTTCAAATTGTGCTTAGAGTTCAAGATTTAATGCTTGGGGACAATAGATGACCCTGTAACCTGGAAACAAGATGGCCTTCAGAGAACTAAACTGGAAGCAGCAAATCTGTAGAGTGGGCAACAGAATTAACCCATCTAGGAAATGATATTATATAAAGTGGAAAGGATTAGGAATAGTCAGATTTTTGTCAAGGGGCAAGCAGGGTAGAGGAGTCTTGAAAGCTGTTACCTAATCAATTATATTACACCCTAACAAAGAAAGAGTATGTTAATTAGGAACTCGCAGGAGGGGATGCCTCTGTGGCTCAGTATGTTAAGCATCTGCCTTTGGCTAGGGTCATGATTCCCGGGTTCTGGGATTGAGTCCCACATCAGGCTCCTTGCTCAGCAGGGAGCCTGCTTCTCTCTCTGCCTCTGCCTGCCGCTCCCTCTGCTTGTGTTCAGGCTTTCTGTCTCTCTCTCTCTCTCTCTCTGTCAAATCAATCAATCAATCAATCTTAAAAAAAAAAAAAACCTGGCAGGAGGTGGTATATACGAAATTGTAAAGAAAGAAAAAGCCATTAAGTAAGATTTTGGACAGAATTATTCAAATATTCTTTTTGGAAAGAGATAGTCAAGAGATACTAAACTAACCACACAGGAATTATGGGGGTTTTTTTCATTTTATTTTTTTAATTTATTTATTAATAACTAAGAGAAAGAGCGCATGCACGAGAGAAGAGAGCAGGGCAGAGGGAGAGGGAGAGAGAGAATCTCAAGCAGTCTCCATGCCCAGTGTGAAGCCTGATGCAGGGCTTGATCTCACCACCCTGAGATCATAACCTGAACTGTAATCAAGAGTCTGATGCTTAACTGACGGAGCCACCCAGGTGCCCGTGACCACATAGGAGACACACTCTGTAGGTGGGTAAGAATGGCTTTGAAATTTACATGGTCTACATAAACTAACGCCCAAGACCACCCATCTCTCTTGGCTCCCTAAGCAACCTAAGCAACCTTCTGAAGATTTAGTCAGCCTCCTAACACCTCTATCCTCTGATAACTGGAATGCTTTCTAGAAAATTACCTTCCTTCATTGGACATCTGCATTGTGATTTAACCATAAGTTCCTTGCAGGGACAGATCCAGAATTTGTGAGGGACGGATCCAGAAGTGTAAACATATTTTTAGAATTAGGGGGGCTCTCTTTGAGAAAAAGAATACAAAATGGCAAATATGAAATTGCTTCCAGGGCAGACGAGCACAGGCAAGCCTCAGCACAGGCAAGTGTTACCTTTGTCAGCAGCGCAGTGAAGCCCTTGAAGTTGGATCAGCACAGGTTCTGAGAGCCAATCGGCTCTGGGTGCACCATCCTGCGAAGCTGAGGTCCAGACCCAGGGGGCCCCTCAGCAGCAGCCCTCTCACTCTCTCCCATAGACCCTATAATCTTAATAATAAAAATTACCACAAATGAGTCAAATTCCATCTGCTTCTTAAAAGGATTTTGGCACTTGAACTTTTTATGACCCTTTCTATCTATATTATCATCCTGTTCAAAGATACAGAAACTCTCTCCCATTTCTTAACTCTTCCCAGATTCTGTCTTGTTTTCTGTATTCCAAATAGATAGCAATGTTACGTAAAGTACAAAAAGAGAAATCTGTGGGGATATAACAGCGCTGAAAACAAGATTTCAATGTCTATGGGCCAGAAAGAAGAAAACTTAGAGCAGTAAGCATGATGAAGCTGTGGCCTGACACACTGTGGGTCTGCTGGTAAGCAGAGCAGACCAGGCCCATGGTCCTTATCTGGTCACAGAGAGTGAGGATGCCCCATCTGAGGTAGTGGGAGAGTGTTAGAGTCACAGCTTTTAAAGCCCTAGGCCGTAATAGGGCTCATTGTTCCTGCGGAGAGACCGACAAACTCTGTAGCCTGGAGCCACAGTCTGTATTAAGGTGGATACCTAGAAAGCAGGAGGGCACGGACACAGCCCAGAGACGGGGAATTGAGCCCTGTTCAGTTTGTTCCAAAAGCTGTCAGGTGGGATTGAGCAAGGTTGTGCACGGTGCGGGTGCATGAATAGATTCGCGGTGGCCCCGGTGGGGTGTCAGAGTGTTGGCAAGGTGAGGAGCGTGTTCACGTGAAGGAGCTGTGGGCACGGGCGGTGGTGAAGAGGGCATCCACATGGATGGAGGTGGCTGTGTCAGCTGTGGAGGAATCATTACACTGATCGATCAAGTAAGAAAATACTAAGGATAATGGTGTTGGGCTGGGGTTGAAGATTGGGGTGTGAACTCATGGTTTTCAATGGACAGATGAGAAAGAGAGAGGGAGAGATATTCAAATAGATATATTCCTAGTTCTGTCCACTGAGAGGGTCTGGGAGCAGTGGCACCCCGAGAGCACGGAGCACATCTAGCATTCAGATCTTGGTTTCTAAGTATCCTTCTTCAGAGGTCCTTGGAGAATCGGTTGACCTCAGTACTGAGGTAGGGAGAATGCAAGGTGAGCCCAGCACCTCTTGTAGAGCCTGAAATAAAGAAGTGCTCAAAGAATGACAGGGACACAGACACCACCGTGTCGGGGCTCCTACTGGAAAGGGGTGGGGGCAATTTGAGCAAGAAAATGAAGCATAAACTATAATGTATTCAATAACGTAGGAAACCGTGAGTTCAAACAGGTATAAAAAAAGTAGTGAATAAATTAAGAGTGAATACATAATGAATAAATGAAGAGTGATACATAACCTCAAAGCCTCCTCACAAAATACTTATTAAAAGTAATTTCACAGTGCATAAGCCAAGCAGACAGGAACTTAAGTGATTGAAGTTAATGCCACCAGTAATGGTACAAACATGAATCATGTGTCACTTTAATAGGATAAAATGAGAACACATCATCACTTCTGTGATATTCCTGCCTAAGGTTGTATAACAGGTACCTAATCGTGAAGAAGCATCAGACAAAGCCAAACCGAAGAACATTAGGGAAAACAAATGTCCTATAAACATTGAAAGTGTCATGCTTATGATAGTCAAAGAAAGACCAGGAACTATTTCAGATAGAACGAAACTAAGGAGACATGAAAACTAAAGGTGTTGTCTGTTTTGTAAGATCTGGATTTAGGACTGCCTCTTTTTCTTACAAAGTGCATGCTCGGGGATAATTGGAGGAACTTGAATAGAGCCTGAGAATTGTGTTATAGTAAAGTATCAATATTAATTTCCTGATTTTAGTGGTTATGTTGTGGTTATGTAGGAGAATGTTTTCATTTATAAGAAATACACACAAAAGTGTTGGAGAGTAATGGAGCATAATGTCAGCCATTTACTCTCAAATGGGTAAGGAAAAATGGTTTTTTATACTGTATGTGTACATTTTCTCTGAGTTTGAGATTGTTTAAATGTATATTTATGTATTTCGTTGCTTTTGTGTGTTTTGTGTTTTGAATATCCATGTCCAGTCAAGTTCCGCCAAAGCAGATTTTAGTGGGACCCATTAGCTGTGAGCAGTGACCTTGGGATAGTGGTGACTTTTGTTGTGCTACAATGAGAAGAGCTTGTGGGGTTTTTTTGTTTGTTTTGTTTTGTTTTGTTTTGTTTTGTTTTGTTTTGTGACGATGCATAAACTGCTCAAGAAGCTTGATGGGATGGATATCTTTGGCAGGTCACCATGCCCCAGTCATACAGAGGCTCAGCACTGCCACCCTAGTCAAAGGTCATTCTACAGTAGTTTCTAGAAGCAGGCATGCAAATGATGATATGACAAGGGACACTAGTGACACCTTCTTCCTCTGGAATTTTGTCATAGGCCTTGCAAATCATGTGATCAGAAGAGCTAATGATTTAATATCAGTCCAACCAGGTCCTCTTTTGTTTGGTTTCTCTTTTATCAGCAGATTTTTATTGAGCCCTACGATGTCACAGGTCCTTAATCTGAGATATACAAAGGGGAGAGAGAGGCCCTCAAAGTTTCCACTATGAGCAAAAGAGGGGGTCAGATGAGGAAGCAGATGTTTACTATCTAATGAAGGAGTGGGACACAAAGGGGAAGACACTGACTGCCTCTAGGCTTCACAGAGAAAGGGAGTATGAGCTTGAAGTTAAAGGAGAAGGTTACTTCAAATTTTACCAAGTGTTTAGAAATTTAAGTGATATTTCAATGACTTTTTGTATGTGGACAAAAATACAGAAGAAAAAACGGGGGGTAGGTGGGGGATGGGAAAGAAACAGCACTTTTAAGGAAAATACCTACAGTGAGAACATTATGTATATATCTTCACCTACATTATGCTACAAAATAAATCTTTTTAAAAGTACATTTTTCCGGGGGCCTGCATGGCTCATCGGTTGGGCGTCCGACTTTTGGTTTTGGCTCAGGTCATGATCTCAGGGTAGTGAGATGGAGCTGCCTGCATCGGGCTCTGTGCTTGGCATTCTCTCTCCCTTCACCTCGGAGACATCCCCCAACCCACCCCACACCACTGGCATGTGTGTGCTCTCTCTCTCAAATAAAATTTAAAAGTACATTTTTCAAGAGGTAAAGAAGTAGATAAAATAGTGAATTGTCATGAAACAAATAGATGCATTTTTTTTTTTAGAGCTTTATCTTGTGTTCCCAGGTCCCTAGTATGAGTTTGTGTTTTATTTTTATTTTTATTTATTTTTAGCTCTTATAGTTCTCCACAGGATTCTCATTCCGTGTAGCTCTGTCACCTCCCACTCCATTTCAGAGGTGATATTCGATGCCACTCTGAAGGATCCAGGCACTTGACTCATTCCTTAACTTTCTTTTCAGTTTCAAATGTCCCAAAGCTGTAACTCTGCTGTCAGCCTGTGGAAATGGATCATTCGACACCCTTGAAACTTTCTCAGTGATTTCCTAAGGACTTAGCTGTCCTATAGCTGATGGCTTCTGTGCCTGATCACTTGGGATCCAGTGGACTAGGGGCCTCTTGGACCCTCCAGTAGTTGAACTGTCCTTTTCAGTTTCACCAGGAACATTCTGGACTTCATCAATTCCTTCCCTTCTGGCCTGATATTTGAAAGCTACAGTGGAGTTACTAAGGGCCAGATGTCTAGTGCTTTTCTAAAAATCAAGTCACTGTGAACCAATGATGTGAAAACCGTCATAATCTATAATAGTTCCCCGCTACACAGCTTGGTACTCCTCATTTTTAGTGTGGTGAATATAATAAATGTAGGTAAGATACAACTATCTTCCTTATGTTATCATCATTTTATCTTTTTTTTTTTTTTTACATTTGCTTTAGAATTGTACTTCACTTTCTTTGAATTGTTTCCTATCTTTTGGGGCCAGGATCTGGTTTAGATCTTAAATTATTATTCATAGCTCTGAAGACTTCTCTGGATAAAAGTCATTTTATCTCACCAGAGAAAAACACCGCCCCCTCCACCTGGAAACAATAGCAGAGTAGGCCTTTGGTATTCAGAAATTTAACATTTCTTGTAAAAGTACCTCAGAGGTCTGTGCAGAAAGCATATAATTTTGAAGGAATGGGGTTTAATCTCAGGCACAGGGTGGGAAGAAGGCACATGTAATGAGAAGAAGGTGTGACGTGTGTGAGATGACGCATTTCTGCGACGCCTGGGGAAATAGGAAGCAAACCTGACCCTGCCATCTTCCTTGTCCCTCTGTCATTCAAGGTAAAGATGGAGGGGGTGGGGTCCTGAGGACAGCCCTAGGTTTGTAGATGTTTTAGTCGGTGAGGATAGGGACACCAGGAAGGCTTGGCACCAGATTCCACTCACAAGGAGTTGGGGCCGGATGAGGTACCCAATCTCCACTCATAATTTGACTTTGTTCTTGTTTTTGTATCATTGTGGCCAAAAGAAGAAAAGAATATGAATGAATTTTTAAGTATATGTTATTGAAATTAACATGATTATTACATATTATCATGTGTTTTTTTTTTTTACAAATTTGAGGATTTGGGGAGCTCTCTGGGAAAATTCTTTTCAAAAGTTAAAGGTCTAGACTCTAGAGTCCACATCAAACCCAGCTATCTTCCTGTCCATTGCCACTCTCCCCAGCAACCCACACAGCCCAAGTCATCATTATCTTGATGGTAGTCACCTCATAATCGGTGTCCCTGCATCCACTCTAACAGCTCCTGCCCTCAATTCCAGTCCATTCTCTTCAGAGATCTTTGTTTTTTAATTGAAATTTTTATTGAGATAATTGTAGATTCACATGCAGTTGGAAGAAATAATCCGAAAAGATCCTGTATACCTTTTGCCCAGTTTCACCCAATGGTAACATCTTGCAAAATTATAGTACAGTATTACAACCAAGATGTTGACATTGTTATAATCCTCCAGCCTTATTCAGATTTCCCCAGTTTTACTTGTATTCACTTATGTGTGTGTGTGTAGTTCTATATAATTTTATCTTACATGGGTCTACCATCACAGCCATGGTCGAGAAGAGTTCCCTCACAAGGATCCCTCTTGTTGCCCTTTTATTAACCACACCCACCTCCCTCCTTCCCTCCATCCTCCTTCCCTAACTCTGGGCAACCACTAATCTCTTTATTCCTAAATTTTTTTCATTTCAAGAATATTACATAAAGAGAATCATATAACATGTAACCTTTTGGCATTTTTTACTCAACATAATTCTCTGGAGATTCATCCAAGTTTTTTTGTGTGTCAGTAGTTTATTTTTCCTCACTGTTGAGTAGTATTCCATGGTATGTTGAACGTACCCATTTGTTTAACCAATCATCCATTGAAAGACATCTGAGCTATTTCCAGTTTGAGGCTATTACAGGTGAAGCTGCTATGAACATTCATGCATAGGTTTTGTGTGAGCATAAGTTTTCATTTCTCTGGGATAAATGTCCAAGACTAAAATTGCTGTCATGTGGTTGCAGGTATTGTTTTTTAAGAACTGTTTTCCAGAGTGGTTATACCATTGTACATACCCTTCAACAGTGGATGAGCAATCCAGTTTCTCCACATCCTCATAGGCATTTACTGTTGTCACTGTTTTTTATTTTAGCCATTGTGATGGATGTGTATCAACACCTCCCTGAGGTTTTACTTTACATCTCCCTGATGGTTGATTTTGAACATCTTCCAAGTTCTTAAGGGAGGTAGTCAGCCTCTGTGCACTGTCCCAGCCTCTCTTCCTACAGTTCCACCTGTACTTTCTAGGTGACAGAATTTTAGGAGATGAGCCCAGGGACTCTGGATTACGTGGGCTTTGTGCGTCAAGTGCTAAAGGAGCTCTGAAGCATCTGGGGAACCTCGTGACCAGATTTGTATTTTTGATTGACTGCATTGGCCTCACTGTGGAGGACAGACAGGAAGACTGTGAGCTAGGAGGCTATTACAGAGAGAGGCACGAACTCAGGCAATGGCAAGGGAGAGAGAAAGGGGAGGTAGTTTTGACTGATATAGGGTAATGTGTTTCAATAGTACTCAATGACAATGAGCATCAGAAAATTGAAAATGTTGAGACACCCAAGATACTTTTGCTGTAGGCTTGTGTTGGAAATTATGATCATCATGGATCACTTTGCATCCTTGGTTCAATGCTATGGATGAACAATAAAGCTGGAAAATACTGATACTATAATCTCATAAGTTCTAGGGAGACCCTAATACAAGACTAATTTTTCAATGGAAACAGCATTAAAATGAACTATAGCATTCTGCTCCTTGGGCAACTGGGGTAATCTCAATTTAACTGCTTCATTTTGTTGTGGCCAGAAAATTTCACTAATTTGTCCAAGATAACCCAATTAGATAGAAACTTAGACTTGTAAGTATTTTGTCCTCTCAAAAGGGAGAAAGCGAGAGTGTGTTTTGAAAGTCTAAATTTAATGCTGGGCACGGGGTTGGGGGGGTGGTTTGCGTAAACCTCATACATCTTCTCTAGCAATTCCATTACCTCCCATGAGCCTAGGGCGCAGGACATGGTAACTGATATTGTAACCTGGAGCATGAGAGTTTGTTGGCATTGACATGAGCCACAGTTTTATTGGGCAAACAATATGTAAAAAGTGGCCAGAACACACATGGGCTGCTGTTTGGCACTCATAAGGAAGAAGAACCCCTGGAGGATTCACAGAAGCCTAGAACACCACAGAAAGCCTGAAGCTAACTGGGAACTTGCTTCTGCTCCCAGGCCAGCCAGGCAAAGAGCTGTGAGGAATAAAGCTGTTCTTTTTGGCAAAGAATACACTGTATCTTGTAAAGTCTCAGTGGCAGGGATGCCAACAGCAACTGGACTCTCCAGGAGTTCCATTCAGCCAGGAGGTACAGTGAACACACGGAATCCAAAATGAATTCTGTACATTGAGATGATCAGTTATACTTAACACATTAGAATTAAGTCATTTTTAAAAACCACACTACGAATAACAACAGCAAAACAAAAAACTGTGCAAGGACAGATGAGAAAGATGTGGTCAACTAGAATCATAAGTAAAAAAGACTGAGGAGTTTTGATTATCTCAGTATGAGTCAGCCGTGTATAGTGCGGGTGCTGAAAGTTAATATGGATTTGAGCTACATTCAGAGTGTTCTGTATTCAGGAGTCAGGAGATGAGAGTTCTTTCGCACAGTATGTTGATAAAAGTGGGATTCTGTGCTTAAATTATACACATGGCTAACATTTACTAAATGCTTCCTGTCTGTCAGGTTATGGGCTAAATGCTTCACATGATCCTGTTATTGTCTTATTGCACACAACAAGCGTTGGGTCATGTCCTGTTCCTGCCTCCCTCCTGCCCAGTGTGTGTAGATCAGGACATCATGCCTCCACAGAGTTGGACCTGTATGTGGTCGGGCTCAAGGCAGACCCAGGTCTGTCCAACCAAACTCTTAGCTGGGAAGAGGTTCCTGAAAGCTCACCATTGAAAAACAGCGGGCCAGTCTTCGGCCATACCACCCTGAATGCTTCAGATCTCGTCTGAAATACAGCTGGCCTGAAGGATACAGGGAGCTGGGTTGGGAGGATCTGGGAAATCTAACACATTTAGAAACGGCTGGAAGAACAAACACTGCTAACAAGAAAAAAAGAAATAGTTGAAGCACTTGAGTCAGAGAAGAGGAGAGAGATCATGCAGCACAGCCCAGGAGACAGAATAGAAGCAGCTAGGTAAAAGAACAGGGAGGCAAATCAGTCTCTCTAAAGAGAAATTTTCTATATAAAATAATTATGGGTGTCTAAAAATGGAACGGGCTGCCTTCTGAGGCACTGGGTACCCACCTCTTCAAGAAACTCCAGTAAGAAGCAAATGACCATCTAATGGGAAGAGGCCCCTGGACCTTCAATACAAAGGCAGTTGAGGGTCTGGATTTGCTCTTTTCCATGGCCTTCACAGAGCATCATTTTTTAAACAGTGAAAATATGTCTACGTGACAATATCCTGTGATCTGGCACTTTATCTGGTGAGCAGAAAAGCTCAGCAGGAAATACTAGCAATAGTTGAGTATAGGAAAATCAGTGATGGCCGAGAAAATGGATAATTTTAAAAGAATAATTTCTTTTCAGAAGAAAAGTTAACACCTGATTTATAGCATCGAGATGAAGATCTTGTATCTCCATTGTTGCTTTGATAAAAATGCCTTGATAAAAATATAATAAATTTATTGTATATTATAAAATAGTTTCTTAAAAGCAAAGTTAAATAAGGGACTTCTACCGGCTTCTTTGAAAAAGACTAGAGCCTTCATTTAATGATATATTAGGATAACATATAATGTCACACAGATTCTACAGGTGGCCTTTGGCTCTCTTTGCCTTACTAATCCCAGAGCAAACAAAAACCTCAAGACTAGCGGTAGTATTTCCACTTCTCAGCAAACTTTCTTGAAAGAATAGATATTGATAAGAACAGCACTTAACCATTTTACTGCCCATTGTAAATTAACAAAATAATTTAGCAATTAAAACTCAGAATTATTCATTGCAAGGTTGGCAAGCATTCTTTTTTCAGTGGTGGGGTTCTTTTTTCATTATCCTAGAAGTCTGATGGCAGACAGGTAGTAGTATTCTAACTACCAATGTAAACTAATAATGAAATTAATCAATCTTGAATATACTTTTGTGTATATTCATTTAGAAGTAAGAACAGTTCTGTTACTTATAAAGTTTTTTGTAATTCCAAGGTTGGTCTCAAAGCAAGGATAACGTTGCAGTCGAATACGAGAAGAGTGAGAATTTGGTTTGTAACTAGCCATCTCAAAAATTTTCTAAGAATGAAATTTTATAGCATAGAGTCTGCCTGGGATTCTCTCTCTTCCTTTCCCTCTGCTCCTCCCCCTGCTCGTGATATTTCTCTCTCTCTATGAAATAAATAAAATCTTAAAACAAAACAAAAAAGGCAAAAGACGTGTCTACAAATTCTTTGAAATTCCCCCCTTCAAGAGGTGGAGCTTATTCCTCTTCCGTTGAGTGTGGGCTAATATTGGATATCCACTTTGTTTTTGGGTGAAGTGCATTCGCAGGACCAGACTGGGATCACAGTAGTGACTAGAGACCAGTCACTGGCCTCATGAAACTAACTCGCTGTTGGATGGAGAACACAGGTTCGTTGTGGGATGGTATCAGTACAGCAAAGGACAAAATCATCCTTACAGTAGAGGAGAATGGTCAGGGTGTGATGCTAGACACAGGGGGGTCCCTACCCAGACTGGAAATCAGGAGGTTTGCTAGAGGTGTTTACATGTGCTGTCTAAATGGCTACATATTCCCACTCTTAATTTCTAATCCAGACCAATCTTGATTCCATGTGCCAAACCAATTGCCTCCTTAATTCTTCCACTTCAAAGTTTCATGAGCATTCAAACTTAACATGTTCAAAAGAGTCTTTTAATTCTAAGCTTTCTCTTCACCCAAGCTTCCCTTTTCCTAAAATGGCCCCCTTGGGACTTTTGGCCAAGAACAACGAGACAGACTTTATTCCTTCCTTTCCAGGACATCCACATTCAGATCATTGGCTGGTCCTCCCAGTCCCTGCTGTAAAACGCAGCAGATCTACTCAGCAATCTTCCCTTCCTCTGCCACCACTCTAGTCTGGTTCCATTTCTTTTTATTAGACTTCTGCAATCTCTTCCTTATGGCTTCCATTACTGTATGCTCAACACCCCACCCTCCAACAAAGCAGACAGGGATATCTGCTTAATTGGCAAAGGATTGTCATTTCTCTTTGGATAGAATCCAGACTCCATCCCAGGGTCTAAGGCTGTGAACCTCAGCTCATGCCACTTTTCTTCTGATCATCTTGCCCCAACCACACAGACTTTTTTCAAGTCCTTGATAGTGCTTTACTCTTGCCTACCTACAGTCTTTAAATTTTCCATCAATTTCCCTTTACTCAAAGGAGCTCCCTTGGCCACAGCCTCCAGCCACTGCTTCTGTCTAATCTCAGTTACCTGTTTATTTCCTTCACACCATTTATTTTCTTTAGAGATTTATTTATTTATTTTGGAGAGTGTGAGCAGGGGGAGGGGCAGAGGGAGAGAGAATCTCCAGCAGACTCCCGCACTGAGCCTGGAGCCTGACACGGGGCATAATCCTACTACCCTGAGATCATGACCTGAGCTGAAACCAAGAGTCCGACGCCCAACAGACTGAACCACCCAGGCTACACCATTTAGAGCAACTTGTAAATGCCTGTATGTGATTGTTGGGTTGTTTTTTCCTGTCTCCCCTACTAGAGAGGTAAGCAGGACTCATATTCCATGAAGGTCATATTGAGAAGAGACTTGACCCCAAGAGAAATGCAGAACCAGTGAAAAGTTTTAAACAAGGGAGAGAATGAAGAATGAAATTATACTTCCTTAGCTCTGGGTCAGAACAATTTGAAGAGTGAAGAAGTTTGGAGGGTTGCAAGAGAGGGGAGCCCCGTCAGGGTACTGTTGAGGTACCATAAACTGGGAATGGTGGTGATGTGAACTAGTCATTGAGTATTGAGGGTGGAAAGAGGTAGATAGGTTTGAGATATTTAGCATATTGCATCAACAGACTTAGTGATTTTATGTACAGAGAGAGGGAGAAGGAGAATTCCAGAAGATACCCAGGTTTCTGGTTTGGGCCACTGAGTAGATGGATGATGTTGCCTTTGCTGCCATGGGGACACAGAATGAGGAGCACTCTTAGGGTCAGTACAAAGTCTTCTTGGGATATTCTGAATGTGAGGAGAGAGGTGGGAGTGGAGGTAACCCACTGAGAGTCAGAATCCCCGCCAGATATATCTGGCTTAGAGATACAGATGTGTATTCTATACATATCTTTAAAAATATATAAACTAATATTTTATTAATATTAATAATTTATTAAATTTATTAATATTAATAAAACATTAGGCTATGTATTTTATTAATTGATTTATTAATTAATTTAATATCAATAAATGGTAGCCAAAGAACATCATGCCAAGAATATTAATACATATCTAAGTTAATTGGTTATGTAAGAAAGCATAGTGGTTAAGTGTGCTCTGTTGTCAAAGTCAGTAAGAGTCCCAGCTCTGCACTACTTAGCCATGTACCTGTGAAAGTTGCTCTACCTTTTAGGGTATCAGTTTCTTTATCTGTCAAATTCTATTCTTCTACCTACTCCTGGTGTCATGCAAAATATGCAACAGTCTATGCAAGATGCTTAGCACATTGCAAAGTGCTCTGTAATGTTAATTACCATCAATATCACCATTACCCTTGTAATGCATTCTTCAGAAACATCTTCCTGGACTTTATTTATATGAGAGGAAGAAACTTCGAGCCTACTCCATTACCTAACAGCTATTGATTGCCTTTAAAGGTGTTTTCAGCTCAAATACGTAACATTATGTCATAGAGAGCTAATTTAACTCCGTTATATTTTTTTCTGATACTTTTTGATAAAACTTTACTTAGGATTAGAACTGTAGACATTCTGACTAAATTTATCCAGATGTCCACAAAAGGCTACAATTATTTCACAAGCCAAAATCACCCCCAAGTAGGATATTTGGATGAGCTGATGTTTCTAGCTTTAAGTATGCAAACTTCAGTAACAGCTGAGACACAATCAGGAGTGAACAATGCAGCAGTAGAAAGATTAGACACCTGTTTGACTGTGACAATGTTCAAAGGCTTCTTTCTAATCGATTTGTGGTACTACATGAATGGGGGAAATGAGCTGCATTAGATGACATGACTACCCAATTGGAATATTCTGCACCAAAGCAAATAAACTGTACAAACATTTGTGGAGGCAACAGATGATACTCATTCTGAGAAAAGCTTCCCACTTTGTAGCTCTGCGCTGTTGGAACACTCTGGGAGTTATAATTAACTGCTAATGTTCTCAGTTCCTTACTCACTCTATGTGGTATTCTGTTCATCCTCTCTTTTTCTCCTGGATATTCTGCTTTAGATATCAACTATACTTTTCTTCTCCTGGGCAAAAAATTAAAAAAAAAAATAAACCAGATAGTAAGAGGGAGTGTGTATTTTATTCAGAAGACATGTAACATTCGAAAAGTAATTTTCTTATCAATTTTGTTCTTAACGTTTTCCTGACACTTGTAGAAATTTGAAGGTTCATATATATGACTGTCAGGAAATAGTTAACAATTCTTCTCCATTTGTTTAGGCAAGAAGAGTGGTTATCCAGTAAGTGGCAGCAAACAGCTTATAGATTCATCTCTTCTGATTTCCTAACTCTCAGATTCTTATGAATGAAGCAGAATCATTGATTGAGCAAATGGAAATAAACTTGAAAGTAGAGGGTGCACATTTATGACTCTGCTAAGAAGCAAATGTGAATCTGTCACTGCCTCTTCTCCAAGAAATTTTTCAGGGCGATAGAGTGTACTGATGCATGAGAGCTCAAAAGACACCATAAGGCATTTTCTGCATGACTTAATTCTTTTTCAGACATGAAGAACAGATTCTGATGATTTACTGTGATCTCTTTAAATTCATAACACTGCATTGCCAACATTTAGGAATTGCAGACTACTTGTTTAAAGGATAATGAAAAGTGAAAAATGTGAGATGATTGTCATGGTCACTCTGTATCCAGGATTTTTCAGAACAGTCCCAATCGCAAAGATTCTATCTTGTTATCCTTTAATTACACTCCTTTTTATGAGACCATGCACTCAGGTTTGGAAGATATGTCTTTAAAAGTCCACTCTTGTTTTTAGGTACATTTAATATTTTCCAGGATCAGAGAACTTGTTTTTAAAAATATTACATAAATTTTTAAAATTATCTTAAGAAAAGTAAATTCCATTCTTGCAAATTATGGGAAAGCAGCCTGAGTAGCTTAGCTTTTCCTACTTATTCTACATAAACTGACTTGCACAAAATTTCTCCATTCCATTCATCCTTTTTCTGCCCTAAAGGCTGAGGGCTTATTATGATGGCATGGCTTATACACTGAAGAGGTCGAAGGTGCCAGATGATGGGCTGGAATATTTTTCCCCTACCAGAACTTTTCCTTCCCTTCCAAGGCAGGGGCAAGATCCAGAGACCTTCTCAATGATTATGTGAAGTTTCATCCTTATTTAGTTAAACAAAAATATAATGCTCACCATGGTAAAATGGAAAGACCAGGGGTTTTATAGTTATACAAATCAGGGTTTGAATTCCTGTTCTGTTGCTTACTGCGTATGAACTATATTCAAAGTAACTCTGAGACTCGGTTTTGACATCTATAATATGGGGACAATACTAAGCTCATACAATTTTTCAAAGAGAAATATATCTAAAGCTTTAGTACCTGGCTCGTAGTAGGCTTTGAATAAATGTTAGCTAATTCATTTAAAAAATAATTATAAGTGGAAGAAGTACAACACAAAAGACAATATTGAAGTAATAAGGAGTCTTTTGTGCCTACATAGTATGTTATAATTGGAAAAGTATGGGATTTCGTGGCCGACCAGTCTTCATCAGATTTCCCAATCAACTGAGCATTATTTTTCTTTTCTGTGAAAATAAGCACGATTATACAGCCTTATGGAGCTATTGTAGTACAGTTAGGCTCAAGTTGTGTATATAATAAATCTTAGTTCCCTTTTTCTTCCTTCTCTTTTAATACCTTTTTATAGCATATTCTCTGCCCACTCCTTTTTGGACAGAGACTAACATATAATTTAATATCACTCTCATCATGTTTGAAGAATAAGAGAGAGGAAACCAAACTTGGACCTGTTTAGGTTCTTGCTTATATTTCCAGTGGGAGAAATATATTTATATTGACAATCACATACCGATACTACCTGTGGGTCTACAGTCCTGGAACTGAGGACTGTAATGTGAATGAGTCAAAGATGCCCACGTGAGCTCAGTAAAAAGATACAGCTGTTCTGATTTGCTGATTGCAGCTCATTCATTCAACTTATATTTATTAACTGCCTACTATGTATAGGCATTGTACTAAGTGCTAGGCATGCAACTATGAATAGAACAGTCCTCTCCAAGAAGGGCCTATTAGACAAATTATTATAGCATATGTGATATGTAGTGTAATCCATTCACTTACCTAAGAAGCATTTGTTGAGTTCCTATGGAATACAGGGCACCCTTCTAGTGCCTTGGTTGCAACAGGAAAGAAGAGAGATCCAGTCCTTGACAACATCGAGTTATTTATTTATTTGTTTATTTATTTATTTATTATTTATTTTATTTTTTAAAAGATTTTATTTATTTATTTGACAGAGATAGAGACAGCCAGCAAGAGAGGGAACACAAGCAGGGGGAGTGGGAGAGGAAGAAGCAGGCTCATAGCGGAGGAGCCTGATGTGGGGCTCGATCCCATAATGCCGGGATCATGCCCTGAGCCGAAGGCAGACGCCTAATGACTGCGCTACCCAGGCGCCCCCTATTTATTTATTTTTAAAAATTTTATTTATTCATGTGAGACAGAGAGAGAGAGAGCATGAGCATGAGCAGGGGGAGAGGCAGAGGGAGAGAGAGAGGGAGAAGCAGACTCCCTGCTGAGCCGGGAGCCCGATACGGGGCTCGATCCCAGGACCCAGAGATCATGACCTGAGCTGAAGGCAGATGCTTAACTGGCTGAGCCACCCAGGCACCCGGAGTTTATAATTTATTGGGGAAGACAGATGATTATTCAAGTGGTAATAATAAAGGGTTCTAATAGGGGAAGTATGGAGGTCTGTGAGTGATCTTGAAGGGATCTAAGCTAGTGTATAATCAAGCAGACCTCCCGAAGGAAGTAATGTTTAAACTGAGAACTGAAAAATAGGTAGCAGTTAGGCAGGTAAAGAAAGAGGGATGGGGGAAAGAAAGTTCCAGGTAGAGGTAATAGGATGTAGGAATGCCCAGGAGCCATAAAGAGTGTGGCATATCTGAGGACCTGACAAAAGCCAGATGTGACTGGACAGAGAGTGTGAAAGGAGGGTTAGATATAGGTGTTATGAGAACACAGAAGATGCACTTAGCTATGCCCATGATGTCAGGGAAGGATGCCAAGAAGGGAGAGAATTAGAACCGGAAGATGACTGTGTGCTCACCAACAGAACAAAGGGAGGTGAGGGTGTGTTTGACAGAGAAGGAATGTTAAATGCCCAAAGATGAGAATGAGACCAGCACATTCTGGAACTGTAGCTCACAGTCATAGTTTGAATGAAGGGATGGATAGTGTGGAGGTCAAATCATTAGGGACTTTGTTTACGGAAGTTGGACACGATGCTCTAAACTAGGATGGGGTTCCAGAGAGTAATTTTAAGGAGACAGATGTGGACAGAATTGTGTGCCTGGGATTATAATAAGGAGGGTGGATTGCAGGGTAGGCCAGACTAGATACAAGAAGACCAAATGGGAGGTTAGCACCATCATCCAGGCAGGATATAATGATGGTATAAGGAGATGGGGAAATGGCGGGCTGGGGGTAGTGTTCGGCGTTATTTACATAGCTTTGGCAGATCTTCATCACTGATGATATGAAGAGATGATAAGCAGGTGGGATCAAGGATGGCTTTAATCATGCCCCTAATGAGGAGATAAGTGTGGAAGGAAGAATTGATTTTGGAGAAGAGATAGAGTTTGGTTTTAAGGAGATAGTGAATTAAGGTGTGTGGGGACATCCAAGTGCGGCCAGTGTGCAGTCAGAGGGCTGTGTTGGTCTGGAGCTCAGAAGACCGGGTGTGGATTTGGGAGTCAGGGAGAGGAAGGGGTCATTAGTAAGTGAAAGGGGAGGATGGATTAGGGTCAAAGTAGAGTGAGAAGATAAAAGTCCTTTTCTGAATACCTATACTGTCTGATTTTCTTTGTTTTCTATGGTGAGTGTGTAATATCACTGTGTACAGATTTAAAGACATCATTTCCAATGCTCTTAAACAGTAAGTGGAAAAATTATGTTCTGAGAACAAAAGAAAGGATATTGGGGCCATACCTGAGTTTGTAGGCAAGAAAAGGAAAAGCAGACAAGCTTTAAAAAAATGTTCATAATTAGTAGTCTTTTTTTCCCCCCAACTGGTTGAAAATAGCTGCTGATCTGATCCAAAGAGGGCATGGATTGAGGAGAGCAGCAGAAATGCAGAATGACTTGTGCAAAGGGGAAATGGAGAGGAAGTTGCCTAAAGATCAGTTTTAAATAATTGGATGGGACCTGTATTATTCTTGTTATGTTTTTTTCTTCTTGTTATTTTTAATGGTGCTACAAGCGGACAATGTTCTTAAGCAGACAAAGTGGTTGAAATCTGGGCTGCACGTGGTTTTTCTGGATGACAATACGAATTGGGATACGTAGCATTATTTATGAAAGTACCATGCAGGGCGTCGCACAGGTTAGTAGCCGTTGTGCCCCCGGACAGGATGCGGTGCTCACTGAGCTGTAGGTAGACGGTAATTATACAAACTCCGCACATGTCAGGATGCCCTGAGAGCTCTCAAAGACTCACAGACGTGCAGATGTAATAAGGTTAGACCCCTCCAGAGGACCATCACACAGAAAGTTGGAAGGACACATGTATTTTCAAAATTAATTTTTAGGTCAGAGCAAGAGGTAACGGGCATGGCCCAAAGTGTTGCCATGGCCGGAATTCCCTGTGTCTGTTTTGAGGACATCATCTAACCCACCCAACCCAGCTCCTTCAATAATTAATTATATTCCTGGGAGAGACTGAAAATTCCAGTGAATGTGTATGGCTACTTCCAGTCTAGAGAGGTTGGTTTACTTAGTGACAGGATTTATTGGATTTTAAAGTGTTTTCCTTTTTGTGATTTTTCTGACCCAGAAATATGCTTTTTATTTCAGCAGCTCTCAAAAACAGCTGAATAAATGACAGTTTCCAAACAATCACCGTTAACTGTAAATCAAAATGTTATGTTTCCTCAGTTATGCTAAGATTCTTCAGTTTGTTTTCCTTCTATCACCAATGAAGTATAATCCACCACCAGAATGATGATTAAAGGCATTCTACCAGAAATATTTACTCCATTCTGTGGCAAACACTTGTCATCTCCAACTTAAGTTGAACAGCCCTTGCTTAAGTGTCATTGTGCTGCTTCATGAAATAGAGGCATCTGGAATTTATTCTCTTATTCTCTTTCTAATTATAGCTTAATTTATCAACCACACATTTGTTAAATGGTTATTCTTAGTAGCTTTCGCCATTATAAAACATACTAGAAGTATTCATTTCCAAATAATATTATTTTTACTCTTCTGAGGGGTAAATACCATACTTGTTTTTATATAATTTTTCTATGTATACTCAACTATATAAAGTTCTGTTTTCCAAAATTATCTCCCTACCTCAACACCCCCCCGCCTCAATTAAAAAATCTGACCCTCTCAGTGGCAGTGTTTCTGCTACATGGCAGACCTGGTCATGACCCTTAGAACTGGAAGTGACCTTAGAGATCATTAGTTTAATGGTTGTCAACTTTGCAGCATATGAGAATCTCTTTCGGGTGCCTGTTTTGAGAGTAGATTTGGGGACTCCAGTCCCAGAAATTCTTATTCAGCAGCCCTAGGGATAGAGCCCAGGAATGTACATTTTTTAAAAAGGCACCCCAAGTAGTTTTGAGCCCATAGAACACACATTTAAAAACCCTTAATTAATCTAAACTCTTTTTAAAAATTATTTATTTATTTATTTGAGAGAGAGAGTGTGTGTGTGTGCACGCATACGAGCACAAGAAGCGGGGGAGCAACAGAGGGAGAGGGAAAAGCAGGCTCCCCACTGAGTGGGGAGCCTGACGCAGGGCTGGATCCCAGGACCCCGAGATGATGACATGAGCCAAACGCAGGTGCTTAACCAACTGAGCCACCCAGGTGTCCCTACTCTAAATTCTTCTATAGGTAAGGATGCTGAGGGTAGAAGGTATGGCTTGCCCATGATCTTTGGTGATCTAATTAATGTAATTGTCATCAAAGTGTTTCCACATCTCTTCTTGACATCCTTCTACTTATATTCTAAAAGAGCAGGAATCGGAACATGGTTTGCTTCTTATGAAAAACTTCTATTCTTGCCTTAAGGGGTGAGGGTGGGGTTGGAAATTTTTGAAAGAATGTTATTGCTCTACAGAGTGATCAAATGTTGGCATCATCAAAAAGCAACAACCATGTGGGGCGCCTGGGTGGCTCGGTTGGTTAAGTGTCTGCCTTCAGCTCAGGTCATGATCCCAGGGTCCTGGGATTGAGCCCCATATTGGGCTCCCTGCTCAGCGGCGAGTCTGCTTCTCTCTCCCTTTGCCCCTGCCCCCCATTCTTGCGTGCTCGCTCTCTCAAATAAATAAAATCTTTTTTTTTAAAGCAACAACCATAAAAGTATAGTATATAATGTTTTCATGTGGCCCTCTAATAATATTTGTGGACAGAGGGTAGACACTGCATGAATGAATGAGTTCATGGTGAATAAATGAACGAGTGAGCCAATGAGTCCTGCCCAAAAACAGGATGGAAAAGGTTTAGGTAGAGTGATGACTGTCTCAGGGTACCTGAAAAGTCCCTATTTTGGTCACTAATATCAAAACTTCTGTCAAGTGGCAGGAGGAGAATTCATCTCTAGAAAAGGAAAAGCTTCCACAGTGAGTACAATTCTATTATTTTAGTCATTTCTTTTTTATTCCTTGTAAATAGTTGAAAAGTACTTGCAGATTTCAGCAGTTTAGGTATAGTATTGGGTTATAATTTACAATTTAGGTTTTATTTAGGTTATGTTTAGAAAAGAGTTTCTCTTCCTTTTTTTTCTTACCTGCTTTGGGAGGTAGAGAAGGTATCAGTGTGGGAGGTTTTCACTCTTAAACTAGTTGACTTTTGCTGATGAAGAGGTTACTTCAGTTTGTTTGGCTTTTTTATCATGTTATTCATCTGTAGTTTTGCTTCTAGTCAAAATGGAAAGCAATTGTAGTTTGTCTTCCTTTAATGCTGGGAGATGACAGGAAGCTGGGTTTTATTTGTTTTTCTCTTTGAAGTGATACAGCTGAGTGAGCAGACGTAAGTGTTTCATTTTAACCAGAAATTTTGCTTAGCCCCATAGAAATAGCTACTTCATTGAGAACTGGTGGCCTGCTGGGCTTGGCTTCTGAAAAATTATCAGAGGAGAAGCTGCAAAGGTAATGGGTGGTTCCAGAAAATTCTGGACGAAGCACACCAGTGACCAGAAATTCAGTTTGATTGCATATTTATAAAACAAAGCAGACCTAGCCAGACCATGCTCTGTGAGCCATATGGGCCCAAGGCCTCCTCCCTCTCGTCTTTAATCCTAATTTACATTCTCTACAACCATAAATGAAAGAGACACTAACAAAAATAAAATAACTCCTCGGAGACTTTGTGAAGACTGCTCCAGGCAACACCATATCCATTAAAAGCCACAGCCTCTACGCAGGACAAGGGGAGTGGAGTAGAGGAGAGGGAGCTGCTACAAAATGGAGAGTACAGGCCATAACTTACCACAAACCTGCATTTTTATGTAAAATCTTCATGTTTTTTATGTTGACTCTTCCCCCCCGCCCCCAGGCTCCTGGACTGCAACTAACACTACATTTCTAAAGCCAAAGTCTTTGCCTTCTGGAATCTAGAGTCTACTCCATTTTGTAAATAAATGAAATTCTGGGTCTCTTCCAGATTTCCATATCAGCCAATAGAATACACTTATGAAAATAATTCTGATACAGGAATTGTACTTTTTAATTTTCTGTAAAACAAAATAAAACATAGAAGGGATCTCTTGGGATAGAGTGACGGAGGGAGGGTAAGCAAAGTCCTCATGTGCGTATTATCCTAAGCTTAACAGCAAAGGGACTCAAACATTTCCATTGATGATATTGATATAAAAAATGGCTATTAAGAAAGATACCTTTTTTTTTTTTGCAGATGAAGCCCCTTAGTAACCTTCCTAAAATGCAGTCTTTAAGGCACTCTCCTACTTGTTGCCTGTCAGTAGTTGCCCATCTATAGCTCCCTGCTGCTTTACAGAGCTAAATCTGACCTCCTTAGCACAGTGTTCAAGGCCCTTAAGTATAAGTATCTTTCCAGTCTCACCTTTGTTATTCTTATTTATTTGCACTTATCTCATCGAGCCAATACTTATGCACAATGAAATGCACAAACTTAACTGTACAAAGAATTCTGAAAAATATATATACCTGAGTAACCAACCTCCCTGCCGAAATGTAGAATATTCCATCACCCCACAAGCTTCCCTTGTGTCGCCTTCTGGTTGATGCCCACTCCACGTTCTCTGATTTCCGTCTCCATAGATCAGTGTTGCTTCTTCTTACACTTCCTGTCAGTGGAACCGTACACTGTGTATTCATTTGTACCTGACTTCCATTTTCTTCTGTGTGTCAATAGTTCCTTTTTTTTTAAGTTGCTGAGAAGTAAATATCATGTTGTATAAATGTATCAAAATGTGTTTATCCTTTCTTCTTTCTATGGGCATCGGAGTTGTTTCCATGTTTTGTTTCTCATGGATACAGCTACTAGGGACATTCTTATGCAAGTCTTTCAGTAGACATTTGTTTTTACTTCCCTTGGCTAAACAAGCACCTAGGAGTAGAATTTCTAGGTGTCTTTGATAAGGAATTACCAAATAGTTTTTCCAAATGTTTGTACCATCTTAATGCCCATCCACAACATGAGAGAGTTCCAGTTCTTCTACCCCCTCACCAGTGCTTGCTGGTGTCAGTTACCCTACAGGATACAATGCAGTCTGTTTGTGGTGTCATTTTGCCTTTCTCTGATGACTGATAATGTTGAACATCTTCATTTGCTTATTGATGATTTGTAATCTTCTGTGAAGTGCCTGTGCAAGTCTTAAGTGTTTATAGGGTTGTCTTGTTATTACTGATTTGTAATTCTTTACATGTTCTGGATGTAAGACTTTTGTTAGTCTTTAGTTGGTTGCCTCTTCGTTTACTAATGGAATTTTATGATGAGCAAAATTTCAAAATTTAAATTTTTTATAAAGTTAATCCCTTTTCTTTTATGTTTAGTGCTTTCTTGGTACTTTTTCTTTTAAAAAAATCTGCCTACTGGGGCACCTGGGTGGCTCAGTGGGTTGGGCATCTGCCTTCAGCTCAGGTCCCCACGGCGGGCTCCCTGCTCAGCAGAGAGCCTGCTTCTCCCTCTCCCTCTGCCTGCTGTTCCGCTTACTTGTGCTCTCTCTCTGTATCCCTCTGTTCAATAAATAAATAAAATCTTAAAAAAAAAAATCTGCCTACTGAAGTTCGTAAAAATATTCTATATTTTCTTCTGGAAACTCTGTAGTTTCAGCTTTTACATTTAGGTCTAAGATTCATCTTGAATTTCAATATATAGTGTCCTGTGGGTGTTTTTTTTTTTTTTTTTTTACATATTTATTCAGTTATTCCCAGCATCATTTGTTGAGAAGATATTATTTCCCACTGAAAAACTGCATTTATAAAAAAATCTTTTGGCCATGTAAGTTTGGGTCTATTTCTGGACTCTATTCTGCTTCACTGATCTATAGAACTATCCATGTCTATGCCAATACCACACCATCTTGACTACTGCCGTATATGGTAACCTTATACTAAGTCTTTGAAATACAATTGTGTGAGTCCTCCAACCTTGTTCTTTAACTTTCAGGATCATTTTGGCTATCTCAGATCTTTTGCATATCCATTTAAACTGTAGAACAAACCTGTCAATTTTATGGTAAAGCCTTTTGGGATTGTGACTTGGAATGCATGGATTCTATAGATCAGTTTGGGGAGAATTGACATTTTTAACCATTTTGAGTCATTCAGTTCAATAATAAAATTTATCTTTCTATGTATTCTTTAACTTCTCTCAGCAATGTTTTATAGTTTTCATTGTACGAGTCTTATCCATAGTTTGTTAATTTTCTCCCTAAGTATTTAATATACTTGATGCTATTGTATAAGTTAATGCTACTATAAATAAAAGTTTTAATACTTTCTATTTCCGGTTATCCACAAAGTGCATAGAAACACACAATTGATTTTTATTTTATTATTTTTTTATTTTTTATATTTTTTTGTGATTTTTTTTTAATGATTTTTTATTATATTATGTTAGTCACCATACAGTACATCCCCGGTTTCCAATGTAAGGCTCGATGATTCATTAGTTGTGTATAACACCCAGTGCACCATGCAATACGTGCCCTCCTTACTACCCATCACCAGTCTATCCCATTCCCCCACCCCCCTCCCCTCTGAGGCCCTCAGTTTGTTTCTCATAGTCCATAGTCTCTCATGTTTCATTCCCCCTTCTGATTATCCCCCCTTTCTTTATCCCTTTCTTCCCCTACCAATCATCCTAGTTCTTATGTTCCATAGATGAGAGAAATCATATGATAGTTGTCTTTCTCTGCTTGACTTATTTCATTTAGCATTATCTCCTCCAGTGCCGTCCATGTTGTAGCAAATGTTGAGAACTCGTTCTTTCTGATAGCTGAGTAATATTCCATTGTATATATGGACCACAACTTCTTAATCCAGTCATCTGTTGAAGGGCATCTCGGCTCCTTCCACGATTTAGCTATTGTGGACATTGCTGCTATGAACATTGGGGTGCATATGGCCCTTCTCTTCACTACGTCTGTATCTTTGGGGTAAATACCCAATAGAGCAATGGCTGGATCATAGGGTAGCTCAATTTTTAACTTTTTAAGGGACCTCCACACTGTTTTCCAGAGTAGCTGTACCAACTTGCATTCCCTCCTGCCATGTAGGAGGGATCCCCTTTCTCCACATCCTCTCCAACAATTGTTGTCTCTTGCCTTGTCTATTTTTGCCATTCTAACTGGCGTAAGGTGGTATCTCAGTGTGGTTTTGATTTGAATTTCCTTGATGGCTAATGATTTTGAACATTTTTTCATGTGTCTGTTAGCCATTTGTATGTCTTCATTGGAAAAGTGTCTGTTCATATCTTCTGCCCATTTTTTGATTTGTTTATTTGTTTCTCGTGTATTGAGTTTGAGAAGTTCTTTGTAGATCTTGGATACCAGTCCTTTATCTGTAGTGTCATTTGCAAATATATTCTCCCATTCCGTGGGCTGCCTCTTAGTTTTTCTGACTGTTTCCTTGGCTGTGCAGAAACTTTTAATCTTGATGAAGTCCCATAAATTCATTTTATCTTTTGTTTCTCTTGCCTTTGGGGATGTGTCATGAAAAAGGTTGCTTTGGCCGATGTCGTAGAGGTTGCTGCCTATGTTCTCCTCTAGAATTTTGATGGATTCCTGTCTCACATCGAGGTCTTTCATCCATTTGGAGTTTATTTTTGTGTATGGTGTGAGATAGTGGTCAAGTTTCATTCTTTTGCATGTAGCTGTCCAATTTTCCCAGCACCATTTATTGAAGAGACTGTCTTTTTTCCACCGGATGTTTTTTCCTGCTTTATCAAATATTAGTTGCCCAAAGAGCCGAGGGTCCATTTCTGGGCTCTCTATTCTGTTCCATTGGTCTATGTGTCTGTTTTTGTGCCAGTACCATGCTGTCTTTGTGATCACAGCTTTGTAGTACAGCTCGAAATCCGGCATTGTGATGCCCCCAGCTTTGTTTTTCCTTTTCAACAGTTCCTTGGAGATTCGGGGCCTTTTCTGTTTCCATACAAATTTAAGGACTGTTTGTTCCAGTTCTTTGAAAAATGTCCTCGATATTTTGATCGGGATAGCATTGAAAGTGTAGATTGCTCTGGGTAGCATGGCCATTTTAACTATGTTAATTCTTCCCATCCATGAGCATGGAATATCTTTCCATCTTTTTATGTCTTCCTCAATGTCTTTCAAGAGTGATTTACAGTTTCTAGAATATAGGTCCTTTACGTCTCTGGTTAAGTTAATTCCAAGGTAACGTATGGTTTTTGGTGCTATTGTAAATGGGATGGATTCCCTAATTTCTCTTTCTTCGGTCTCGTTATTCGTGTATAGAAATGCAACTGATTTCTGAGCATTGATTTTGTATCCCGCCACCTTACTGAATTGCTCTATAACTTCTAATAGTTTGGGAGTGGCTTCTTTTGGGTTTTCCATATAGAGTATCATGTCATCTGCGAAGAGAGACATTTTGACTTCTTCTTTGCCGATTTGAATACCTTTGATCCACAATTGATTTTTATATATTGACCATTGTATCATACAAACTTACTAAATTTATTTATTAGTTCTAATAGCTTTTGGTAAACTCCTTAGGATTTTCTATGTGCATGATTATGTTACATATGAATAAAGACAGGGTTTTTTTTTCTTTAGTTTCTATCTGTATGTCTTTTATTTCTTTTTCTTGTATTATTTTACTGACTAGGATGTCTCATGTAATGTTGAGTAAAAGTGGTAAGACAGCATCCTTCTTTGCTTTGTTCTCCATCTTAAGGGGAAAGAATTCAGTGCTTCAGTAATAAGTATAATAGTAGCTAAAGATGCCCTTGATCAGATTCAGGAAATTCTTTTCTATTAGTTTGCTAAGAATTTTTATCATGAATACATTTTAGATTTTGTAAAACACTTTTTCTGCATCTAGTGAGATATGCATATAGTTTTTCTCCTTTATTCTGCTAACATAGTAGATTACATTGATTTTTCAAATGCACGTTCCTATAGCAAACCCAACCTGGTCATGATGTCTTATCTTTTCAATATATTTCTAGATGTTATTTGCTTATTTTTTCTTGAGAATTGTTGCGTCTGGATTCATGGGGAATATTTGCTTGTCATTTTCTTTTCTTGTAAAGTCTTTGGCTTTGTAGGTTAATAATGGTCTCAGAAGCAGAGTTAGGAAGTGTTCCCTCATTCTCTATGTTCTGAGTTTGTGTGGTTTGGGATTGTTTTTTTTCCAACTGTTTGATAAAATTAACCAGAAATCACTGGAACCTGGCATGGATTTTTGGGGGGGAGGGAGTGTTCTTTTGGGGGTTTTTTTCTTTATAAAAATTTTATTGAAATTCATGTGGGGAGGTTTTTAATAATATATTAAATATCTTTGATATAGAATTATACTGCTTTTTAAAATTCCTCCTTGTATCAGTTTTTATAAATTGTGTTTTTTAATAAATTTGTCCCTTTCATGTAAATTGTTAATTTATGGAACTACAGTGTTATTCCCTATTTACATCTGGTATTAGCAATTTATATTTTCCTTTTTTCTTTATCGAACTTTCTAGATATTAATTTTATTAATTTTTTCAAAGAATCAACTTTGACTTTGGCAATATTCTTTATTTTTGGTTACCATTTTTTAAATTTCTGCTTTAATATTATTTCCTTTTTTTCTATCTTAAATTTCCTTTGGTTTTCCTTGTTTCTTCATGTAGAACCTTAAAACTTTTATTATCTTCTAATATAAGCATTTCGAGTTCCAAATTTTGTTCTAAACACTGTTTTAACTATGTAATACATTTTGTTAGTTTGTGTTTTCATCATTCAGAATAGTTTTTAACATTCTTTTTGATTCGTTTTCTGACCCAGGTGTTATTTAGAAGTATGCTGTTTAATTTCCACATATTTGGGATTCTCTTGGATTTCTTATCATTACCGATTTCTAATTAGTTTTTTTGGGGGGGGTCAGAAAATACTTTGAGACTTGTTTTATAGCCTAGCACATGGTCTGTTTTGGTGCATGCTCCACGTATATGTATCCTCCATACAGAAATTATGTTCTGTAGTCTTTGGAGGTAGTGGTCTACAAATGTCAATTGGGTTAAGGTGGTTGATAGCATTGTTAAGATTTTCTATAGCCTTACAATATTTTTGTTTATTGTTCTATCAATTACTAAGAGGTGGTGGTAAATCTCCAACTGTCATTGTTTGTTTCTTTTTTCAGTTTATATATACTGAAGGTTCATCATTAGATAATCCATACTTATGATTGTTATGTCTTCTTAATAAATTGATCCTTTTATCCTGAAATGTCCTTCTTCATTTCTAGTGTTACACCTTGTCTTACAGTCTACTCTGTCTGGTATTAATATAACCATACCAATTCTTACGCTCACAGGTTGATGAAGTATTTTTTTCTAGCCTTTACTTTCAACCTGTCTGTGTCTTTAGACTTAAAGTACATTTTCTATAAACAGTAGATGGTTGAGTTTTGCTTTTAAACCCAGTCTCTACATATCTTCCTGTTACTTGGAGTGTTTAGTCCACTTACAAATATGTAATTATTGATAAAGTTGAATTTAGGTTTTCAATTTTGCTACTTGTCTTCTATCTGTCGCATCTGTTTTTCATTTCCCTATTCCTCCTTTCCTGTCTTATTTGTGTTCATCAGATCATTTTTGAGATTTCATTTTCTTTTCTCTGTTGGCTTAGCTATCTCTGCATTTATTTTTTTTAGTTGTTGGATTACAAGATGCATCCTTACCTTATTAAAATCTACTTTGAATTAATGTAGTACCACTTCATGTAAAATATAAGCTCCTTGAAACAGTATAGTACCTTTCACACTCATCTTTGTACTAATTTGAATCTATATACATTATAAAGCCCAGAGAATGGCATTATAATTTCTGCTTTGACCAATCATGTCTTTTAAGGAAACTAAGAGAAGAAAAAATATATGTTATTTTCATTTGCCCGCATAATAAACATTTTTAGTGCTCTCAATTTTTTTTTTAAAGATTTTATTTATTTATTTGACAGAGAGAGAGAGACAGTCAGTGAGAGAGGGAACACAAGCAGGGGGAGTGGGAGAGGAAGAAGCAGGCTCCCAGCGGAGAAGCCCGATGCGGGGCTCGATCCCAGAATGCCGGGATCATGCCTTAGGCGGAAGGCAGACGCTTAACGACTGAGCCACCCAGGCGCCCCTCAGTTTTTTTCTGAGATCCAGATTTTCTACTGATAACATTTTATTCAAGCTTGAAGAACTTCCTTTGGCATTTCTTGTAATGAAGTCTGAATTTGAGTGGTATTTACACATGGATGTGGGAGCTTCTTTCCTCTGTAGCTCCCTCATCTCTGAGATAACCTCTACAATTTTCACATATTCTAGCACCTTTGAATTCTGTCAGCTGACATCTCAAGTCAAGTAGACTTGGGAAATATCCTAACAGAAAGCTGTATAAACATGAGTCTCACACAGAAGGTCCCATCTCTCAATGGTTTAATCCCTTTCAGGGTCTGCCTGCTTTTAGTTGCTCTCCAGTGCCTTCAAATAGTTGGTTTTAAAAATTTGTGGAGAGGCCCCTGGGTGGCTCAGTCTGTTAAGCGTCTGTCTTCAGCTCAGGTCATGATCTCAGGGTCCTGGAATGGAACCTGGCCTGGGATTGAGCCCTGAGTCAGGCTCCCTGCTCAGCAGGGGGTCTGCTTCTCCTTCTCCTTCTTCCCCTCCCACTTGCTCATCCTCTCTCTCTCAAATAAATAAATAAATCTTTAAAAAAATAATAATATTTTGTGGAAAGTTTATAAATGTAATCTGTGGGAAGGCTAGTTTAATACAAGCTTCTCTGCCACTGGAGAAACTTACCATTCTCTTATTACTCTATAGTAGGGGTCAGCAAACTGTTTTTTTGTAAATGGCAGGTTAATAAGTATTTTAGGCTCTGTAACCCAAAAGACAAAATTGAAGATATTATGTACCTATTTAGAGAAAGATAAAACAAATTTCCACAAAAAAATTTTTAATGAAATTTAAAATATAGTAATCATTGAGTACAATTTTGTCTCCTAACAAGAAGAATGGAATTGGGAGAGGAACAACATTTTGCTTGATTGGGGTTCAATGTTAGAATTCCCTATTATTAAAATTGATTGTAATTTTTCATCTGTTGATGCTACTCTGTAATGAGATTTTATGGATTTTTTCTTTGAAATGTCTTTTTACAGAGATAGATACTGTTATTAATCCATTAGCACACAATTTTAATTGAACATATTCATTGCTTAGAAGGCATTTACGGAATTCTATTAGATTCTTTTCTTAGTATTTGCCTTTCATCATGCCATTACATTGCAGATTAATCACTTCTAATTGAAAGTTAGATAGAAGCTCCTCAATTTTGATTTTGATTTTGAAATATGAAAATTTCCTTTGGATCTTGCATTGAGATGCAAAGAATACTGCTGGTTTTAGAACTTGGAAAATATACTCTATGCAAATTTCTTAGAAATGGAGATTTTCCTTTTTGTTTCACTTTTTATAACATGGGAAGTATATAAAGCAACTTGACATTATTTGTGATGTAAACAACATTGTCTTCAAAATGATTTTTCCACACTATAAGTTTCACATAAGAGAACCATTTTAACTGGTAATTTTGGTTCATCTTATTAAGAAACATTATCGGATTTGAAGCAAAAGTTTTCCAAAGCCATTTGGTGTTCAATAATAGTAGTTGAGGGTGGTTCTCATTCAGAAAAAAAATCAATCTTAGCCCTAAACTTTAAAAAATATCATAATAAAACTTCACTGTTAAGCTGCTGAACTGCTTTGTAATTAAGTCAAGATGTTCGGCTTCTATTTCTGACAAAAATTCATGACACTGACAATTGTTAAGTCCTTGAAAGCAAATGAAGTTCACCACTGACATTACTGTTTCAATGACACACAATAGATTCCCAGACTTTCTGCAAAATTGCTGCCGATGAACAATACAATGAACAACCTTACCATTTTACAAACTTGGTAAATTTTTCCATCCCAGCCTTTTTATACTGCACAGATATTTTCACCACCATTAGCTGTAACACGTCCTGGTAGATTCCACTTCAGGTTGTACTGAATTAGCATTTTCTCAACTTCTATCTTGCCTACCCTTTTTTCTGTGCATACTTTTTATAGAAGCTAATTCTTCAGTCACCTCAGGCTTGGCCTGGCTCCTCGAATAACCAATCATTAAGGAGTATGAGTAACATCTGTCGACTCATCAAGAGCCAAGGGAAACAATTCAAAATCATTTGCCTTGTTTTTTAAATTGGTTATTGGCCTTGCTCTCCATGTCCTCAACTCCACAAGCAACTGCTCTCACAGAAAGGCTGATAGTCTTAAACATGGTTGTTGTTTTTTTTTTTTTTTGTATGTATGTATACATTTCTTCAAATGCTGGAATCAAGCACAATTTAATTAACTCATATTGGTAAATGGCGTCCTGCTTGAATAACAAATCACGTGGAAAGTTACTTTGATTGCAGCCTCGTTTTTATTTTTCATTTTGTACAGAAATTCTCCTGTGATGAGATATTCTGTTTTAAATTAAAATTATCTATTTTTTTTCTGTTACTTTTCTACAAGTTGGAATGCTGAGAGGAGGGTTTAGCCTGGCAACATCAATGTATATTCTATTCTTTCAGCACAGCTATTGTGTGGTCCCACGATAAAAGCAATGCTTTGCCACATAGTAACAGGATAATCCACACTCCACTTTGCTTTAAACCATAACATTTGAAACCTACTTTTCTTTTCTTGCTTTGACATGATAGGTATGCACTGGTAATAAGCCTAGATGTTTTGGTATAGTGATGTGTGTGGAGCTCAAAAAGCTGCAGAGTTAAAACTGCATCCCCGTGAGTTATTGTACATGAAGCAGCAGTGAGAATGACTCGTAAATGCTCTGTTGCAAGTACTCGGCTCTGCAGCTGTGGCCCGAAAGCAACCATATACATTATGCAAACAAATGAGTGCGTCTGCATCCCAATAAGACTTCGTTTGTGAATATGGAAATTTGAATCTCATATAGTTTTTATGTGCCACAAACTATTCTTCTTTTGATTGTTTTTCAAACACTTCAAAGTATTGTAAAAATCCGTTTGAGTTCACAGGCCATTGGCTATATTTGGCTCGTGGGTCATATTTTGCCAACTCCGGCTCTATAGTTATCCTGAATCATTTACAGTCTTCCTTACCCATTTCGCCATCATTCCATGCCTCATGCCTTTGCACATACTGAATCTTTCCCGCTGGAATGCTCCTCCTCTCTACATTTTCCTGATGTCATTTTTTAAGACACTGATAAATGATCACCTGCTAGATTTTTTATATGGTTCAATAGCTGTACTTTGTGTGATTTTGCTATCGCAGAGCTAAGTCCAGAAAGAATGTATAAAAGAGTGAAAATCTGTTACTTCACTCTTTCCTAAATCACATAAAAACAACCTGTTGTTTTGTTTTCCTTTTAAGTGATTAACTAGAAATTGTCCTGAGAGGGAGTGGGGGTTTTCAGGAATCGAGAGAAAGGGCAGAAGAATATCGTTTACACCAAAAGATTGTGATGAGTATTAAATAAAATAGAGATTGAACGTTCTAAGCATAAAGAAGGCCGGTGATAAAACTGGATTTCTTCTCTCTTTTCTCCTCTGAAAATGTTTGCTTTTAAGAGAAACTGGTAAAAATACATGTGCACTACCACACACAAAATTCAGCTTCTGGGCACTAAATCTACATAGATTTTCTTATGCCAGAATCATCTTTATCTACTAGTTAGATCTCTCTCTGATTCCACTTCTATTTCTGTGAATAATATGTAATTTTCAAAATTATTTAGCTGTATTGGAATATTTTTTAAAATGCGTAGAAAGAAAAGAGGAACACTTCCTTTAAGACCCTCCTTGTGTTATAAACCAATATTGTCACGGGTTTATGGCAGGTTGTAAAATAGAGAGGTTTGCAAAGAACCAGTATTAAAGTTTTTGTTGTGTTGGAAGAAGCTGGTTCTTGGACTGTCAACAGATCTTACCTCTCATGCTACAGAATGAAGAACCAGGAAATTAGAAGGACCAAGATTATTATTATGCCATGGAGGGCACTAAAAGGGATCTCATAGTATCCATGAGAGGAAGCAGGATTTTTTTGGCCAAAAGTAAAGAAAGAAAGAAAAGAAAAGAAAAGAAAAAAGAAAAGAAAAGAAAGGGAAAGAGAAAAGAAAAGGAGAGAGAAAGAAAGGAAGAAGGAAGGAAGGAAGGAAAGAAGGAAGAAAGAAAAAGAAAAAGCACCTCACATCCTCAAAAAGGGAACAAGACTGAGTTCTAGCTAAAGTAATAAAGTTAAATTAGGTCAAGTGGTACTTCCTTCCTAAAGCCTTCCCTGATCTCACCTCACCCATCTCCCTTCCAGAACATTACCACCTCTGTGCCTCCACCGTTACCATATATGTGGCTTGGGCAAACTACTTTCAAAACATGACTACTCTCCTTTGCATTTCCTTTTTTACATTCCTGCCTCCCAGTACTGCAGCAAGCCACAACTGGGTTGGAATCAAAACTCCACCACTTAACTCTTTAATAACTGGAGCCATGTCTTCTAACTCTCTTTGTGTACCCAGCAACTAGCACAGGTGTAGTAAATATCTATGGAAGAGAGAAATAAAGGACTGGATGGATGGGATGAAAAAATAGGGGAAGACCGCTAACTGGAATCTCTTACACTGATGGGCAAGCACTCTGTCTTCCACAGCACTTCTTACTATCACAGCTGCCACCACACATAGCCAGGTTCCAAACAATGCATATTGCCAAGTTCTGGCTCAAGAAAGGAAAATTCGAGGTTCAATTATGACAACTGACAATTCATGATAGATAAAGTGTATTGTGAGAGAAGGCCCTGGTCTAGATAGAAAAGGGTGTGTGTGTGTATGTGTGTGTTTTCATGACATGTTCTCCTCTGATCTTATAAACAAAGGAAGAAAGATCTAGAACAATAGGGAGGGGTAGACTGGACTCATGGTAAAAGAAAGGTGATTACAAATATTGTTAAGCATTGTATTAAAAAAATCAATTCTCTAGGGCGCCTGGGTGGCGCAGTTGGTTAAGTGTATGACTCTTGATCTCAGTTCAGGTCTTGATCTCAGGATTGTGAGTTTAAGCCCTGTGTTGGGCTCCACACTGGGCATGGAGCCTACTTTAAAAAAAAATAAAATAAAATCTCCAATAAGCCTCAATTTCCATAGATATAGTCACCCAAAATGGTCTTTAGATGACCAGGTGGCCATAGAAATTGTTTTCTCTCTTCTTACTTAGCTTGGAATTTCTTCTTCCTCCCCTTCCTGTTATCTGCATCTACCTGCACATGGTCAAAATTATTTGCCTCTCCTAAATGCCTAGAACAGCAGATCTCTGATGTCAAGATCAAAGTACTAAAGGAAAAGAGAAGTTGGTAGAAGAACTTCTTCTGACACCCTCCTTCCCCTTCTACTACCTCTCTGAACTCTACTTCGGTGTCCTAGTCAGTCTCTAGCCTTTATACCTATGCTTCTCAAAGTGTGATCCTCATTGGACCACATACATCAGGATCACCAGGGAAAGCTTATAAAAAAAGGTAGGTCTCTGAACTATGCCTATGGAATCAGAATCTCCAAAGTTAGGGTGCTGAGGACTGTGAAAGTTTTTTAGAGTGTCTGGTTGTTTGTACAGTTTCTTAATTATTTTATTTTTTTGAGGAAATAGTATATTCATGTAATTCAAAATTTTAAAAATATACAAAGGTATATGGTAAAAATTCTTTCTTCCAGTTCTGTTTCTTCCCTTCCCGATTTTCTAATTTCTCCATTATACACAACTACAGATTCATTTATTTCATATATTAACATCTCCTGGAAATCTTTTCATATTAGTAGAAAAGAGTCTTTACATTCTTTTTTACAACTGCCTGTTTTTCCACTGAATGGACATACCATAACATATATGGTTTTAAATGTATTTATTTGTAACCAAATCTGTAATGTATTTTTTTGTTTGTGTTGTTTATATATCAGGCAGACTTTAAAAATTCTTTTATGAAGTCAAAATGATCCATCTTTTCTCTTATGTTTTCTAGAGTTTGAGTTATATTTAGCAAGATGTTAGGCATTTTCCTTGGCACTTTCACATGTTATTTTTAAAGTGTTTTGCTGTATAATTCCAACTGGAAAATTCAACAGGATAAAATAACTACCATCCCATCAAGTGTTTTAAATGTTCAGAGCATGGCTAAGTCAACTTAAGGCTATTTAGGAATAGAAGTTCACCTATATTAGTAGTTTTACGGTTCCCTCTTCTTCTTTTTTTTTTTTTTTAACACTTAAATCTTTTCTTCTGTGTTTTAATAAGGCCTCTAGATGATTCCTGTATACATCAAAGTTCGAAAACCACTTCTTCACCAGATCTCTTATCTATCTCCTCATCTCACCTCAGAAAGTTTCATCAAGCCTCAAAGACCCACTTTTATCACCACTGTGGTCTCTGTATTTTCCTGTAAGAAGACTTGGTGCAGCATTAGGGAAAGCCCATTTCTTATGGTCTTCCTGGCAGTGTCACTTAGGGACGTCGCTTGTCTCGGGAACTGAACTGAGATATCAGAATGTGTTCAAAACACCACTCATGGTGTTGGTAGGTATTTTGACCTCTAAGAATTTCATTTCCTCATCTGTAAGACAGGAGACAACATTGCCTCTCTCAAGCTTGTAGTACAAGGTAAACAATATTGTGGTCTAGAGTGCATAGTAGAGTGATTGCACACAGTGAGCAGTCAGTAAATGGCAGTTGGTATGAACAAGGTAAGCCAGAAGTTGCGAGGCTGTCTTCTGTCCCACACTGTACCAAGGGAGGAGATAAACACAGTTGGAAATAACAGGTGGTAACAGTGGAAAGGAAACAGGCTGGCCAATCCCTAGGGCTCAGAGAAGAAAGGAAAGAGGGCTTTTGAGAGCTGGCGAAAGACCCGGAATGTCCTTAGAGTTTTATGTTGGCAAGAGGCCTCAGCCTCCCACAGCTGCTCACCTACCAGCTCTTTGGAATTTTAGATTTCAGGCACGAGATGATTTATATGGTGGCTTGAGAGCAGTGAATAAGTGAAGGGGAAAAGTGTCCATAAAAAGACCAATTTAGTAAAATTTCTGGTTTTCCTTCTTTGCTGGTGGTACCCTGCCAAGACCTCCATCCAAACTTGGCTCACAGCTACTCTGCTCTGCGACCCACGGCTCACTGGGGAGGTCACAAGCTGCTTATCAAGCTTTGCCCTTGTCTTCTTCAGTGTGAATGCTTGGGCTCTTCACTATGCAATGAAAATAAATAGCTTTGTAAATGGTCTCCTGGCTACTTTATCCAAACCAATAAGGAAAACCTGCTTTACAAGCTTCCACTGAAACTTCTAGTAGAATAAGCAACTGATAATTCTACACCAAATGTCTGGCTTTTAGCCAGGACTAACAACTGTTCCCTTTTTGCAAGCCACATTCTGGTGACCATGGAGAGTCAAAATAGACATTTTGATTCTAGAACATTTTTTGAAAGAAGGTGAAATCACTGTGCCATTATGCAAGCTAACTATAGGTTTAAGATGAAGAAAAAGTTAGCTTAAAAACTTTAAATTGGTTGACTGTCAATCATTCACCAAAATATTACTCTTTTTCGAATTGTTGGTACTCATTGCTATTAGAGTAGGGTTGCCAGATTTAGCAAATGAAAATAAAGGGCGCCCAGTTAAATTTTAATTTCAGATAAAGAAGGAATAATTTTTTAGCATAAGTATGTCCCATGTAATGTTATTTATAATATTTAGTACATGAGACATGCTAAAAAATTATTTGTTGTTTATCTGAAATTCAAATTTCACTAGGTGTTGTGTATTTTATCTGGTAACTTTAACTAAGATGCGTTTTCACAGTGATGCCAAGAAATACGAGAAGGGCAGGGTAGCATTTTAAAATTCTGATGAGATAGTTGAACTTCTTTGCTAGGTCAAAAGATAATATGACCTTTTCTTTTTGCCATTTGTCCTCTATTAAAATTAATTTTATATTTCCCACCAAGCTCTAGAGTTAGGGTTTTTATTATTCTTTTAAAAATATGCGTGAGGGAAAGAATTAATATAAAGTATTGAGTACTTGCTAGATGCCAAGGATTTTTCTAGGCACTTTAAATATTGTATTACTTAAAATAATTTTCCAGTATAATTTCAGTTTGAGAGTACTGAGCAGAATAAAATTATTATCATCTGGATGGATCTTTGTAATATATAGAGTGGCTAAGTCCATTTAAGTCAATAAAAACTTATTAAACCCAAGATGAGTCAGATACTGTGCTACACAATAGCCCTAAGAAGGATAATATTTATCCATTTATCTTTAGGGAAAAAATAGTCTTCATCTAAAGCACTAATGCCATTATTAGCAGCAGACCATATTAATTCAAACTTGAGAGGAAAATATAAATGACCTTTTAACAAATTTGCTAATTATTCTTGCTTGTAGATGTAATTATTTATCCAACTAACATTTATTGAGTGGACATAAGTACCAGGCAAAGAGGCTGAGGCTATAGTCCCTGAGCTCACATTGCTTACAGTCTGGTCCGGGAGACAGACAGTATGACCTTGGTAGCAAAGAACCTCCTAGAGTGTGAACACAGGTATGCATTCCAAAAAGACTCGCCACAGGCAGGCAGGCAGTCACTTGTGTGAGAGCACCTCAAAGACTCTGTAAACTCAGCACGTGAATTCAGATGACCCACTTGGCAGAGTCTGGAAATCCTAAAGAGTTACAGTGGGAAGCAAGTAAATAGACTTCTCTAAGAATTAAGTGTAAGTATAATTTACGGGAATTGCCTTAGTGACTGACGTCAGACTGCGTAACACAGTACACATTGTACTAATGGGGCTGACAATATCCCATTGGTAGATGAGGTCTACTTGAGTGTAATTTCAGCTCTGTTTTTCAAACAGTCTATCATAGGCAGACAGAATATTCCAGGTGATAGGTATAGGTTTTTTTCCTTGAAGGGATCGCATGGGCATTCTTGTGATAACTGTACTAGTTTGTTATGAAATGTTTGACAACAAAGACAAACAGTACACATTTGCTAAAGATGCAAATCTCATATATTCATTTGTGTGAATACTCACTGAAATTCACAGATAATCACAAATCTTTTGAAAGATTAAAGAACCGGGAGCGACCTCACAACTGTAAGTGCGTGGCCAGATGCAATGTGTCTTAAACTCACAGTTGACCTAATACCGGTGGCTGGCATTCACGTTCTTAACGTCGAATGTCCTACGGGTGTTTGAGATACTCAGGCTGCAACCAGGAGTGCAGGGAAGAGTAGAGCATTGAGACAATGCTCCAGTTTCATTTAAATTAAAAAATAAATAACTTCAGATGATTAAGTGTTTGGAGACATCAGTGTTTTAGGTTCTATAACTACAGTTTTCCTTTTGACACACTTACTTTCTGAAGACACAGTATAAGAGTATGTGAATATATCATGGAGGATGTTCACATTTTAATCCGTCCGGAAGTTCACGTGGCTAAAGCCTCCAGTGAGTTCACTCGTGATATTCAGCGCCAGTGTCTTCTCTTCTCTTTCATTTCCGTTGAGGTGTGGGTGACCTGGAACAAATTCCGTAGTGTGTTTGGGTTACCCAGGACCACCTCCAGTGTATTTAGAGAGAGGAAGCCTCGCTAAGTGAATAGTCTGAAGGACAAGAGGTCATCAAAGGGCAGTATGCAGAACAAGATGTTAGTGTGTGGGAGAAGAATTCCTACTAGTTCTGCTTTGATGATAAGCAAGTGTGAGATGAGTTATAAACATGGGGCCATTCCTTTTTCTCCATCGGGTGCCCTTCCATCTTTCCTGAATATCTGCAGTGAATTCTGCCCTGATTTGCCATAACTCAGTGTCAAGTTAGAATGAACCTTTCTATTTATTTCCTCAACTGATTGTATTTGAGGCTCTAATTCTAATACCAGTCAACTTTTTGGAAATCATCAACTTAGGACTAATTAGAAGCAAAATAATTACCAAACATCCTGCCACAGTGAAATTTGCTTTTTTCAGTAATCTATACAGAGTCTCAATTTAATTTTTTACAAAATAATTAGTTTAGTCAACTGCAATCTTTTCTGTCCCTGTTAATTTAACTCAACAAATGTTTATCAAGGGCCTGCTTTGCACTCTGTGATGGTAATGTTCAAATAGGTGAAGATTAGAATCTTAGAATTTTGTAGCTTGCAGCCAGGAATAACTTTATAAATCACCTGGCCCGTGTTCCTTACTTTACAGAAGATGAAACTATTTTTTAAGATTTTATGTATTTATTTGTCAGAGAGAGGGGGAAAGAGAGCACAAGCAGGGGAAGTGGCAGGCAGAGGGAGAAGCAGGTTTCCCGCTGAGCAAGGAGCCCAGTGTGGAACTCGATCCCAGGACCCTGGCATCATGACCTGAGCCAAAGGTAGATGCTTAACCAACTGAGCCACCCAGGCATCCCTGCAACTTCTTGGTAAAGGAGAAGTTTCATACATAGAAAGTAAGTTTAGGATCAGGCCACTTACTTTAAATTACAAGTTACCATTTATTCTCTTTCAAAGTGCTGTGTGTACTTTCAATGAAAGTTTGAGTTCATTCCAAACCATCTTTCCAAGGGAATGAGAAAGGTGGGATTTAGGATTAGAAATCATGGTATTGCCCTTTTTCTTCCTTGCTGGGATAGAAAGGCCAACTCCCACCTCCCCAGAGGATGTGGAAAGGCAGTAAACCAGCTTCTCTCCTAAGGTAATCTGCAGATAAGCTCATGCATCTCTCGGCTGCCTCTACTCTTCCACCAAACCTCATCTTCACCAGTGCTCCTTGTGGCTCACCCGCCGGGATTGTAGATGTTTTCATTGCTGGAAACCATGTGGAATCCAAGGGCTTTAAAGGAACAGATAAAGCAACATTCCCAATCGCACATACATTTTCTAAGACATTCAGTTCCAGTATATATTCCAAGGTAAAAGGTGTTTTTTTTTTTTATGATGGTTCATAATCACATCATTGGATACAATGGGAACAAAGGAATTTTCTACCATTTGATCTTGAGAAACACATAAATGTAAGCTATCCTTTCAAATCATATAGATAAACAGAATTTGAAAGGATAGAGATCCCTATGTGATGAGTGGTTGTCTATGAATGTTGAGTTTATGAGTGATTTTTCTTTAAGATTTTGCTTATTTCTGTGATTATTTTCAATGAATAAATAACCAGGAGAAAAAATTTTAAATCATGCTTAATTTGTCTAGAGCATACAGATGTGGTTACAAGGATAACTATATTCTCACCCGAAACTAATATTACACTGTATATTAACTAACTGGACTTTAAATTAAAATTTAGAGAAAAAAAATAAAGTTCTCAAATAATTTCAACACATCAATTTATACATAAATCTGAATTTAATTTTAAATATAAATTCAATAAATGGAATTTTAATGAAAAAATAGAATATATTCTTTATGTGATGTTTATTCTAGTGCAGAGACAAAACAAATGAGCAAAGTGAATGGTTAAAAAGGACTAAAGACCATGGAATGTTATGAATCAAACTAATGTCTACTGGTAGGGATTGGTTAAATCCAATGCAAGACCGTGCCTATAAAAAAGGATGTTGTATATTTGCATATATTACATGAGAAAATGTCCATCATAAATGTTACATAACTCGATGTATAGTATGAACCCATTTATGTTAAAGAGCACAGAAAGTACATATTAAATTCTTAGAAGTATTTTGTTCTATTCTAAGGGTGGGATTATAAGGAAAATTTAACTTTCCTACTTTTATACTATATTAGTTTGCTAGCACTGCCATAACAGAATACCATGGATTGGGCGCCTTAAACAGAAGAAATTTATTTCTCACAATTCTGAAAGCTTGAAGTCCAAGATCAAGGTGTCAGCAGGTTTGGTTTCTTTTGAGTCCTCTCTTCTTGCTCTGCAGGGGACCACCTTCTCCCCGTCTTCACACAAGAATCCTTCTGTCTATGGGTTATCTCCTAATCTCTTCTTATAAAAACACCAGTGAGATTGGATTAAAGCCTATCCTAAAGGCCTTATTTTAACTTAATCATCTCTTTAAAGACCTTATCTCCAAATACATCACCCTGAGGTACTAGAGTTAGGACTTCGACATATGAATTTGAGGAGTGGGGAGAGGGGGCACAGTTCAGCCCATAACATATACTTTAGTATTTCTTTATTTTTTCTCCTATAAATATTTATTAATTTTATAACCAGCAAACAACCATAAATATTCAGCTTTGAACAGCACTATTCAAGTAAATAAATATTGTGTATTTCTGTCTTCCAGGAGGAAATGGTACCTAGATGATGGTTCTTATCTGTGCTAGTATTTTCATATGGCTGGGCTTGTGATTTCATTATTCATTTAATTTTATAATCATTACTATTTTACGTTTTCTTTAAATATGGGTCCTTCAAGATGCAATTTTTTCTAAATATAAAATTCCAGTATAACTATGGAAAGTAAACATAGATAAAATGGTATTAGCTAAATGACCTTTGATAAAGAATATGACTTCTTATCCTTGAGTTCATAAAGTCATCATGAAGATCATAAACTCACATCTACACTGGGATTATTTTGAACCATTCTGTTTCGATGCCATTGATGAATATGAAAAAGGAAAATAAAATATTTAAGTTTGATTATTAGATCTATAAATTACATTCTTTCCTAAGTTTTATTAGTGATGCATTTTGTCATATAATATGTATATGTTATGTTGCATTTGCTGTATTATGTTGTATAAATAAGAAAACTATTTCAGGGATGCCTGTTGGCTCAGTTGATTAAGCATCTACCTTTGGCTCGGGTCATGATGCCAGGGTCCTGGGGTCGAGTCCCACATTGGGCTCCTTGCTCAGCAGGGGGCCTACTTCTCCTTCTGACTTCTGCTCCCCCTGCTTGTGCACTCTCTCCCTCTCTCTCTGACAAATAAATAAATAAAATCTTTTTTTAAAAAAAAGAATGGAATATGTTTTTTTAAAAAAACTATTTCAGAGAGTGGAAAAAGAAAATCATAATTTCTTTCAAGATCCTAGGAAAGTTCATAGTAATAGATTTGAATATTAAATTTTTCTATATATAATCTCAATATCCTATCTAATAAGCTAAGGATTTATGTATGTATTTATACAAATGATGAGAAAAGATCAAGCTATAGATTTCATTTCCAATGAGCTTGTGATCAAGTTGAGGAGGAACAGATAACAAAAATGAAAGGGTGACTAGTACAAGGTAGTAAGTAAGTAATGTTAAATTATGATTGGTGTTGTACTTCTAAGAAAATATAACATCATTATGAATTTGGAAAATTGGAGGAGGTACTGGAAAGAGTTGTAACCAGATCCAGGCCTTTAAGGATTGGCAATAAATAGAAGAAAGAAGGAGGTAGGACCTCCCAGACAAGATGATAATATGGAGATGAGGGTAGGGATAACGGTAATGAGAATGATGCACTTTGAGAATAATTAGTACATTGTGGAGTGAGAGAATGAGAATATGATACGAAAAACAAAACTGAATTAACAGGTTCATGCTAAGTTATAGAGAACTGTGAAAGCAAGGGAGAGAAGTTTGGAACTGACCCCATTAGACAACTGGAGCCAGTTTTTATTTGCAAGGAGGAGAAAGAAAATGTTAAACAGAAATTAGAGAGACCCACCTGGCAGCAGTATGTAAGGTCATCTGGAGGAAGGAAGATTTTCAGAGAAGACAACCAGATTGCATTTGCTTTAGGTGAGTAGAGAAGGATAGTTGTAAGAGATACTTCAAAGGAAAAAATGCCTGTGATGTAATACAAAAGAAAATGCTTACTTGACCCAGCATGTTTCCTGACCTCTGTAGCATCCCTCTTCCACAGAGATGGAGCCATATAAATCCCTTCCTGATTCCATTTTCCAGAACCTATTCTAATATCAGAAATTAAATACTTCTTAGCCTCTAGGCTAACACTCAGTGGTTTAGCATCAGATCTATCTCTCATGGGGTCCAAGTTTGATTACTATGCTTCTTACTTCTTAAAATTGAGCTTTTGACTTGATCCCTTATTAATTTCCCTTTTTAGAATCTTTTAATTACCTTAGTTCCTGTTAGGATCGGGGGTCCTGCCTTATTCTTGTCGGTTCCCCTTCCAAGAACGAATGTGTTTTCCTTGAAATTAAAATACAAAAACAAACAAACAAATCTGGAAAAAAAAAAAAAAACCAACATAAGCCAGGATGATAAATGTGATCATCTGAATAGCAAGATTACTCTTTCTTTTTCATTTTGCTTTCTCAGTTACGTAAGCTTGATGAAGCATGCAGTTTATTTTTTAATGCAAAAACAAAAGAAAATAAACATAAGTATTAAAGGGAAAAATAATTGGTTGATATGAGTTATTGCTTACAATACCAAAGTTGATGGCATTGTCATGATAAGGAACACATCTTGTCAAAGGAAATAAAAAAAGAAACTCATTTCGTGCTTATGGGTGAGAAGGGTGAGGACATTGCTTCATTCTTACAAATTCAGAGAAATCATCTGCCTTCTCAGTTCTCATTCTAACATGGAAATAGTGTTTTCTGTATAAGCTTAGCCACAAGGAGCCGTGGGATAATGCTGTGTGCCCTGAGGGGACAGGCTGGTTTCAGTCAGTAACTTGCTGGCATATAATATTCTTTTTAGGCAGTACAAAACTGCTTTGACCTGATCTGACGACTATTTCCTGATGGTTACATCTAGGCCAGACACAGAATAGAAATTTGACCTGAGAAGTCTTCCTTTAAGAACTGACCTAAAATATTTTTCTCTTCTGGTTTTGGAGGATGTTTGTCTCTAATGATGAGAACTCTGATGACATATAAGGGTCTTCACAGTTGAACTCTGACCACCCACCTGAGGGGAGTCAACTTAATGAGAGTAAACAGGTGCCACATTAGCCCCATCCCACCTGAGCCCCACATCCTCCCAGGGAGTATGACACCACCAGTAGGCAGTGATGCGGATGACTCTTGGGTACAGGAGGGTGATCCCTTATCCCCCAGAAGAGCTCCAGTCAAAAAGGGCTCCTCATCATCTAAGGCAGCAAGTCTCAACCCTAGCCACACTGCAGAATCACTTAAGGAGTTTGTAAAAATATATCACTGTCTAAGCTCCATCCATTTTAATTAAATCAGAATCTCTGGGAATATGGTCCAAGCATCAGTGTTTTTGTTGTTGTTGTGAAACACCCATGGTTGTCACCAGTGTAGGCAATCAAGATCTTTCAAGGAACAGAGCAGAATCAGTGCAGTAACTCCTGAGCTGATACTGCATCTAGAAAACCCCAGTGTTTGGGAGAATGCTGGCAGAGTTACAACGCCCTGGAAGCTCACCTTGGTATCCCATCAGACTTGCTTGCCCTGGCACCATAACTCTTGCTGCCTCTGATATCCATGAATGACACTAGCCCATGTGACCCTGAGCCCATAGCTCTACAACTACAATTTATGTTTATCTGCTTGCCCGTCTGTGGCCGGATGCAAGTGCACACACGCACACCCTCCCACCTGGGTTCTACAACAAAGCCTTAAATGCTACTGGATTGGGTTTTTTTCTCAAATGCCGACTTTTCCTTTCTACAACCTTATCTTCTGGATCTGATATCTTCTGTATGTAATTATATTTTGTCATGTCTGTTCACCCTAAACCATTGCTCCGTGGAGATCTTTGTTCTACTTTACTGGCTCCAAAATGAATCTAACCTATCTGGGCAGTTAGCCATGGTCATCACTTGCTCACCTTTAAAATCACTAATACTAGTGTCACTATGACACAATATTGAAAGAGTATAAAATTTTAAAGATCTTTGTAGAATTCATTTAAATTCTCAACTCCTTTAAAGCAAATTTTTAATTACCCACTGAAATTTTTTGCCTTATTTCTGAAAAATGTCAACAATTCTCTATAAAATTTCAGAAAGTGAATATAGGGATTTCTGTATTTAAAAAATAATCTCTGTGGACTTCAATTTCCTATCTTTAAATGAGGGGATTACGGAGTGCCTGGGTGGCTCAGTCGTGTAAGTGTCTGCCTTTGGCTCGGGTTGTGATCTCAGAGTCCTGGGATCAGCCCCTCATGGGGCTCTCTACTCATCAGGGAGTCTGGTTCTCCCTCTCACTTTCCCTCTGTGCTCTCTCTCTCTCTCTCAAATAAGTAAAATCTTTAAATAAATAAAAATAAATAAATAAAATGAGGGGATTAGGGGTACCTGGGTGGCTCTGTTGGTTAAGCATCTCACTCTCGATTTCAGCTCAGATCATGATCTCAGGGTCCTGGGTTAGAGCCCCGAGTAAGGCTCCATGCTCAGCATGGAGTCTGTTTGTCCCTCTCTCTCCCCCTCTACCCCTCCTCCTCTGCCCCTCCCCACCCTGCCCCAATGCATGCATGAGCTCGCTCTCTCTAAAATACATAAATACATAAAATCTGGGGAAAAAAATAACAAAAAATAAAATGAGGGGATTAGATAAGATAATCAAGTGCCATCTAGTTCTCTGACTTTATGATTCATTTATACAACTTATTTGTCCCCTAACCCATGGGAACCAATCCTGAACAATACATACTAGGTATTATTTTTAACAAAACATATTCACCCATGAAATATGATATATTTTTTAATAAAGTGGGGGGGAAGCATTTCTTTCTAATAAAATCAAAAAAGCTTGTTTCAAATCCTAGTTCTACTAAGTCATGTGACTTTGGGCAAGGTGCCAAGGTGGCTTAGTTTCCACATTTGTTATTGTTAAAACCATTACCATTTACCTCAAAAAATGTTCTAAATATTGAAGTGCTTATGAATGAAATAGGGGTATTTTTTTATATTAAGTGGTTGTAAGGAAAAAATGAGATAAAATGAGCAAAACCTCTGAAAGGTTTTTTTAAAACTTTGAAATTTTTACCAATGCAAGATCTTTGTAGCAAATCTTTATTTACATACATGTGAGCTAATTTCACATTCCATGCCTTTGTGAAATTGGAAACTGGCTAAATAAAGTGATTTTTTTTTCAATGCAATCAGTTCTAAAAAACACACTTCAACTAGATTCTAACAGTATTCCACCTCTGAAAAGTAATTAGTAGTGTCTGAAATATGCTCACTCAAATTATGTAATTTTCATAAACAAATTTTGAAGGAAAGGCAGGTATTTGCAATCCCATTTTTCAGATGTGAAAACTGAGACCAAATATGATTTTTCACTATGCCAGAATAGTTTTCTAATTGTTCTGTGTTCAACGTGCTTACTAAGATCTCAAAAGAGGTATGTGGTTTGTTTTTTGTTTTGTTTTTTTTTGTGTGGGGGTTTTTTTTTTTTTTTGGTTCTAATCTAGAAGCTTAGAATCACACATCTGATTTTAAAGTGGATTATATTACTACATATTTTGTCCACACCCATGGCTTTTGTAAACTGCATTATGACTGTGTTTAAGAAACGTGCCATAAAACCCCATAGGCTTTTCTTGCTGGAAGTAGGCCTCAATGCACACCAAACTGGAAAATCATGTTATAACCATCCATACCAACTTGTCTGAAATCTAATGTGAGAAAAGGCTAATTGTAAATATCTCCAAAGGAATTTGGTCCTGAAAGAATGTGAAAAAATGGGCATGAACAGCAGGCCACGCCTCTTTAGGAAGGCATTCAGTGGCTAGTGTCTATGTGGAGAGACCAGGAAGAGTCATAAGGCCCCAGGGAGTTTCCAGGGGTGATGACAGACCATCTCCTCCTCTTCCCACAAAATAGAAGTGGGGATTTCTTCCATTGCTGAACAGTCCTTAGGACTTCCCCAGGCTCCTTAAGAAAAGGTACCAAAATGGAGATCCCCACTGTTGGGGACTCCTACAGGTTCCTTTAAGCTGGGGTTCTTAACCCACGCTGCATTTGAGAAACACTGGGGGAGTTTATAAAATACATCCCTGGACTCCATCCCAGATCCGTGAAATCACCTGGCTGGAGATGACTGGTGGGGTCCCGGCTTAGGTTGTTTTAGAACCTTCTGGGTGAGGTTAATATATAGTAGAAGTTGAGAACCACTGCTTTAGGCTCTCTGCCTGTTCACCACAAGGGCCCCTGCACTCCACTTTCATGATCACTCAGGAAAACTGGAGCATATGAAGATTTGAGGTTTGGCACTCTTTTTCTTTCCTACCCTTCAATAGCCCTTCTCCATCCCTCTTTGCATACCCAGTGCTCTGACGTTCTGTTTGTTTCTGCCTCTCTCCTGTACCTCCCCTCCTACAGACACGAGCTCGTGGGAAATGATCAGGAGCCCATTTAGGTTAAAATACGTAAAACCGACCACCTTAAAAGACCAGTCAGTAGCCTGGACGTAGTATTCGTGTATACCATAAAGTACAGTTCAGGGAATGGGGCTTCATAGACCATGGACAACGGGCTTTGGTGGGGCACCTCCAAACCACACCCTCCAGCACACCCGGGCTTAGGAAAAACAGCATCTGTTTGGCCAGAAGAAGCCCGCTTCCTTGCCCTACTGGTCAGGACTCTGAGGACTTCTCTTGACACAACTGCGTCTTAGTTGGCTGCCCTCCGGAGCAAACTCTACAGAACCTACAAGAAGCAGAGAAACAGAAAAAAGTACATGGTGACAGCCAAAGACATTCTGTATGACTTGAAAAGTGATCTGAAAGCAGGAAAATCTGTTATGCCAAGGACCAGCTCTTCTTTCCCCGAAAAAGGAGTATCAGGCCCTGAGCAAACATAGGGAGATGGAATATAATACAGGAGTAAGAAATCAAATAAATATTTAGCTGTATCCTATTTAACTGCATGATAAACAGTCAAAACCAAACTGTGTGTATCTTGTGTGGTTTGAATTGAAGCCGATAGATCAGCGAGAGTGTGAAGGATGAGTCATTTCAGGATGTTTCACTGGAGATAGAGCACGGCTGCCCAAACAGTGCAGGTTTAAAACGAGCCAGACAGCAAAAGCCCCTTGCTCATCACAACCTCTTTACACCAAAATCAGTTTTACTGTGTTTACATCCTCTGGGGAAGTCACCACAGAACAAATACTGAGACTTTTGTGCATACAGCGTAGCAGGTATCAGAAGAAACCGAAAAGTCTGTCCCCTTAGAGTGGCCGGTTTAAAGTATTGATTTACTAAATGCAACCAATGTTTGAGCCCAGATTGCTTATTAAATAGCAAGTCCAGGATTTGAAACGTGACAAGCTAACTTAATTACAGATGACATATGAATAATGTGGGAGACTTAGCTATGTTGCGAACTCACCCAAAAGCTCTGAACCAATTTCCGTTAGTTGTGTTATCAGAGAAGGTGAGGGGAAAACAGATACAGCAGGTTAAGTCTATATTCTGTCCTAAGACCTAGCAGGTGACTGATGAATGGCTGCCACGGTCAAGGATGAGAAGAGAACAAAAGAACATTTGATACAAGTACATTAAATTCACAAAAACTCTTCAGGACCTGACTTTATGAAACAGAAGCAGCACCAGCCAAGACATTTTTAGATGGCCCTTTTGTGGTAAAAATAATTTGAGGTTATTCTATTCTTAGAAGTTTGGAAGGAATCTGTTGACATATGGCTCTCACAGATTACAAACACCCCCAAATTTTTGTTAGGAAAACATACTGCCAACTGTGAAACGTGTGGCTCATTACTATTTGGGAAATGCTTCTGTAATAATTTAATAATAATCATAGCAATACTTTTAACTTCTGTTTTAGAAATACTATCGACCATATCCTGTTGGCTAAGTTCACATTAGAGGTTTCAGCTTTACTTTGATGATGATGATAATAATGGCATCTAACATTCATTAAACCCTATCCATGTGCCCAGAATTGGATCAGGAACTTTATGTGTATGATGTCATATAATCATCATTGTTTCCATCTTTGCCTCTGAGGAAGGAGGCTCTGAGAAGTGAAGTGACTTGCCCCGTCATGGCCACTCTGCATGGGCTGCAGATTTCAGTTCCAGGTTCATCTATTTTGCATATCCTTGCTTTTAACCACTACGCTAGATTGTCTCCTCATAGAAATTCATCAGCAAACTAAGAAAATACAGTCTAGCTAAGCTATAAGAATTTGGAAAGTATAGACATGTCCAGTTGGGTAACATTGAAATATTTCTCTAGCACTTTATACCACTTAGTAGCATTTTTTTTAATTTTGTGGGAGACAGAATAAAACAAGAAAATATACGTTATGTTATGGGAGAAAATCTTCGCAACTTTGAGACAAGCAAAGGCTTCTTGAGATACAAGCTCAAATAATAAAGAAAAAAGTTGATAAGTTGAACTTCATCAACATTTTTTACATGCCTTCTCGTCAAGAGACACCAGTCTGAAAATGAAAGCAATCTGTGCACTAGGAGAAATTATATGTAGTGCAAACACCTGACAAAGGACGTGTACCCAGAATGTATAGAGAATTCTTACAACTCAGTAAGAAAACAATAACTCAATTAAAACCATGGGCAAGTGATTTGAACTGCTACTTTACCAGAGAAGATCTATGGATGGCTGATAAGCAAATGAAAAGACACTTAACACTATTAGTCATAGAGAAATGCAAATTTAAACCACAAGGAGATACCACTACCCACCTACTAGTATAGCTAAAATTAAAAAGACTGAAAATATCAAGTGTTACCAAGGATGTAAGAGCAACTACAATGCTCATACGTTGCTGGTGAGAATGTAAAATGGTACAATAACTTTGGAAAACAGTTTGGTAGTTTCTTATAAAGTGAAATATGCACTTACCATATGACCCAGCAGTTTCAGGGATTTACCCAAGAGAAATGAGAACATAGCCATGCAAAGTTTTACACAGAAACACTTTAGAATGTTTATTCAGCTTTACTCATAAGAGTCCCAGCTTGGAAACAAATCAAATGGCCATAAACTGATGAATGAATAAACAAGTTGCGGTACCTCCTTAAAATAGAATACTCAGAAATAAAAATGAGGGTGGGGGAATGGGATAGACCGGTGATGGGTAGTAAGGAGGGCACGTATTGCATGGTGCACTGGGTGTTATACACAACTAATGAATCATCGAGCCTTACATCGGAAACCGGGGATGTACTGTATGGTGACTAACATAATATAATAAAAATCATTTAGAAATAAAAATGAACTACTGATACATGTGGTAATACAGATAAATCTCAAAAACACGATGCTGAATGAGACATACCAGACATAAAGAGTATCTACTGTACCAATTCCATCTCTATGAAATTCCAGATGATCTGCTTCATCTATTTTTCTTCTCTACTGGATCTTTCCCATTAGAATAAAACATGTTGTTCTTTCTCCCACACCCAGCCCATCACTAAAGAAGGCATCAGTTGTTGCCTAGAGCCAGGGTTGGGGAGATAAACTTATTGCAAAGAAAGGAGCAAAAGGAAGCTTTTTGGCGTGATAGAAATATTCTATATCCTCATTGTGGTCATAGTTACATGTGTAAATGTGTCAAACTCATCAGAAGGCACACTTAAAATGAGTGTTTGGAACTGTATATGAACTGCATCTGTGTGTGTGCACGTATGAAGTTAAATGTTAGCAAATGGTAAAACAAAGCAAGGAAGAATGGGAGCGTGGTGTCGATGTCATTTTTAAGTAGGCAGAAGCAGGGAGACCAATTAGGGGATGATTGCAACAATCTAGGAGAGAGATGATGATGATTTAGTTAGACCATAATGGCAGCAGTAGAGATAGTGAAAAGTAATCAGATTTGGATAGATCTTGAAGACAGAGCCAACAGGATTCACTCATGAATTGTATTTGGGGTGTGAGTAAAAGAGAGGAGTCAGGCACGAGTCCGAGATACTAAGCCTGAGCAACTGGGAGGATGGCATTGAGACGGAACAAACCTTCATGGAGAGGTTTTCAGGGAAAGACCCGGAATTCAATTAGGATATATTAAGTTTGAGATATATGTTAGGCATCCAAGTAGAGATATTGAGTAGGCAGATATGAATCTAGAGTTCAGAGGAGAATTCTAGACTGAACATATACATTTAGAAGTCATTGCCATATTCATGGTTTTTAAAGCACCGGACGGATGAGTTCACCAAGAGAGTAGAAAGAGAAAAGAAAGAGTTCCAAGGACTGAGCCTGTAGCTCTTCAATGTCAAGAACCCAAGGAGAGGAAGAGATATCAGCATAGAGACAGAAGGGTAGACCAGTGAGCAAGGAGGAAAACCAGGAGTGTGCATTTTTTCCTAGAAGCCTGTGCGGAGGGCGTGGGGTGTGTTTTATTTATTTTTTAAGATGTTTTTATTTATTCATTTGAGAGAGGAAGAGAGAGAACACGAGCAGGGAGAGGGGAAGTGTCAGAGGGAGAGGGAGAAGCAGACTCCCCGATGAGCAGGGTCCCCGACATGGGGCTCAATCCCAGGACCCCAGGATCATGACGGGAGCCAAAGGCAGACCCTTAACTGATGGAGCCACCCAGGCACCCCAGGGAACAGTGTTTTTGAAAAGGGAGTGAATTCACCTGACAGATCAAGTATATTGAGGACTGAGCTGATGATTGGATTTGGCAATGTGATGGTCAATAGTAACTTTGACAAGAGTAGTTTGGGGGACTAAGGGGGCAAAGCTTCATTGGAGAGAGTTAAACCAAGTGTGTGAGGAAAGTGATTGGAGAGAGCAGTGTAGAAAAATTTTCAAGGACTCTCGTTATGACGAGGGAAGTGTAATGGCACAGGAAGCAAAGGGAAAAGGAGGGATAGAGAGAGGATTTGGGAGACATAAATAACAGGGTTGATGCTGATGAGAATGACCAGAAGAGAGGAAGAGCTGGCCATGCGGGGAAGGGGAGGGATGACTACCAGTACAATGTCTTTGAGTTGGCAGGAGGGGGTGGGAGTGAGCAGCAGATAGGCCATAATTTGAGAAACATAAAACAGGAAAGGACCCTCAATCAGACTTCCAATGACACATATGTCATGATTCTCTGGGTGCTCCCGACGTAGCTCTGGCTCGATATCTTCCAGATGTGGACCAGAAAGCAAAACCTCCCCTTGCTCAACTGAATGTCTGGCCTCTCACCCCACTATGACCCTGGCTGTCCGTGCCACGGATCCTATTGCCAAGTTTCTGAATGTTGCAAACACCCTTCTCCGATTTATGGGATGTGACTTTCCTTAAAAGTAGCAAATACATTTCTTTTTCTCCTGATTCTGACATTTTCACGTTTGATGGATGTTGAATTATTCTCCCAAATAGTTTCTGGCAGGATGAAACCAAGTGAGCTTATTTTAGCTCGCCGTTGTTTTTCCTGTGGCATTTTCTCTTATGCCAGCCCAGCTAAGGAATGAGGCATGGTGGTGAGTGGAGGCTAGCAGGCTGTGTTCCTAATCCAGGAGGCAGGTCAGGGAGCAGTCCTGTGGAGTCCACAGAAACCACAAAGTTAAAAAAAATACTTTGTAAACAAAGCCACTAAAAAAACAACAAGGGTTACATAAAGGCTCTGACCGGCCAGTTGTATCATCTGAGATGGAGCACGAGAATTTTAAGCAAAGAAGCCCAAGGTATATATTGTAGGATGGAGCCTTAATACCCTTGCCTCATCAGTCCAACCGCTGTAGTAGTTACGCCTTGACTGCCAGGAGCATAAATATTTTGAGAGTCTTTGCCATTTTTATTATTCTAGAGTGAGTTTCTAGTTTCCATGTGATAGAATTGAAGTACACGCTGCTATAATTACCTTCCTATCTCTGGTTACGCTGCAGAAAAAAATAGGGTTATGTGAATTCATTCAGAAGCTGTAACAGCAGCCTTCTGTGTGTTAGGCATTGTGCTGGCCAGCGGGGGCTTTACAATGATGAAGGCACGCTTCCTGCTTTTCGGGATCGCACTGTGCCTAGGTGGGGAGACAAACAAGAAGGCAAGTGCGGAAAGTGATCGATAGGCTATTAGACCTATCCTTTGCCCACCTGGGGGGTCTGTGCAGGCTGAGAGGCCACTACAAGTTTCATAGATAATGGGAACACCAGAAACCAAGCAGACGACAAGGAGATGAATGGGGAACCAATGATGTTCAACATTTCTGAACCAGATGAAGGAAGGGAGGAAGGAAGGAAGGAAGGAAGGAAGGAAGGAAGGAAGGAAGGAAGGAAAGAAAGAAAGAAGGAAAGAAGGAAGTAGTAAATTGGGATGGGTTGAGACTCAGAGCTGGAGAGGTCGGCAGAGGTAAATAGGGGCCAGCCTTGAATGCCACATGAAGGCATCAAGTAAGAAGTGAACATGTCCTAGAGGCTTCAACAGGGGAGGGATGTGCTCAAATCTCTCTTTCTTTCTGAATTAAGTAAATAAGTAAGTAAGTAGGCTCTACATCCAACCTGGGGCTTGAACTCATGACCCTGAGATCAAGAGTTGCATGCTCTATCGACCGAGCCAGCCAGGCGCCCCTCACATCTCTATTTTAGAAAGATTTCTGGTGAAGGGATTTTAGGGGCCAGTGTAAGTTGGATTGTCCAAGAAGCAGACCCTGAACCAAGGACTCGAGTTCAAGTAATTTTATAAGGAAACGATCCCACAAGAAACTGGTAAGGAAGTAGAAGAAACAGGATAGGGAGAGGCAAGAAGCCAAGCAGAAGAGCCGTTTCAAGTTAAGTCCCAGACAGCCTGATCCTGTGAGGAGCTCTGGAATATAAATTATACTTCAGAGTTGGCCCCACCTTAAGGCAACGAGCTGGGTTTTTGTACGCCCACACCAGTCAGTTGTCATCTACTGTCCACCCTGGGGGAAATGAAGACTCTTCGGTAGTTCCTGTTTTCCCTATCCGCTAGCAGCTTCATTGCCAAAGGACAGTCCTCTCTCACTTACAGGCACTGGCAAAGCATGCAGAAGCTGGAGGATATAAAAACCCGAGCTGCTGAAAGGGATGGAAACAATTTGAATGCGGCACCAACAGTATCCACAGGGGAACAAAATTGGAATAATTTTTGTTTGTTTGTTTTTGGAATAATTTTTGAACTATGTTTTAAATAAGTAATTTGTTCAGTAGATAGGTCTAGTCCTAAATCTTACCCCCATCCCCGACTGACATCTCACTTCTAAGTGAGGACGGCATCATCAGCATCCTTGGGCTTAACTAAAGGGATAAAGGACAAAGTGGCAACTGGGGACGAAGTAAGGACAATGAGAGCACACTCTAGCAACTGGTAATGAGAAACAATGATTCTTTTTAAAGATTTGATTTCTTTGAGGATGGGGGGAGAGCAGGAGTAGGGGAGGGGCCGAGGGAGAAGCAGACTCCCTGCTGAGTAGGGAGCCCGCCTGTGGGCTGGATCCCAGGACCCTTGGATCCTCACCTGAGCCAAAGGCGGATGCTTAACCGACTGAGCCACCAGGCGCCCCGAAATACAATGATTCTTTTAAAACGGAGTCAAACATCTCCAGGAGCAACATTTCCAAGGGAAAGATTATGTATAAAAATGGCATTTACCTGCCTTGAGATGGGAAACCAGTTCAGAGCGTGTTGCCATATGAGGGCAAGGAATGAAAACGGGCAAGAGCCCCTCGTGGGCTCATCAGACCTGTTCCTTGAGAAGGGCAGCTGGGTGGGCTGTGCCCTTGGAACATCACACCTTTTATTTTACACATAATATCTGTATCTCCAAAATAGGGGGGCTTGGGACTGGCTGACTTGCCACAGTTAATAATTACATATTTGCAGAGCTTCTGCTCATTAAATCTTGACTAGTCTAAACAATATTTAAAGAAACAAGGCTCCTTGAACACTGTCAACTGTGTTGATTTAGCTTTTAACTTCATAGTGGTCCCAAATCATAATCTGAGATAAATATTAAAAGCAGATCTAGATCAATGGCCCTCCACAGGGGTTGGGGTGCAGTTTTGCCCCTCAGGGGACATTTGGCAATATGCAGCGATCCTTTGGGTTGTCACAACAGGGGATTGTTCAGAGAGCGCTGCTAAGTATCGAGTGGGGAGAGGCAAGAGATGCTGGTAGGCGTTGCACAATGCACAAGACAGTCTCCCTCAACAAGTAATTATCTGGCCCCAAATGTAAAACACGACAAGGTTATAAAACCCCGATTTAGATAGGTTTGTTGCCGTTGGAAAATACAATACAATAAAAACAAAAAAAGAGAATATTGGGGAACGTCCACCTTGGAGTCAAGTGACTGTATCTCGGCTCCTCTAACCTCTCTGCTCGGCAGCTCGTCCTATGGAATCTTCACCTCCACATGCATCAAGGTCCATCTCAAAAGCCCATCTCCTCAAACGGATCCCTTCCCTCCTTTGTATCCCTGTGGCTTTGTGGCACGTCCATTTGACATCGCCTTACTTTGCCTTGTGTTAGTGTTTTTTGGAACTTGTCTCACTTCCCCCTACGTGGTAGGAAGTCACACGAGGGCCTCCAAGTTTGACATTCCCCAGTATTCTCTCCCTTTTTTGTTTTTGTTTGTTGTTGTTGTTTGGTTGAATCAAATCAAAATGGATTAAATTTAATGACTTGCTGAGTTGATATCCAGCGATGGGATGAGTCAGAGTAGACAATGATGTTTACTTTGAGTCTTCTGGTCTGTCGTCTTCAGTCTCCTCCCTGGAGTGCTTCAGTGAACTCAGGGGAACTGAATGATCCTTGTCCATTTTCCTTTTGTTCCGCTGCCAGTTCCCTTATAAGAAGTGGCCCTGGCCATGGAATTCTTTGGAAAACAAGTCCAGAACTCTAGTGAGTAGATGGTCACTGAAAGAGAAAATACTCCAGGCCTTATCATATCATATTCAGATGTTTTAAGATGGGGTGGTAGGGAGAATTACGGCCTCCCAGTGATGCCCATGGCTAATTCCTGGAACCTGTGAATAAGTTACATTACATGGCAAAGGGGAGTGCAGTAGCAGAAGGAATTAAGGGTGCTAATCAGCTGACTTTGCAGTGGTTCATAAGCTTGGATTGTGGGGGGAGGAGGAGCAGTATAATCACGGGGTCCTTAAATGTGGAAGGGGGAAACCGAAGAGTCAGTGGCTGAGTGATGTGAGACCTGCCATTGCGACCTTTCAAGATGGAAGAAGGGACCGGGCATCAAAAGCAAAGTGGGTAAGCCGCTAAAGCTGCAAAAGGACATGTGTACTCCCCAGAGCATCCAAATGAAATCCGTCCCTGCCAAATTTTGTATCTTGGCCCATTGAGATCTATTTCAGAATTCTGACCTCCCAAAACCGTAAGATAATAATGTATGTTGTTTTAAGCCACTAAATTTATAGTAATTTGCTACAATAGGAAGCTAATACAGGTGGAAACTTAAGTTTGTTGTCTGTACAAATCAGGTGACCATTTTATGCAGCAGTTTATAAAAAATTGCATCTTACTGTATAATTTTCTAAAGTTTCCTCCTGACCACAAGAAGTTCCTGACACAAGGGGAAAGAAAATTGGAAAAGCTTAAACTGAAACAATTAAAGACACGCCTGAATCTTATCAAGACTTAATGACTGAAGTAAGAAAAATGGGGTCAAGATGGCCTTTATTTTCCAGGTTTTGTTTCTTGAGACTCCCAGATCCCTCATATTCAGAAAAAGAGTGGGAATAGAAAAGGTCTAGAGCTAAAAAAAAATTTTTAAGATACCATGCTTCCCCACCAACCAAACCGCTTCATTTGCATAAAACCATAAGAATGGGGTTGGGGGGGATTGGTATGGACGAAGTGAGATGGAGCAGTGGGTCTGCTGACAACTAGGTGTCAAATTTTAAGGGGAACAAAAATGTTCCTGAGTATGTAGACATTACTGAAAGTGTAAATGGAGATAGAAAATAGTATTTGCCAGAATTTTTCTCACAGAAAATGTGAACTATTCCGCTAGGCAACGTGGGGCAGGGACCCCCTGCCTTTTCGGGAAAATGAGTCTCGTTGAATTCGGGGTGGTTGTGTTCTGAGAGGGTATGCGAGCTTGGCCCAGAGCCGGAGCGCTGAAAACAGTGAATGTGAATGAAGCTCAGAACACCTGCCAGCGATCCACCTTCTCGATCATTCCTTACCTGGCCTTGCCTCAACATACACAGTGAGTAGATGCTTACAGAGTATCCTTTTGAAAGGGCGCTAACCTGTTATCCTGTTTCTGTTTGGCACTTGCGTTTGTGATGTGTGTGAGATGAGATGCACCTACAGGGACGTTCAAGGTCATCTTTCTAAACTGTTAGGGTTTTGAAGTAATCTCTGACTTTTAGGAGCCTAAGAATATTAACTTACCTCCTTAGTGTTATTGTAACCACGGTCTTAGACGTGACAAGTTGTTTGGTTGGCATGTCAGAATAGAGTTGCATTTTTTAATTTTTTTTTTTAAGATTTTATTTATTTATTTGACAGAGATAGAGACAGCCAGCGAGAGAGGGAACACAAGCAGGGGGAGTGGGAGAGGAAGAAGCAGGCTTATAGCGGAGGAGCCTGATGTGGGGCTCGATCCCACAATGCCGGGATCACGCCCTGAGCCGAAGGCAGACGCTTAACCGCTGTGCCACCCAGGCGCCCCTAGAGTTGCATTTTAAATAGCCAGAACTTTTAAATGATTCTGAACCACTTCATATTACAGTGTTTACATGCTCTGGTATAACATCTTAGGGAAAATATAAACAGACTAGCTTTCAAAAAAAGATAACCGGCACTAATTCTGGGAGTGCTCTGTTATAAAATGTATATATTTGATGATGAGTCTGGCGTGAAGTTGGAACTACAATGTAGTATTTTAGATTTAAGATCCTAGATCCCCTTCTTACTGTGTAGTCAAAATAAAAATGAGAAGACTCTGAGTCAGTAAAAAGTGTGCTATTTGGTTTTTCTGGTGCTTGGATAGAATTGGGAGAGCTAATATATAGGAGTTTTCATCCTCCAAAGAACCATCGTAACCCTTTCAAGGATTGAAAGTAGTATAAAAGTAAAGCTAAACTTTTAAGTTTTCAACAGAAAGATATGCATTTCAGTTACATAGGACCGATCAACAGGGTTTGAATACAGACATTTAACTGTAGTAAGATTAACTGATGTCAGTTCAAGCCCCCCTCTGGCTTCTCTAAGAAAAGTCAATTACATCACGTAAATGAAGAAAACCAGAAGAGAATACAGATGTTCAAAGAGTCCTTTTCCTTCCCACAAGTGGCATCTCCAGGGGGTGGCTTGGGGGAAGAAGGGAGATGGACTTTAGTTCCCTACAACCTCCCCTTCCCCAAAGTCATTTTCCAAAACGAAACAAACGTACAAGTCAAAACCGTGATCGTTCGACCAATGTAATTTCAAAACAAGCTCTCCAGTCCGTTTTGTCCGCTCCATCCGTGTCCCTAAACCCTCTTTTATGGAAATTCTGGAGTCCTCACTGCTTCTCACTCAAGGACACAATAAGGGGGAATTTAGAAGGCTCAGCCCCACGTCCTTGTGACACCTCATTAACACCTTGTAATAAAGAGTCATCTCTTTGACCTTGATATTTTTTCCAGAAAAGTGAATTATGTATATCTTCTTATAGCCACATATGCTGCCCAGAAGCCACACATTTATCTGACATGTTTTATTAAGGATACCAGATGTTCCTGCAGTAAGTTTCAGGTATCACACCCTCTGACGACAGTGTAAAGGAAAAACAGACCTTCAAGTAAATGTATCCAGAGACTTCGTAAGCCTCTGTGAGTGAAATTTATTTTCTGAGACATTAGCATCCAGAGGCTGAGAATTGCCCATTTCTACCTCCTCAAGTGTAAATCACCGTTTCTTCACATACCTTCTCTTCCCTGTCACCCCCTTCCCTGCTGCCTGCCCGCCCCTACGCCCCTATGTAGCCCTACTCTCCACTCCCCTGACACTCCCCGAGCCGGGAGTCATTGAAAGCTATTACAACTTGGAGGTTTACTGTCTATATATCTGTTAAGTCAGGCTTTTGGACAATGGTTTACTTTGATTCTCCTGATGTCTACACACGCCAAGGTAATTAGTCATTAGCAATTATGTGCTGCTAATTACCACGAGTGCGAAGTGCCTGGGAGACGCCAACACAGGGTGTTAATAGCAATTTGTTTTGTGGGTTGGAGTGGTGGTTTGATTCCATTTCCTGTGACATCCTCAGTACAGTGTACCTAAGTGACATGGTAGATTTCAAGTGGCATTAAACTTTCAGCAGAAGACATTCTTCTTCCCCCTTGGACAGTTTCAGGCTCAAACAGCCCACTTGTCAAAACTCTTAGCTCTCGCGGTGACAGCTGTTCCGTGATACACAACTAGGTAGAAAGCCAGCACCCGGCATCTTTTAGCTGTGCGGGTACACACGTCAATATGCCATAAAATGCAGACACTTCCCCCCAGAATCTGGGTAAACACTTCTTACTGAGCCTTTGCTGTATCAATTTGGAACAGATGGGTGCTGTTTTTCTGATGTGTTATGACAAGCAGCAGCCACCACTAATCATAGCGCCGAGAACTGTTGGTGTCTAATGCTGCTCTTTCTCAATGTCACCCATTAAGTCACTGCTCTGCTCCTGAACGGAGAATAAAAATTTAAATTTTTAAAAAAGAGCAAAAAGATTAATTGATAGTTCTGAGGGAGAATGTGAGAGCCTTTAAGACTAGGGTTTTTCTCTTCTTTCTCATGCTTTCTGATCTTGGTCTGCACGCCACCATCTGTGCTGAATTCTGGACATTTTCCTAGGCCCCGAACTTTGAAACCAGGTGTCTGGGCAGCATGTTAAGGAGGCAGGCAGGGGGAGGAGGGCTGGGTTAGCCAGTGCCCATTAGGGCCTGAAGCTCCCATCAGCACGATCAGTCTTACGCGTCCTTCACCCTTAGGACCAGAGCTACGGTTGGTCCCTTTCTTCCATCTGCGTGCTGCCACCCGAAGGCCCTGCAGATTTGTCGTAACCTGGTTTTATTTATATCCAAGAACACCAAGAACTACACTGACCGAGCGCTCCTGTGTATCCCCGCAGTCCAGCCCCATGGGGCCGTCCTGCGTCACGCATGCCATCTAAGCGGCCCTGGCACCTCGACCCAAGCGTATCAAATCGCCGGCGTTTCGTTGTCTGATTGGGTAGCAGAGGCTGGTTTTGGGAAACAGGGTGCCAGAAAAAGGAATCAGCGTTAGCTTAGAATGTCCCCACGGACTCCCCCAAAGCAGCATTGCCTTTCCTTCTTACAAACTCCAGTTTCACGGTGTGGGGGCCTGTCCTCGCCCCCGTCTGACTACAGCACTTCAAGGGGCCGTCCAGGTGTGTTTGCTTTTGAAAGAGGGTGTAAAATGACTTCGTTTCTTTAGTGACAGCTACGCAGATTATAAGCTGGCTGATGTATACGGAATTCACGGAGTGTGAGACAGGCCTCTGTGGGTCACAAGCGGAGAAGGGAAACCACAGAGTGATGTATGGCCTCGAAGGCTCTATTCACAGATGATGAAGAGGAAGGAGCATGTTCCAGATCCAGAAGGGGTGGTGGCCTCTTGTCTCACCACTAGGTAGTGAGAAGCAAAGGTAGTTTAACCAGTAATTCCGCGACATTTATATTCCTCCTTAATATCAAAAATGCAAAAATTCCACCTGGAATTCAGAAACTGTGTCCTGGTAAAAAGATGCAAAATATAAGTACAGTGGTTAATGGTGGGGAATTTGGAGTCAGACATTCATACTCCAGCTGGCTCTGTCACTTGCTTGCTGTGTGACCTTGGAAAAATTACTTAAACTTGGCTTCCTGATCTATAAACTGAGGACAATAGAATCCATTTTACAGGGGCATTGTAAGGATCAAATGAAACATTGTAAAATATTCAGAGCCCTGTCTGACACAGAAGAAATGCTGCTCAAACCAACATATAATTATTGTTTAGATTAATAGAGCAGAGGAAGGGGAAGAAATGTAAAGGCAGAATAAAAGTATGATTTATAGGAAGTGCCTGGGTGGCTCAGTGGATTGGGCCTAGACTCTTGGTTTCAGCTCAGGTCGTGGTCTCAGGTAGTGGGATCGGCCCCTGTCTGGCTCTGAGCTCAGTGTGGAGTCTGCTTGGAATTCTTACCCTTTTCCTCCCCCCCTGCTCCTCCCCCTGTGCGCTCACTGGTGTGCACACTCTCCTTCTCTCTCTCTCCCTCTCTCAAATAAATAAGATCTTTTTTTAAAAAAGTATGCTTTATATATGACCATGGTTACCTGTAAAAATTTTTCCCTAAATGAACATATTATCTTGAAGATTCAGTAAATGCGACCTACCCCCAAAGGGGACTTAGAATTCCTTTGCATTCCTATCTGCAGGATGCAATCTGACATTTACTGCCACTTTATCGATTAAAGTTTGCAGAGACTTTTATCTATTCCAGTGAATTTTGCCCAGAAGCAGGAGACACTGTCTCCGGCCAATGCCGGAGGTTGGCCTCCTGGAGGAAGTAATACCATGGCAGGGATGAGTAACAACAGTTATCTTTATCACTCAGTCGTTTGTTTGTTGTTGTTGTTGTTTCCAATAGGTGATGTAACCATCTAGTCTTGCAGCCAGGTATAAATATAAGTAATACTGGTAAAGCCGCATATTTAAATAAATATAAAAGAACCTCATTCCCAATTTCTTAAATGTAATAAAATTTAACTTTGATTTCATCTCCATGCTTAAAAAGAGAACATTGCTTTTTGCTCAGTAAATCTTTACCTCTGGTTATTAAAGGGTCAGAAATTTTATTCTGATAAATACCCAGTAATACCAGGTAGCCCAGAAAATAGTTCTACAGCAGCTTCCTTACGTGAGGGATAGGAAACATTCGATAATCAGATAATATTTTATTTTAGGGTCAAAGATTCAAATTTTATCCTCAGTACAAACCTTTTCAATTTCACAAAGAAATAAAAAGCCTTCAAAAAAGACATAAATGTCAGAGGCAATTGAGTTAAAAGTCCCTTGACTTTATTTACTTAATTATCCACCTGGTCACACGTAATCAAAAGACAAGAAATAACCTTAATAATGCACTCTTTGTTCTTAGAATACCTGGTAGCAGTTTCGTTTTTCCCACTGTCTCCCCTGCTCTCTTACAGTTTTCCGATACTTCATTCTGCTTAAAAAGAGGAGAGATTTTAAACAAACAAAAACACATAGTGTCTCTTAATATGATGGGAGCAGGTCATATTCTCTCTCTCTCTTTTTTTTTTTTTTTTTTTAAGGTTTATTTATTTATTTGACAGAGAGAGAGAGAGACAGCCAGCGAGATAGAGAACGCAAGCAGGGGGAGTGGGAGAGGAAGAGGCAGGCTTCCAGCAGAGCAGGGAGCCCGATGCGGGGGCTCCATCCCAGGACTCCGGGATCACACCCTGAGCCAAAGGCAGACACTTAACGACTGAGCCACCCAGGCACCCGCATATATTATTTTCTTTCTTTTTTTTCTTTCTTTTTGCCATATGTTATTTTCTAATGAAACCTCTTTCTACCTCACTGCAGGCGGCCCTCTACTTTATGTACATTTCTGTAAATGTGTCTGAAAATCACATATATGAACGTGTTGTCAGATATATGAACACAGGTTGTTGTAGGCTGACCAGCGGCCCCCAAAGACACCCACATCCTCATCCCCAGAACCTGCAAATGTGTTACTTTACACGGTATAAGGAATTTCGCAGCTGTGATTAAATTAAGGCATTTGGGCTACGGCGATTATACGGGACCATTCAGGTGGGCCCAGTGTATTCACTAGGGGCCTTAGAAGAAGGAGGCGGGGTATCAGAGAGGAGAGGAGACGCTTCACTGCTGGCTTAGAAGTGGAGGAAAATGGGAGGAAGGGGCCTCTAGAAGCTGGGAAAGGCGAGGAAACGATCTCTCGCAGAGCCTCCGGAAGGAGCGCAGTCCCGCGGATTCACTTTAGACTTCGGGCCTGCAGAAGTGTACGCTCATATGTTAGTCATATTTCAGCCATTGCTTATGTGGTAATGTGTTATCGTGGCAATGGAAAATCAATATACATGTTATCGGAGGACTTTGGATCCCAGAGGAATAAAATATATTAGAAAATTTCTTAAGAGTTCCCACTCTTGGTGCGGCTTTCAGGAGCTGAAAGGTTCTGCACAGCTAAGAATCTTGCCGGGTCCCAGGATGGGAGGTGGCAGGGGGTGTGTGGTAAGAGACCGGCCAGGCTGTGCCCTGGCATCCCAGGGCTTTAAGAAGTTAAGCTAGGCATTGCCCCATCTGCCTCCGGGTCTCTCTCCTCTCCCTGCCCACTCGTGCCCACCGCCTCTCACCCTGCCATCTTCAGACCGCAGGCAGTTCTGATCACTAACCGGCCTCCTGCACATGCCAGGGGTGTGCGCATGAAAAGAGCCTCTCTTCCTCTGGACACCCGGCCAAGGGGTGCTCCGGTCTACCGCCTGCCCCGGTGCCTGCAACTACCAGCTGAGCTGCACCTGGCTGATTGCCAGGCAAACCTACCTGTGCTCCACGCCTACCCTCGAGAACTATAAGCAGGACGAGGGGATGATAGCCACCCTGGGTGTTTTCCTGGCGTAAGCCAGCAAGCTCTAGGGCCCCGGCGTACAAGAGGCTTGGCAATGGGGCTGGCGAGCAGAACGGTAGCGCAGGTTGGGGGCACAGGCAGGACCTGCCTGTCGAAGGTTTTTAAGCAAAGATACATACTTGTTTCCACACTCACCCCAAATTTCTGCTCAAGGAGTAATAGAAAATGATCCAAAGAACTGGTTCGGAAAGTCTAGGGAATAAAGGCATAATTCATTTGATGGGGTTTGGAGGTGCCCCAGTCGGCTTCATGGCGACAAACTGAGTAGAAAATATGGCCTTCATCACTTTAAATGTAGAGATTAAATTTGATAATATTTTGTAAAAATGGGGTGTTGGAGTAGATTGGTCACGTTCAAACTGGAATCAAACCCTTTTTTCTCCCTAAATTTCATGATCTAGAAAGCTAGTCTCCCAATGAAACTCATATTCTATTGGCCTAGAATCTTTGTGTTAATGGGCAGCTGACTTTGGTTCTAAATAGTTAATCCTTTATACTATGGAACTGGTTTTATTAACTATTTTAGACTCCTTGGATTTCATTTTTTAAAAAATATTTATTTGTTTGATGGAGAGCGAGACAGCCAGCGAGAGAGGGAACACAAGCAGGGGGAGTGGGAGAGGAAGAAGCAGGCTCCCAGAGGAGGAGCCTGATGTGGGGCTCGATCCCAGAACGCCGGGATCATGCCCTGAGCCAAAAGCAGACGCTTAACGACTGAGCCACCCAGGTGCCCCCTTAGATTTCATTTTTAAGGGCTCAGATTTTTTTTTTCCAGTTGGGCCAAGAGAGGATTCCAAATATTGAGACAAAATTTGGTTTCATGAGGGGCACCTGGCTGGCTCACTCAGTTAAGTGTCTGCCTTTGGCTCAGGTCATCATCTCAGGATCCTGAGATCGAGCCCCACATCGGGCTCCCTGCTCGTGGGTAGTCTGCGTCTCCCTCTGCCTGCTGCTCCCCCTGCTTGTACTCTCTCACTCGTACTCTCTCTCTTTCAAATAAATAAAATCTTAAAAATTTGGTTTCATGAAAGGCAGAAGATAATAGAAAGAGCCTTGATTTTATTCTCAGAAGACCTCAGTTCTCTCTGCTCTGTAGCTTCTTAGACACCGGCCAAACCATTTAACCTCTCTGAGGCTCTGTCCCCATTCATAAACTAAAATAATCATAGTACCTATCTCTTGGGGTTATTCTGAGAAGTAAATGAGATACTCTACATGAAATGTCTAGCATAATGCCTGGCACATGGGATATACTCAATAAACATCAGTAATTCTTGATATTTTATCTTTATCACTATTATCTTTCTCTCTCTCTCTCTCTCTCACTGAGTTGTTTGGAAGCCAAATGAGGTCACTGCCTGCAAACATTTATTGAGTTCTTGCTATGTGCCAAGCATGACAATAGATGCAGTATACAGATGTGAGTGCCTTCAAGGAACTTGCACAGGAAAGGCAAATCTGATACCTGTTAGGGACCACAGGAGAATCAGCAGAAATAGAAGACATGACAAGTCTGTAGACAAGTCAGCAACCTAGTTAATAAGATAATAGTTAAGCACACGAAACAACTAGACAGCATATAGAATTGGCATCATCTGTGTGGGAAGGCCAAAGAGGGAGGGATCAATGGGTAGAGATATGTTACTTACCCATGATGATGGCAAGAGATAGAGTGAGAACCATGATCAGTAACTATGGCTAAAGATGAGACACTGAGAGAATCATTTGCTAGGACCCTCTAGAAACCACCAAGCAAGTGAACTTCAAAAGCTCTGCACCCAAGCATTCTTGCCAATTCTGTTTTACACTGGCAAACTTTTCTTTTTTTCTTTTTTAAAAGATTTTATTTTGAAGTAATCTCTACCCCAAGATCAAGAGTCCCACGATCTACCCACTGAGCCAGCCAGACACCCGTAGACTTTCCTTATAAAAATAACTTGTGCTCATTGTAGAAAACTCAAAAACATTTTTTAAAAAATTAAAATTGTTTATAATTCAACACTACAGAGGAAGATACTAGGAATAATTTGTCTTTTTTCTAGGAATTTCTAGAAAAGTTAGGCTTTCACATATGTACCTGAGATGTCCACTGACATTACCCTCCGCTGTGAGCTTACAGAGTAGGTTGGCTCGAGGCCCCTCTCACATCTCACTGGAGTTGCAGTTCATTCTCTAAGATTGCTTCAAGTTCCCAGGGGTTTACAGTCTCGTAAACTGGCTCTCAGTTCTGATTGTACCAAATTTAATCATGAGTCCACCTTCTCAAGCTGTTCTTTTTTCTTTATTCACCACCAATGTAAAGGTGGAACTCTACCCCTGTGGTTCGATTTTACTCCCCTGAAGCTGTCATGCAAGACAATCCTATATTGAGGCACCTGGGTGGCTCAGTCGTTAAGGGTCTGCCTTCAGCTCAGGTCATGATCCCACGCTCCTGGGATCGAGCCCCACATTGGGCTCCCTGCTCAGCTAGGAGCCTGCTTCTCCTTTTCTCTCTGTTGCTCCCCCATTTGTGCTCTCTTGCTCTCTCTCTCTCGCTCTCTCTCAAATAAATAAATAAATCTTTTTTTTTTAATGCGTGTGGGAAGGCTTTTAATATCAGATCAAATCTCACCAAGCATAAAAGAACCCATACTGGAGAGGAATCTTTAAATGTGACAAGTGTGGGAAGTCACAGTGACATGGCACAGAAGAGAACTTATGAGGGAGGGAATGCTCTGGACAGGACCAAGAGGAGCATATCTGTAGGAGGCAGAGCTTACCAAGTCTCAACTGAAATGGAAGAAAAACCTTACGAATGTATGAATATCTGAGCTCTTCGTTCATGGCTTGTAACTTACATACTATAAGTGAAACTGTGAGTACTCTTCAGTGCAGTCTTCACGTGGCCAGCAAGGAAGCCTCCAGTGTCAAGGTGGTTGAGCCTTTATGGAACACAAAATAGTTTATACTGGGGATAAAACCTATCAAAGCGACAGTGATTTAAAAACCTTCAAAATAAGCACACATTTCTGGACATAAAACACATGGATGAGGAAAGGACTTCACTTAGAAGTTATATAGTTACCATCAGAAATTTCTTATTTGGGTAAATTCTGTGAATAGAAATGGGGGAAATTCAGATACAGCTTTGAATCTTAATTATACATTGGTCAGCGGGGAAAAAATACAAGAAGGGCCTCCCAACAGGCAAATTCAGGGAGAGAGAGGCTTCAGGGAATATAAATGTATTTAATAGTAGTGATCATGAAGTATAAATTTGATATAATTGAATAATTTGTGAGGGGTGATGATAAATTTTGAAACAAAATTGGATTTTGTTGTAGGAAGAGTAAAAAATAAATCTTAAAAAAAAAAGATATTCCTAAATTTAGCAGATTTTACCAAATGAGAAAATGGAAGTTTATATTGAATATATGAGACTTAAAATTGAATATTAATATCCCTTTCCTAAAATCTTTTACCCCACCAAGGGACATTTTTTACCACCTCTCTCGGTAGGAGCCTCTATCTTCAATGTTATTTAGAATTGCTTTGTCAAATGATCCCGAGTGTGCACTGGGATTTTGATTGGAGTTCATTGGAGTTGTATATTAATTCATGGATGAATGATACACATACAATAGTGGACATCTCATATCCTTCTACTTACTCAGTCTTTTTTAGTCACTCTGAGTTTCAATTGTGAACTGGATTTTTTTTTTTAATTAACTGATGGTCATGTATATATACTTTAACTAGTCGCCTTACTATTATATCAGCCTTAATAGTTTTGTTTCTGGTTTTAGTAGTTGGGGTTTTTGTTTTTTTTTTTTACGTCTTTGAGGCCCTGTAGGTAGAAGGTAATACAATTTATAAATAGTACATATGTTTTGCTAACTTATTTTCAATTTTTATACCTCTTTCTCTTGCACTTGTGCACTGGGTTAGGAATTTCAGATGAACGTGAAATAACGGCAATGATAGCAGGCATCGTGGTCTTGCATCCAAAAATGTTAAAGACTATTGTATCGTAGTGGTCTCCAAGTCCTCACTCTGCTTCTGTCCCCAGGCTTCTTTCAAAGGCATGCCTACCTCCACCCTCTAACCAGAAATACAGAGCTTGAGTTGCACTGTCCAGTCACCTCGTTAAGCAGCTCTGATCACCTTTGACCTCTTTGCGGTATTTGACGATTGACAACTCTTTCTTCAAATTCTCTCCTTCCTGGGTTTCCATGATACCACGTGATCTTGGTTTTATTCTTTTCTCTCTTTATTCACAGGCTCACCTGTTTTCTTTCCCCTTCTTCTCTGCCTTCCTGCAACGGCATTTGTTTTCTCTTTTGTCCTCGTCTGAGCCCTTGACATTAAGGCACAGTTCTTCCTCTTGCGCATGCGGCTCCAGCTCTTGACCTCTCACCTGCGTGCGGATCCTGCCTGTAACAGACTATTGTCTGAACGCCTCTGCTAAGACATGCGGCAGGAAACGCTCGTTTGTGTCCAGATTAAACTTCTGATTGTTGCTCAAGCCCACTCCATCTTCTGGTTTCCCATTTCCCACACACAGCCCCAAAAGATGATATCTTTGAATTACATTGGATATATTTTACCTACATTTATACTCCTTCCTAACCCCAAATTTGGAGCATGCTGCTTTCTCTACTTAGAATACCTTACCTACTCCTTTCTATTTGCCAAATTTTATTCATCCTAAAAGGTCTAGGTTCTCCTGCCTGTCTCAAGTGGCCAACAATGACTCCTCCCATACACACCAATGTCCTCCTTTCTGCATTTCCCTAGCACTGACCTGTTCCACTTGTGGTGGCCGTGGACACCCCCTAGGAAGTGATGGGCTTGAATTCAAAGCTAGGTCTGTCTGATTCTAGAGTCAGTGCTCCTTAACTACCAGGTCTTGTCCACTGATGTGTTTAATTTAATAGCTGACTAAAACAATCTCTTGATAAATAGAAATAAATTTCAGGTGAAACATTAGCCCTTGACAAAAAAAATTTAATATAATGGAGGAAATGCATATGACATCTTATTTGTGCTTGATATTATTGTACTTGCTTTGCAAGATGATGACGCCATTGAACGATACGCCATCGAGAGGTGGAGTTACTAGCGCTATTTATGGGAGCCTGTTCTAGACCATCCTTGTTCTTTGCTCATGTACTTCCCTCCATGGATCAGCCTTCCCTGGCTTCTCTTTGCCTAGCTAATTCCTACTCCTCCTTAAGTATCAGCCAGTACGTCACTTTTTAAAGAAAGCCTTTGATGCCCCCCTTGACCCTCCCCCATACCACAACTGACTGATCTAGAAGAGAGTTTCTCAATCTCAGCAGTATTTGCATTTTGCGCTGGATGGTTCTCTGTCGTGGGGGGAGGGGCTGCCCTCTATGCCGTAGGATGTGTAGCAGCATTCCTTGTGTCCAGCCACTAGATACCAAGAGCAGCACCGTCTCCACCCCCACCAGTCATAACAAGAGAAAATATCTCCAGACATTGCCAAATATCCCTTGAGGGGCAAAAGTGCCTACAGTTGAGAATCACCAGTCTAAGATGGACATGTGACCCAAACCGGGTTGATTTGAGTTCTTCCCTGGGGATTTTTAGATTATAATTGAAAAAGAGGATCCAGTCCTCTGTGAGTCAGACTGGTGGTTGATGTGAGGCTTCGAATTGATGGAGGCCTTGCCTCTTGACCTCTCACCTGAATGTGGAGAGAGCTGGTCTGCAGTAAGGGAGAATAAAGCCTACGTGTGGAGAAAATGTACAAGACCCCTGGGGATATTCTAGTGCCTGGTTCCGGTCGATACCGAGTTCATGCTGTAGTTCTGTCCCTCCCAGAGCGTCGTTATTCCAACCTTCTTTCCCTAAGCCAGTAAATATTAATACTTTTGCCTAATCAATTTTTGAATTGGGTTCATGGCTTTTATAACCATAAGGTTATAATACTCCTCTTTCATGCTCCCTCAACAGTGTGCGCTGTGTTTACTTACCTGTTTCTACACTTGACTATAAACTCCTTGAGGACAGTAACTTCTCACTCGGTGTTATGTCCCTCGCACCTAATATGCGACTTGGCACATGGTGGATAAGCAATAAATATTTGTGGAATAAATTTAATTAATAAATGGACGGATGGATGGATGAAGCAAGGTGTGTTATTCTCTGGCTCTCTCTTGTACCTTTGCTGGGTGCCATCCCTTACGACCCCAGAGGAGCTCAGCGTGGGCCCCCTGCATACTTCTCTTTCCTAAACACTGACTGTTTAGGAACCACAGCGTTCAAAAAAATCACAAGGACTAGTTACCATGGCCTCAAGGGCAATGCATGACTAGATGAATTCCTCTGGCAGTAAGGAAATAAGATGGAGCCAAATCCGCCAGAGAAGAATCTGTGATGCAAGAGGCAGCACATGACGAGAGACAATCGTCTGGCGGTGCAGCCTGAGACCTGTCTGGGCCAGCCAGGGAGGAATCCCGGCCATTATCAGAATCTAGTATAACTGTAAAATATGACCTAATTAAGAGGTGTGTCATCAACAGATGAGAGCGTTCCCTCATACTTCTCTTAGAGCAATACACAGAAATAACAATTACACTCTACTGTAAGGGTAAAAATAGTAACCACCGTACAGTTATTTCAAATTAACTGGTACGCGCTCTCTGAGGACTCTCCCTGGAAAGAAGCGCGCGCCCCATAAACGGCAGCTATTGGTATTTTCGATTTGGTTTGGATTCCCAAAGTAGGGGAAACCTTTTTTCTTCTTCACAGGTGAACGTCTCTCCACAGAAAGTCTTGGGGGGAAAATGATTTTTTTTTCTCCTAAACCTTCTATGAATTTAGACTTTGTTTTTCAAAAGCTTTTTTAAAAAATCCCCGTACTTCCAATTATTGCAATCTAATGAGTGAAAGGGATTTTTCAAAGGTCTTACTGTAAGTGAGTCTTAGGTTACCAGCCAGAAGTAAAGGATGTCTGAAAGATGAGTTCCTTCAGGTGTTTATTCTATACCTACTAAGTGTCAGGAAAATTCACTGCCTTCATGGAGCACACAGATAAGCCGCTGGAAAGGCACTGAAAAGTTCTGCAAATGTTATGATGACAATACTGAGAAGGAATACAAACTGTTTGCTAAGGGTCTGGAGGGTTGGTTCACAGAGCCTGTTTTGAGTATGGGGTATTTATGCCAAGAACTAAAGAATAAGGTAACTATGTTAAAGTTGGGGGAGGTCTGGAGAATTGTGGGGAAGGTCTGGAGAATTGTGGGAGATGACAGAGAAAGAACAGCAGTAGGGGCCTGAATGTTAAGCGATTGTATTCCAGGCAAAGTCCCAAGGGAAGAAGGAGTGGGACTCCTCATTGCAAAGAACTGAGAGGCCAGTTTCTGGAATGGAAAGAGTGAGGGACAGAATGACATGAGAGGAATACAACTCGGCGGAAGGAAGATCACACACAGCCTTGTGGGTCTTAAGGATTGGAGCCTTTATCCTAAAGCCAATGGGAAATCATTGTAGAGTGTAAGAAGAGAAGTGACACAGTCACATGTGCTTTAGTGGGAGGGTAAAAGATTGTCACAGAATACGGTTGAAAGATGATGGTACCTTGCACTTAGCTGCATTCCTTGGTGGTGGCCGTGACAATTTAGGGAAATAAATGGATTGAAGAAGTGTGTAGGAAATAGACTGAAAAAGGCCTGGTGATTAATGACTCGGAAGAGGGGGCATGGTAAGGAAGAGGTAAGTAAAGGATGCATCAATGATGACTCCTAGGTTTCTGGCTTAAGCACCTGAGTAGATGGCGGTGGCCTTTACTAAAACAGAGAACACTGGAGAAGATAAAAATGTGCAAGGAGGAAGACAATGAGTTGTTTTTGTTTGTTTTTTATCTGAGAGAGAGAGAGTGAGCAAGAGAGAGAGCACAAGCAGGGGGAGGGGTAGAGGAAGTGGGAGCAGCACACTCCCCACTGAGCAGGGAGCCCGATTGGGGGGGGGGGTCTCTGGTGCCAGGATGCTGGGATCAGGACCCGAGCCGAAGGCAAATGCTTAACCAACAGAGCCCTCAGGCGCCCAAGGAGGTCTGTTCTAGAAAACGTTGACCTTTGAATACCTATTATGAAAAACCTTATAGACATATCCATTTGACCACTAGATAGACAGATAGGAAGTTCTAGAAAAAGTCTTTGCTGGAGAAATGAATTTGAGAATCACCAGCATGAAGATGGAAATGGGAGCTCCAACAGCTTTGAGATCCCCTGAGGAGAGTTTGTAAAGTGACAGCAGAGGACCTCGGGATGGAATCCTTAGGAACTCCCAAATGACATGAAGAGCAGAGGAGAAAGAGCCATCAAAGGAAACTGAGAAGGGGCAACCAAAGTAAGCAGTCACCAGGAAAGTGTGACGTCATAAGACCAGCGAAAGAGCAGGTGTCACAAAGGGGTGATCAGTTGCATCAAACACTAAGAAGTTGAGATTTAAGTCTGGTTTTAAGAACACGTTAGATTGAGCGGATGAAAGTCTTTGTTGACCTAATAAGAATATACTCAGATAAGCAGAGGCAACAAGCTCTTAGGGAGAAGGTGAAAGGCCTCTGGAAGCCAGACCGGTTGTTTTTGTAGCAGGCTATGCTTTATCCCTAGAGTGGACAAAAAGTCACTGCGGGTGCTGTGACTACGAGAAACCTACTGAGAGGGAAAAAAAATATATATATAAGGGGAAACGGAAGCATGTGGACCATGTATGTAGTGGCACTACAGGCAAGTTTTATATATTTCTTTTATCATACTATTTGTGTAATACTTTATAAAAATCTCCGTGGATATACCTTGGGGGAAAAATAGTACTCCTAGAGGAAAAGGGAATGTGGACACTAAATTGGGAGGCGAGGAATGCAGAGGACAAAATAGGTCATTAGAAATAGAATTTGTTGGGGTGGGTGGCTCAGTCCGTTAAGCATCTGCCTTTGGGTCAGGTCATGATTCCAGGACCCTGGGATGGAGTCCTGAGTCAGGCTCCCTGCTCCGTGGGGAGTCTGCTTCTCCCTCTGCCCCTCCTCCCGCTCGTTCTTGAGAGAACTCTCTCTCTCTCTCTCAAATACATAAATAAAATCTTAAAAAAAAAAAAAAAGAAAGAAATAGAGCTCTTTGGACCTGTCTGACCTAAGGGATAGAGCGTCGTAGCAGCACTACGTGGGAACCTGCAGTCAGGGAAGGTGTGAGGTGTTTAATATTGAGTGAAAAAGCTGCAGAGCGCAAGATCAGAGTCCCGGGGAGAACAGAAGACACAGCGTGTGCAAAGTTCCCATAGAGAGGAGGATGCTTCAGACTAGAAAGGAGGTCCAGGGAGAAGGGGAAGGCTGTCGTCATGGTGGTTTGGGGACAGGACGTCGGCAGTGATCTAGGCAACCCACTTTAGTTTCTCTGGGAGGCTGGAGGTGAGGTCCCAGTGAGAATAAGAGGGGACGGCAGGTGGTCAGGGAGCTGAAGAGAATGGAGAGGGGCTGCAGTATGCTTCAAGGAGCTTTTTACTAGAGTTAGCATGGTCCGGGTGTGAACAGCTTCTGTGCCCACGCTTCCCAATTAAGGAGTAAGTCCCTACTCAGGGGCCTTGACATGGTTTACATTACACTCTAGAGATCAATTCAGAAAATGGCATTAGTCTCAGAAAATTAATGACTGCACTGGAATATACAAAACATTAATTACCGTTAACGTATCTTTTGATTCATTATATATGTGATTACATTTTAACACTTGAAGTTATATTTTTAAAACTTAACCTAAACTTGCCACAGTTTTATGATGGGCCTGTATAAGAATGTTCTTTTCATCAAAGTGATTTTAAGTGGATTTTGCCCCATCCTTTTGCAGTGTTTATTACTTTTCTGCCATTTTCCAAGCCATGTCATAGTGCATTGTTGTATAACCGTTCCTTAAATGCTTTCTAGACGCGCCTACCATTCTGAATAAGCAGCCTGCTGCTAATACAATACCACTTTCTTCTCCCAACACACTAATTTCCCCTATATTTGACGACAATAACTTATATATACAGGGCGACACATTTTTCAACGTTTCAACTGCTATCATATACATTACCCTATTTATTGCCGTAACAACACTGTGAGTTATCTGTAGATAATTCTGATGATCATTATTCTGTAGATAAAGAAACTGATAACTTGCTCAAAATTCCGTGACTAGCAAAGAGCAAAACTAGGATTTGAATTCAAGTCTTTCGATCCTTCAGCTCAAGGCACTTCACTATACCAGTGTTTCCTAAGTGGCGCGTGACCAGACTTTTTTTTAATTTTTTTTTTTATTTTATTTTTTTTTAAAGATTTTATTTATTTATTCGACAGAGATAGAGACAGCCAGCGAGAGAGGGAACACAAGCAGGGGGAGTGGGAGAGGAAGAAGCAGGCTCATAGCAGAAGAGCCTGATGTGGGGCTCGATCCCACAACGCCAGGATCACACCCTGAGCCGAAGGCAGACACCCAACCGCTGTGCCACCCAGGCGCCCCCAGACTTTTTTTTTAATTTAAACATTTCTGTATTTTAATATAACCATGCACAAATTATTTGAATTAAAACTTGGTCAGTTTGAATAAAAACACTAAGTAAATAATAATGGAGATGGTATGCAGATTTGGCAAAATTCATAAATATATGTGTGCGTGAACGCAATTTTCATAAGCTTCATAATCACTGGAAGATGAGCAAAAACCAGGGTAATTCTCCCATTTTAAGGTAAAGGATAAGTCAGTGAGGGGATGTGACCTCAGCTAGGGTAGTATAGAGGTGAGCCTGCCCTTAAGCAAAACCTGATATTTAAATCTAACACCCTCTCCTCTAAAAAAAAAAAAATCAACTGAAGGGGAAATTATATTACAAAATGACCTTTCATTAGGAAGATCTTTAATAATTATAGGTAACATGTACGTGCCTGGTGCTTTGCTCTCAGCTCCTATAGGCATGAGCTCATGTGCTCCTTCTACCGTCTTGTAAGGTAAATACGTTTATTAATCTAACTTTTCAGATGAGGAAGTGCAGTAAGATTCCAGCCTGTTCTCAAATGAGTAAACTAAGTACATATAGTGTGTGGAGCGGCGAAGTCCACGGGAAGCAGCAGCACGTGACAGCGTCTAATGAACACTCTGTAAAGGTTTTGTTTCCCCTTTCTTTCTCTAATATAAGAGGAGACCCAGATTCTTTTTTTTTTAAGATTTTATTTATTTATTTGAGAGAGAGCAGGAGAGGTGGGGGGGTGGTACAGAGGGAGAAGGAGAAGCAGACTCCCTGCTGAGCAGGGTGTCTAATGCAGGACTCGATCCCAGGACCCTGGGACCCTGAGCCGAAGGCAGACGCTTAACTGACTGAGCCACCCAGGCGCCCCAGGAGACCCAGATTGTAACCCAGCTTCTACTACCTATTGCTAGCTGAGTCACAATCCTTAGACAAATCACTTAAATTCTACACCTTGTTTTTCCACATCTATTAAAAAAAAAGAAGATTGGATTTTGCCATTCCTAATGTCCTTTTATTTCTAAAACTCTATACTTTTACCCTTCAGATTATTAATAATATTTCTGCGTGTTGGGTCAGGGATGCATAGATTGCATAAGTCAAATGTATTGCTGAGGACCTAAAGCTAAAATCAGGAATTGTTCCCAATTGTTCTGATAGAGCGTCAGCGTTATAATTCCTATCACTTCTCCTAAAAGAAAGAAACTGGGTAACTGACCTATTTCAGGCAGTAGGACTGGAGCAATTATTAATGCACAGCACTTGACGTGATAACCCAGAAAACGAACAAACATTTCTGGAGCAACCATTCCAGCAGGAGATTCTGGGGGACACAAAGAGATAGTCTTGTCCTGAATAAACTCATGCACAGTTGAGGAAACGAGCTTGAACACCCATGAAAATGTAAATTGCTGATCAAAGTGTAGAGTTGGAAAGGCCCCTTGACCTCATCTAGTCACAGATTCACAGAATGGGAGAGCTGGAAAGGATCTTAGCGATGGACCCACCTCTTCCCCTCCCTATGCCACCCCTCATTTGTGGATGAGAAGACTAGGGGCCAGAGGGGTGAGATCACCTGTCCACAGCCAGGCAGTGAGTTAATGAAAGAGCCGGGATTAGCTACTCAAGAGCCACGGTAGGTCAGTTTAATTGGAGTGGAGACTCAGGCAAAAGAATGGTGGCCAATTGGGTTGTGTTGTGGAGGCCTTTCTGTATCGTAACTGTGCACTGGGAAGCAACAAAAGGTCTCCATGGTGGAGAGGGGTTCCCTGGACAGTCGGGAAGTTATTGCACGGAAAATAGCCATTAACAATTAAGCACATCTCTGTGCACCGATGTGGAGCAATCCACACACTATTTAAAAAAAAAAAAAAGCAAGGTGTACAATTCTGTGTGTGTGTGTGTGTACACGTGTGTAAATGCATAAAAATTTTCTGGACAGATAAGTAAAAACCTGCTTATTGTGTTTGTGGGAAGGAAACTGGACGGCTGAAGTACACGTGTAGGAGCTGGACATATTTTCATTGTATATTCTTTTGAACATCTATATTTTGGGAACTTTTCCATAAATTACATAAAATCATCACTTTATAAGAAGGTATTTTTGTCTGGTCTGGAAAGCTTTTTTTTTTTTTAATTAGATAAATTGTTTTTGAGGTAGATACTACCTTTTGGTAAAGTCGTTGTCTGACTACAGAGTGATAAGAGCAAGGCTAATTATACAGTTGCTGCCTCATTCATATTCAGAAAATGTTAGAAAGGGTGTGATATCCTGACATTAAACGTTGATTTATTTCTCCCCGTGCTCGCTCTCCAAGCAATGACTACAGTTGTTGAAAGGGTGCCAGATACTGTCACACAGGACTCAGATGGGAATCTAAACGCAGCCATATCCTCCCACAGCTGGCTGAGGACTTAGTGCGTGCTATAAATAGCAAGGACAAATAAAATCAGTCCGGCTTGCAAAACGCAGTCCATGAGATATCTGCAGAAATGTGAACTTGACGGCATCTTGGAATCTTTCTATAATGGAATTGGAAGAGAGGAGCAATGCCCAGTTTGATGAGCCTTTGTCTTCCCTAGCTGTCTCGTTCTGAGACCACGACTGGACGCATGGCTCACCCAAATCCACTCAACAAGCCCTGTTTTAGCAAAAGGCTTAAACAGAATCTACAAACATGTAGTACTGTTCCTCCAGAGCAAGACCCTCCCAGCTGAGTTTGGTTATGGAGGAACATCTGCTCCATCTGAGATCATGTTTCAGAGGTTCGTGAATGCATCGTCAGCCTCATCATGGCCTATTTTAGCTAGGTTTAGATTTTCTAGAAAGTAAAAAAGCATCTACCCAGCGGATTTAAACACTTTTGGGGTAGCAGAAGGAGCCGCAGTGACCTGCTCCTCTAGAAATTCTGCCCAGTAACTTGCCACTTCAGGAGATCTGCCTGGCCTGCTTTATAAACCTGAGTCAGACCCTGACGCTCACACGTTCGAACTGATCATGAGAAGCAAGTTTCGGATTAGCTCCGCCTCCATTCTAGTTGCTTTCTACCAGGCTGGCGGTTCAGAACCAACTAAGGAATTTAGGGAAAATTAGGTCCCTGGGTCTGCCCTGTCTGTAAATCTCCGGAGCTGTGCGGAGCCCTGAGGAGAGCAGGGCCGTGGAGAGGACGGCGGAACAGTGGTGTGAGGTATGGGAGCGCCCTGGAGAGTTGAGCTGGGGCCAGCTCATTCACCGCCTCGAGGCCAAGGTGTGGATTTCGATCTTCAGCCTAGGAGCAGAAGGGAAACCACTGGAGGCTTAGGGAGAAGGATTGCTCAGGGTTCTGCTTCCTTTTTGAGTCCGCCTGGTCATCATAGTGTGGGGACTTGGCGGAGGGGACCAAAATCGATGGATGTAGCCCATTTGGAAAATCCAGGCATTCCCACCTACAGTGCATAGCTGTTCCTTTTACTCCACATCCTTGCTAACACCTGTTGTTCCTCGTGTTGTTGATTTCGGCCATTCTGACAGGTGTGAGGTGATATCTCATTGTGGTTTTGATTTGCATTTTCCAGACAGCAAGTGATGATGAACGTCTTTTCACTCGTCAGCTGGCCATCTGGATGTCTCCTTTGGAGAAATGTCTGTCTGTTTATGTCTTCTGCCCAATTTTTTAAATTGGATTATTTGTTTTTTGGGTGTTGGGTTTTATAAGTTCTTTATAGCTTTTGGATACTAACCCTTTATCGGATATGTCATTTGCAAGTATCGTCTCTCATTCCATAGGTTGCCTTTTAGTTTGGTTGATTGTTTCCTTTACTACGCAGAAGCTTTTTATCTTGATGAAGTCCCAATAGTTTATTTTTGCTTTTGTTTCCTTTGCCTCAGGAGACATATCCAGAACACAGTTGCTACAGCCAATGTCAGAGAACTTACTGCCTGTGTGCTCTTCTAGGATGTTTATGGTTTCAGATCTTACATTTAGGCTTTCATCCATTTTGAATTTGGTTTTGCGTATGTTGTAAGAAAGTGGTCCAGTTTCTTTCTTTTGCATGTTGCTTTCCAGTTTTCCCAACACCATTTGTTGAAGAGACTTTTTCCCACTGGATATTCTTTCCTGTTTTGTCAAAGATGAATTGACCATACAGTTGTGCGTTTATTCTGGGTTTTCTCTTCTGTTCCATTGATCTATGTGTCTGTTTTTGTGCCAGTGCCATACTGTGTTGATGACTATGTAAGGCGGGGTGTGGGGGGTTGGGTTAAATAGGTGATGAGGATTAAGGTGTACACTTGTCTTCATGAGCCCCAGGTGATGTAGGGACTTGTTGAATCACTATATTGTACACCTGAAACTAATTTAACATTGTACGTTAACTAACTGAAATTAAAATAAAAACTTTTTTTAAAAATCCAGCCAGTGTGGCCTAGGAAAGAAGCAGTAGTGTCGAAGAGAGTGGAGAGTTGGAGAGGTAGTTGGGAGGTGGAACCATTTGAGAGACTGTGGTAATTGATTGGATATAAGAAGGAGGGAAAAGGGAGGAACTGAGAGTAAGTCCCAGATTCCTAGGATTCTGACAAAGACAGGAAGTTCTATGTCTGACGAGTCCTTCCTGGCCTGGGCAGCTCTCTGGTGCTGGCTGAACTTGCCCCGGGGCCGGGCCGAAGGCCACTCCTGGCAGTGTGTCATGAATCAATGGTTCACCAGCCTGTTGTGTCCTAAATGGCTGGGTGCCCGCAGAACCACAACCCTGGCTCCAAACAGTAATGCAGTCACCGAATCTTGTGTGCCTCTTTTCAGATAGAGAATGCAGTTTACAAGTGTTAGGAAGACATTTTCCTTAATATTTAGAGACTCGATCACTAAGTGATCCTTGGGGAAGTTTGGACAATGTAGAAATAGAATTGAAATGGCAAATATTTATAGAAATTTTTTTAATGGTTAAAAAAATAAAAGCTATTTAGAATTATATCTTAATTCACTTAGTTTACCTGTATGTGTGTGTAGGAATGTGTGTGCATGTAGGTGTGTGGGTCAGGCAGTTTTGAAAATATGAGTGATCTTTCACATTTTTTTCTTAATTAATCCCTGAAAAGCAACATAATATCACCACGATGTATATGGTGAAGAAAATGATTCTATCTTGACAGATAAGTTTGATTTTTAATGCACAAATCAATATTCAACAATTAGTCGAGCCTAGACAGATTGGTACTAGACCTCTATTCTCTTGATTCCATCAAGATAGAAAGGTTCTAAGAGGTTGAGCAGCTCAGTGGTGATCTTTCTTAGTAAGAGTGAGGAGACCAAATTGCAGAGATTCCCCTTTGAGCTGCTACTTACTCTCAACCAGTGTTGGATAAATGCACACGTGTCCTCTCAACCGACCCAAGACTCCTGAAAAAAGCATCCCCTTTGCAGAGGGAGCTGATTTTAAAGAACTTGACAGCAGGCACTTTGAGTCCTCTGTCTTCCCTCTCTTTGGTGAGATGGCTTATACCAGTAAGCTGTGGCTAATGAGGTGGTTTATCTGGTTTTATTGTCCTTAATTTTATTACCTGCCCAATATAATCTTGGCCCAAGCTTCCCCTGCTTGGAGGCATGGTAAAACCTTTATGTCTAGGAAAGCCCCACCCAAGTGGAGATTTTGCTTTCTTGAGTGTGGGCTCTGAGCCAGGCCTGTAGGCTGAGGTGCTGGTTTCTGTAACAGACTAATTTAGAAACTCTAAACCATTCCGTAATCTTATTTTCTGGCTCAGGTGGAGGTAGAAACAGTCCAGAGAACTAAGATTAAATGAATAAGCCAAGAGAAAGAGGCAAAGACCTCCTTCTTCATCCCCCCAGCTTATCCAAATCTCTGTTTTAGATTTCACTTGCCTGAGCGCCCAACCCCTGGGGAGGGTTCGTAGTCAGAAATAAACACCAGTCATCTAGAGTCATGGCTGGGGGCTGAGCTCTAGCGAAGCCCCTCACACAAGTCAAATAAAGCGGTTGGGCTAAGAGCATTGAGGTGGGAGAAGACACACAGGTGGAAAAGGGAGGAAGCAAAGTCTCATGTTCACTGAGGAAGGGCAGCGCGTTCCCTCTCCTTCATTTGGCACTAGGCCCAACCTTGATGTCTGCTAGTTCCTCAGGGGGTCTCTCTCTCTCACCACCACCACCCCCCCCACTTCTGGAGAGCAGGTCTGTCCACAGGGACCCAAGGCCCTTCTTACTGCCCACATCCACAGACTGGGCTTTCATATGCAGCTGTGGCTACCAATGTTAAAGAGTCTGGTGCTCCTGTACCCACTGCCTTTTAAACCCATATAGAACATTCTTCCTGATACCTTTTATTTAAATACATGTAATAAAACACTTTTGGGTGCTAGTGTCTTATGTCAATTTGATTTTACTCTTGTGGCTCTTTCCCAACTACTCATGGAAAATTTGTTTTCTCTTCCTTCTTTGCTGCCCTTAGCCACACCCCCACTCTCTGCTGCTGGTTTGACCACAGCCGGCCACAGGCCAAGAAAACATGGGTGGGCGGGTGCCAGTCTCTGACTGCTAAAAGCTGCTAGGAATAAGACTGGGGAGTTCCGGGGGTGGGGAGCGAAGGAGGGTGTAGCCCACAAACTTTCTCAAAAAGCTTAAGAGAGGTTTTTTTTTTTGTTTTTTAATTGTGTTGAGAATATTACGAAATACTCATTCTGAGTAAGAACAATATAGGCTGCTCTTGGGAAACTCTCCAGTATATACTATTAAGTGAAAATGCTAATGATAAACAGTAGTATCTAATTTCACTTCTTGTTTGTTTTCTAAGGATGTGCGTATATATACTTGTATAAGCACAAGATTTTGGGGGAGAGGGCAAACAATTGTTTACACTGATTACTTCTGAAGAAAGGATTAGGGGGCAACTTTATTGTACATGCTTCTGTACTCTTTGATTTTGTTTTTGACTCCAGGGCATGTATTGCCATTATAATAGGCAAGTTTAAATATTTTTTAAAAGAAGTGTTAATTTTCTGTCCCTTAGTGATTTGCTGAAAACCATTAATAAGATACTAAGTGGAAGTTGAGGCTGAATAGGCCGGACAACATATAATACCATTTTAAAAAATATTTTTAAATATTTATTTTAGGAGGGGAAGGGGCAGAGAGAGGGAAAGAGTCTCAAGCAGACTCCATGCTGCGCACAGAGCCCCACATGGGGCTCGATCCCACAACCCCCAAGATCACGACCTGAACCAAAACCAAGAATGGGATGCTTAACCGACTGTGCCACCCAGGCACCCCTAATGCCATTTGAACACTTAGCATAGCTGTTATAATTGCTTTCTGTAATTATCGTAATACTTATCAAAATCAAATAAGGCAGTAATTTATAATCCACAATTTAGGAATGAGGAAAATAGGCTCAGAGAGGTTATATAATATTCACAAGGTCACACAGCTACTTAGTAAGTTCTTGGGAGCTGACCACTTCCTAAGGGCAAGCTAAACATCTGCCTTGTCTACCAATGGAATCCCCAAACCCTAGTGAAGTGTCTGGAACATGGCAAGGGCATAAATACATTTATTGAATAAGCTAATGTCTAATATAAAGCTTATGCCATTAACTAATACATTAAATTCCCCTCCAAAGTTATACTTGAGGTGGGCAAAAGGCACTTGATCAGCGTATTCACAGCTGCAGGCACAGGTTCTGAATCAGAGCAGCATGAGAAAAGACCCAAAACCTAAGGTAGGCCCTTATCTCCTAGCACTGTACTCAGGTTTGTTCTCTAGAACTTCTGCTCTATACTCCCCACCTATTCAGGCAATAAAAGACATTTTTGTTTTTCCTGACTGATTTACTACCCTAGTGTTTCATTCATTCATTCATTCATTCATTCATTCCCTCATCAAATATTTATTCAATACCTACTACCTGCAAGGAATTGAGGATATAGCAGTGAAAAACACATATAAGGAGCTGAAGGAGTTCAGCACCATTAGAATGGCCTTACAAGAAATGTTAAAGGGAATTCTCCAAGCTAAGATGAAAGGATACTATTTAGTAAATGGAAAACATATGAAAGTATAAATCTCACTGGTAACAGTAAATATATAGTTAAATTCAGTATGCTCTACTGTTGTAGTGGTGGTGGATAAATAACTTATAAATCTAGTATGAAGATAAATAAAAAAGCATTAAAAATAACTATATAGCTACAATAATTTGTTAACAGATACAAAAGATAAAAAGAGATGAATTGTGACATCAAAAACAAAGAGGGGAGTAAAAATGTAATGCTTTAGTACGTGTTCAAAGTTAAGTTGTTATCAGCTTAAAACAGACTATTCGGTTTTATGTAAGCCTCATGGTAACCACAAAGCAAAAATGTATAGTAGATACACAAAAGATAAAGAGAATGGAATCTAAGCATACCACTATAGAAAATTATCAAATCACAAAGACAGTGAGAGGGCAAGACAGAAACAAAGGAATTATAAAGCAGCCAGAAAATAATGAAAAAAAATGGTAATAATAATAATAGGTCCATACGTATCAATTATTACTTTAAGTGTAAATGGACTAAATTCTCCAATCAAAAGACATAGAGTAGCTGAATGGATAAAAACAAAACAAAACAAAACAAAAAACAAAAAAACAAAATAAAAAAAACAAGATCCAACTCTATGCTGCCCACAAGAAACTCACCAGCTTTAAGGACACACACAGACTGAAAATAAAGGAAAAAAGATGTTCCATGCAAATGGAAGCCGAAAAAAAGCAGAAGTGACTGACTTACATCAGACAAAATAGACTTTAAGCCAAAGACTGTAATAAGAGACAAAAAAAGGTCATCATATAATGATAAAGGGGTCAATCTGACAAGAGGAACATACCCAAAGGGAGAAATAAACAGCAATATAATAGTAGGGGACTGCAGTGCCCCACTTCGAACAAAGGATAGATCATCCACACAGAAAATTATCAAGAAAAAAATGGACTTAAACTACATGTTAGACTATTTGAACTTAACAGACATTTACAGAACATTCTATCCAATAGCAACAGAATACATATTCTTCTCAAACATACATGGAACATTCTCCAGGATAGATCAAATGTTAGGCAACAAAGCAAGTCTTAATACATTTATGAAGACTGAAATAGTATCAAGCATCATTTCTGACCACAATGGTACGAAACTAGAACCCAATTACAAGAAGAAAACTGGGAAATTTACAAATATGTGGAAATTAAACAACATGCTACTGAACAGCCAATGGGTCAACAAAGAAATCAAAAGAGAAATCAAGGGGCACCTGACTGACTCCGTTGGAAGAGCATGTGACTCTTGACCTCAGTGTCCTGAGTTTGAACCCCATGTTGGGGGTAGAGATTACTTAAATAAGTATTTTTTTAAAAGAATTTAAAAAATAATGAGAGAAAATAAAATGGAAATATACAAAAATCATTTAGTTTAGGTTAATTAAAAAAAAAAAAAAGATCTCAGGGCACCTGGCTGGCTCAGTTAGTAGAGCATGTGACTCTTGATCTTGGGGTTGTAAGTTCAAGCCCCACACTGGGTATAGAGATTACTTTAAAAAATAAATAAATAAATAAAGCTCTCAAATCAACAACATAACTTTATACTTCAAGGAACTAGAAAAAGAACAAACTAAGCCCAAAGTTAGTAGAAAGAAGGAAATGAAAATACTCTGGTTTCTCTTCAGATCGTATAAATCTTTTACCTTTTACTAAGGAAAAAGAAATAAATGAAAGAGTAAAAAAGACAATTAAAAAGTTCAATAAAACTAAGAACTGTGGGGTTTCTTTGAAAAGATAAACCTTTGGCTAGACTTACTAAGAAAAAAGAGGACTCAAAATCAGAAATGAAAAAGACATTACCACTGAGAACACACAAATGCAATGCATCACAAGAGCCTACTGTGAACAACTGACACCAGCAAATTAGACAAGCTGGAAGCAACGGATTAATTCCTAGAAACACACAGCCTACCAAGGCAATCAGAAAGAAATAGAAAACTTCAGCAGACTGATCACCAGCAAAGAAATTGAATCAGTTATCAAAAACCTCCCAACAAACAAAAGTCCAGGAACAGATGACTTCAATGGTGAATTCCACTAAACACATAAAAATTAATACCAATTCTTCTCTACAAAAAATTAAAGAGGAGGGGCGCGTGGCTGGCTCCGTCAGTGGAGCATACGACTGTTGATCTCGGGCTTGTGAGTTTGAGCCCCAAGCTGGGGGTAGAGATTACTTAAAAAAAATAAAATCTTAAAAAAAAAATTTAAAGAGGAAGAAACACTTCCAAATTCATTTTAAGAGGCCAGCATTACCCTGATATGAAAACCAGATAAGAACATTCCAAGAAAAGTAAATTATAGGCCAATATCCCTGATGAATATAGATGCAAAAATCTTCAACAAAATATTAGCAAACTGAACTCAACAATACATTTGAAGAATCATACACCATAATCAAGTGGGATTTATTCCAGGGAGGCAAGCGTGGTGCAACATCCACAATCAACGTGATACACCACATTAACGGAAGAATAAAAATCTGTGATCATCTCAATAGATGCAGAAAAAGCATGTGATAAAATTCAATAACCATTAGTGATTTTTAAAAGTCTCTCAAACTGGCTAAGAGGAATGTACCTTAACATAATAAAGGCCAAATATGACAACCCCACAGCCAACATCAGAGTCAGTGGTGAAAAGCTAAAAGCCTTTCATCTAAGATCAGTAACAATACAAGAAGGCCCATTCTTACCACTTTATTTTACACCATACTGGAAATTCTAGCACAGCAATTAGGCAAGAAAAAGAAATATAAGACATCCAAACTAGAAAGGAAAAAGAAAAACTCTATTCACAAATGACACGATATTATATAGCGAAAACTAGAGTCTACCAAAGACCTGTTAGAGAAATAATTGACTAATTCAGTGACGTGCTAGGATACAAAATCAATACATAAAAATCAGTTATGTTTCTATACACAGTAATGAACCATCAGAAGGAGAAATTAGGATAACAATCCCATTTACAACAAATCAAAAAGAATAAAATACCTAGGAATAAATTTAACGAAGGAAGCGAAAGATCTGTACAGTGAAAGCCACAGACGTTGATGAAAGAAATTGAAGAGACATCTGCACTCCCATGTTCATCGCAGTATTATTTACAGTAGCCAAGATATAGAAATGACCTAAGTATCTGTCAAAAGATGGCTGGATAAAGAAAATGCCACACACACACACACAAGATTATTATTCAGCCATGAGAAAGAAGGAAATCCTGCCATTTGCAACAAATGGATGGATCTTAAGGCCATTATGCTAAGTGAAATAAATCAGGGGCGTCTGTGTGGCTCACTCAGTTGGGCGTCTGCCTTCAGCTCAGGTCATGACCCTGGGGTCCTGGGATCGAGCCCCATGTCAGACCCTCTGCTCAGCAGGGAGACTGCTTCTCCCTCTCCCCCCTGCTAGAGCTCTCTCTGGTTATCTCTCTCTCAAATAAATAAAATCTAAAAAAGGAAAGAAAGGAAAGGAAAGGAAAGGAAAGGAAAGGAGAAAGAAAGAAAGAAAGAAAGAAAGAAAGAAAGAAAGAAAGAAAGAAAGAAAGGTCAGAGAAAGAGAAATAGCACATCTCATCCCTTACATGTATAATCTTAAAAAAAAGAAGTCATAGAACCAAAGTAGAAAAGTAGTTGCTAGCATCTGAAGGGTGGTGGAAATAGGAAGGAGTAGGTAAAAGGGTACAAATTTTCAGCTATAAGATGAATAAGGTCTGAGGATCTTAGTTGATATCACTGTATTGTGTAATTGAAATTTGCTAAGAAAACAGAAAGTAAATATTCTCATCAAAAAAAAAAAAAAGTGAGGTGGGGCGCCTGGCTGGCTCGGTCAGAAGAACATGTGACTCTCGAGCTCAGGGTTGTGAGTTTGAGCCCCATGTTGGGTGTAGAGATTACTTAAATAAATTAAAACTTGAAAAAAAAGTGAGGTGATAGATGCGTTAACTAGATGGAGGAATCCTTTCAAAATGTATATGTATGTATCCATTCACCATAATGTACACTTCAAATATCTTACAATTTTACCTGTCAATTATGTCTCAATAAAGCTGAAAATTTAAAAACAAAAGTCTAAAAGTAAATGAGACAATAACATAAGTTGACAAGAATACGAAGACAAGCACACATATTGTTCTGCCTTCTTATCTTGTTGGTGAGAATGTAAAATGGTGCAGCCACGTTGAAAAATCACAGCAGTTTCTTAAAATGGTACACGTAACTTTACCATATGGTCCGGCAGTTCTATCCCTAGGCATCCAACCAAGAGAAATGAAAGCATGGATCACACAAAGACTCGCACAGGAATGTTCTCAGCAGCATTATTCATCATAACCAAAAAGTGGAAACAATCCAAATGTCCACCAGCCTGTGACGGGGTGAGCAGAATGTGGCAAAGCCACACAAGGAAATACTGTTCCGAGACACAAGAATGCAAACCTGGTACTCGCGTCAGCAGGGATGAACTTCAAAAACACTGCAAAGTGAGAGAAACCAGTCACAAAAGACCGTATATTATGTAAGCCCACGTAGATGCGATGTCCAGAAAGGCTAAATTTATAGAAAGTAGATCAGTGGTTGCCTTGGGGCTTGGGGTAGGAATGGAAATTAACTGCCAATGGGCAAGTGAGATCTTACCAGGGTGATGACCGAGTTCTCAAATTGGATCACAGTGATAGTTGTACAACCGGGTACACTAATAAAAGACAACTGATTAGGTACTTAAAACTGGTGAGTATTATGGTATATTATCCTATATCAATAAAATTACTTTAAAGATTTTTTTTATTTATTTGAGAGAGAGGGGGAGCATGAGCAGAGGAGGGGCAGAGGGAGAAGCAGACTCCCCACCCAGCAGGGAGCCAGCTGGGCGCAAGGCTCTATCCCAGGCCCCTGGGATCACGACCTGAGCCTGAGGCAGACTCTTAGCCAACTGAGCCACGCAGGTGCCTCCCTTAATAAAATTATTAAGAAAAAAATCTGGAGACTTTGGGCCAAGGTATCATAGTGAGTTCCCTCTCTCAAAACCAACCCCATCACTCAAGAGCAAATTAAGACAAAAAGTTCAAAGCAAAAAGTTACTAGAAAAAAAATCTTTTAATTCATTATGGAACTCTGTATTAATTTTAAAGAGTGACTAAGTAGATCCCAGTAAGAATTTCGAGATTCAATTTTTAAGTTTCCATTCAGTCATCCACTAGCCAGATGAATGAAGAAAACTTCCAGTTGGATTTCCAGCTATATTTTCTTGATTGGGGGCGGGGGGATCCTGGTGAAGGAATAGTGTTTACCTTCTGAAATGTGTTCCTTCTTTCTGCATGTGATGCCTTTGTCCTTACTGACACATCTCTGATCTGCTCTTCTACGACTCTCCCTAACTTAGTTTAATGGGCCTCCCCCTAGGTTTGATTTTCTCCATCCCATTGTCCCCATTATTCTCCACATAGACCAGCTCTCCTCCCTGATTCCTTTGCCTTTGTTCTCCGGTTCCTATTTTCTGTGCCTCCCTGCCTCCTCTAGTCCTTCTTCCTAGTCCTCCTTGCTAAGTGGAGAAATAGAGATAAATATTCTCGTCCATTCCTTTCAGAGTCCTGTGTGGTTCTCCTGGCTGGTGGAAGGTGCTGGAATGTGACTTCAGCACATTCCAGTCAACCCGAACCCTGTTAGGGAAGAATGAGCCCTTGCACAATTAGGGGGAGTGTTTTATGGCCTGTTATTGTTACTCTTACATTGTCAGACTTTTCAAAGAAACAGAGGATTAATTATTGACGAAGTTGAGATGAAACTTTCACTAAAATACTTCACACTTAGGGGGAAAAGGGAACCTATAAACCAAACATTTCTAGGAATTAAAAAAAAAAGTGTCTCCCTGTCTAATTTTCATTTTTCTCAAACACTCTAAAATTGAAAGAAAGGCTCTGTGTGAGAGGGAACCATTAGAACTTTTAAAAGTATACTGTAATTTTTTATCATTTTTTCTAGCTACAAATAGGGATATAAATGAAAAATAAATTTCTTTTAACGTCTGATAATTTTTTACAGCCTATAGAGGAACTTTCATGAATAATCATAAATTTCCTTCCCTTTCAGAATGCCTGTGTGAAAAGAACATTCCATAAGAGAGAGATTATAATCATTGGTGGTAATTACACAAAACTCTGAGTCATTAGACACTATTAATTGTCTGAAATATAACTAGAAGAAAAATAAACATTGGGAGGAAATCTAGCATGACTACAATTACGTTTAATTATGATCCCTCCAGTCTATAGGAAAAATCTCAAAGTCAGTGTTTCAAAATTGATCCAATTAACTTTTAAGTAACTTTTTAGTAATGTTTAAATAGCTTTTTAGTTATTTAACCAGCTAGCAATCTTTGTTCTTTATTTAGCTGGATATGACTCCAAAACTCCTTTTACCCCATGTTTTCTGACGCCATTTTTAAAAAAATCAGTGGTGGTCATGCAGTGAACATTTGATAGGAACCACTCGAGCAGAGCACTTCCGCGCAGCCAGCCGCCCCAGCCATCACGCCCAGGCAAATGGCAGCTAACTCCAGCCGCCGGCCAGGGCCTCGCATCCTTTCTCAGCGGCTTCTGAGCTGTCATCCGGCTCCCGTCACCTTGAGCTCCACACACCCACACACCCGATCCTCAGTTCTTCCTGCCCTAGGTCAATACACCCATTCCCCAATTAGGGGTCCTTCCCAAATTTGAAACAATCTACAAGATCCCGCCCTTCCTGTCCTCCAGGCCACCTACCACAGCAACTCGAGTCCCCTGTGCCTCACTTCTAAAATGTCTCTCACCCCTCCCCCCGCCCACCCTTCCTTTGCATGTCATCTCCGCACCACCCGAGAGGTGTCCCTCAGTTGCTTCCCACCAGTCATCTGACCTCCAGTCTCCCTCCACCTCAGTCTGCCAGGCGCTCTGAGACCAGCACACTCACGCACCATCTCACTCTGGCCTTCAAACCTCCAGGAGGCTCTTTTGTCTCCTGTGCCTGGCATCCAAGAACTTCTGGGCTCTGGATACACCGTTGGTCCAGGGTGAGCTCACATGAATCCACTACCACGCTTTCTACTTCGGTCGGAGTGGACCAGTTCTGTGCGTGTCCCCCACACCTTGTTTTCGCCTTCCCTACTGGGCATAAGCCTTTGTCAAGCATCTCTATCTGCCGGCTTTGACCTGCTTTGAACGCCCTTCCCCAGGAAGCATTCCAGAAGAGTTTTGCCTTCGGCGGGGAATGACTTCCAGCCTCGCCTTCATTCTTGTAGCAATGAGCTTAAACTTCTCATAGCATGGTCTTTTTAGGGCCATCCCTTTCCTCCCTAAACAGACTGAAAACTCCACAGGGGCAGGCAAAATGTTTTCTTCCTCTTTTGACATAAGAGACAACAAAATACAGCGAAAAGAATATGGGTTTTAGAGCCAGCAAGTATGAGTTTGACTCTTGAGTCCACTGCTTACCAGCTGAGTTACCCTGAGGAATTTACTTACCCACTCTGAGCCTGTTTTCTCATCTGTAAAATGGGGCGCTAAGTAATACTAGCATTAGCCTTTAGGGAGAATAAAATGATATGGTGTATTTTCAAGAAGCATTTGTTTTACCACTTCTCTCTGTAGGTCAATGTCCATACTATGCCTTATACGTGGTAAGTGCTCAATCATAGTAAAGGCGAAAGGGTTTTGATAGACGGCTGACTTGGGTCGGCAGCCTTAACAGCTCCATCCTGCCCACGAATGAGGCTGTGGGCGCACCATGTGAACGGCCGCCCCTGTGTTCCTGTGGGTCTGCATTCCAGCCTGCCCTGGTTGTTTTCAAAGTCCCCCAGAGTATCTTATTTATGGGGTACAGGGTGAGGTCGATTAAAAGCTCCCCCGGTAATTAGTAGCTAGAGTGGAGCATGACTGGCAGTCCCTCAGCTTGATGATTTGATGAGAAAAATCTGCCTGGTTTTGGTTTCAATTTCATTTTAGTTCCTTTTTATCTGTTGCCCTCACCAAAGAGAAACCCTCCTCAAGGTACTTCCCAGGCCCCACCTGAGTCTAGGCTGGGAACTGTGCTCTGGGAAATAAGAGAATGAGAAACATGTATCAAAAACACAGAGCATATCTATCAATGAAGAAGCAATGTGTTCATATTGATTAACGCATTTTTTTAAAAGATTGTATTTGTTTTTTAGAGAGAGAGCAGGAGGAGGGCAGCGGGGAGGAAGAGGGACAAGCAGGCTCCTCCATGAGCGTGGAGCCTGACATGGGGCGATCTCAGGACCCTGAGATCATGACCTGATCCAAAATCAAGAGTGGGCTGCTTAAGCAGGCGCCCCAGGAACGTATTTGAATACAGACTTCACGGCTACCGTCTTGCAGCCACCGAAGTAGCGCCTGCCACTAAGCTGTCTTAGCTGCGTGGTACGTGTCGCTCTGTGTGTCCCTTTCACTGTATTCACCCAGTTTTCCTGTCGTATCAGTCAGGATTTGCGTGGAAACAAGGGGAGACGGGGGACTAAAAACGTATCAAGTGACTTTGAACTTCAGAGTACAGAAGAGTCACCTGGAGCCTTTGCTGATCGTGCAGAGAACACTGGAAATATTTGCGTTCAGGAGAGTAGTTAGACCAATAGTTAAAATGACAGTTGAAATTGGAGGGGGGCGGACCTCCCAAGTGATTAAGGAAAAAGCAGCCAATAAAAGATAAAGAATAGAAAGGATCTATAACCAAAGTTCTAGAGGAAAAAAAACAGCGTCATTGCAGCGATGGAGAAGAATTTCCAGAAAAGTGGTCCACAGTGCTGAAAATGCAGATTCCTGGGCCCCACTCCCAGAGATTCAGATTCAGTCAATTTGAGGCAGGGCCCAGAAATGTACACGTCTCACGATGTACCTGAATTTGATGCAGATCCATTTTGAGCAGCACTGGTACGCCTTGTTTTATAAATAAGTGAAATCTCGCCCCAAACAAAATGACGAATGTAAGTTCATTTCATATCCAATTTCCCTCACATATTTCCAAGATTGACCTTATCGCATGGGAGACAACAAGGGATCTTTTATTGCCCCCAAACTTGGCTAATTTCAGAAGAAACATTAATTAAATTAATTCAAATTAACATCAGGATAACATGAACTTTCCCTTCCTCTCGTTACACCTCCAAAATCGAGAACTGCCCCGTCAGTCCCAAAGGAGTTCCCCTCCAGGAGGGTGGGGAAAGGCAATTTTCTCTGATGGTGCACAAGACTCAGAGGTTTAGCAAGAAAAGCACAGATGTGACACATGTTGTAGTACTGACTTCATTCGCACTATGAAAAATAAAGTTGGGGGGGCTCCAGTGGGGCTCAGTTGGTTAAACGTCCAGCTCTTGATTTCGGCTCAGGTCATGATCTCAGAGTCATGGGATCGAGCCCCATGTCAGGCTCCTCACTCAGTGGGGAGTCTGCTGGAGATTCTCTCCCTCTGCCCCTCAACCCTGTGTGCCTGTGTGCACGTGCTCTCTCTCAAATAAAGAAATCAATCTTTTTAAAAAAATGTCTGAGATGGTAGCTATCATAGCAAAGGGGGGATCAGGAACATGGTTTCATTCATTCATGCATTCATTCATTCTTGTCTCTATTCAACAAATATTTATTCAGTACCTCTTAGGTGTCAGGTACTGTTGGACGGGAGATGTGAATATGAACAAAACAAAGTTCCTGCCGCTACAATGGCACTACAATGGCAATCACATAACAACATAGAAATGTATCAGATAAAATTTATCCAGTGTTATATGTCAAATATTATTTCCGTTTTAAAAATAATTGAGTCAAGTTCCTGCTCTCAGGGGTTTGCTCTCCAAATAAGTCAACAATTCCCACAAATGTTTATCGAGTGTGTTCGGTGTATAGGACATGGAGCCAGACGTGGGATTAGGAGGATTAGGTGAGATGCTCCCTTTGGAGGTGATGATAGCCAGTTACTTAGCAGACACTCATGTCTTAGGCACTCTGCTAGGTTCTTCAGATACAGGGATTAACATAGGATGGTCCTGACACCTTGGAATTGGGAGTGCAAGAGATAGTTAAACAACTAATTCTAATACAATGTGGAGATACACATGGAGTGTTAGGGGCGCATGGGCTGGTGAGAGATGAAGCTGGGAAAATATGTTGGGGCTGGACTGTGAAGACATTGAATGCCATGGTCAGGGGCTCAGACTTGACTTTGTGGGCTGTGCAGCCTTAGAAGGTCTTGGAGGAAAAGTGGCATGATCAGACTTGTGTTCTGGAAGTGACCTGGAGACAGGCCAGTTAAGAAGCTATTATGGTGGGGCACCTGGGTGGCTCAGTCGTTAAGCGTCTGCCTTCGGCTCAGGGTGTGATCCTGGCGTTCTGGGATCGAGCCCCACATCAGGCTCCTCGGCTGGGAGCCTGCTTCTTCCTCTCCCACTCCCCCTGCTTGTGTTCCCTCTCTCGCTGGCTGTCTATCTCTGTCAAATAAATAAAATAAAAAATCTTTAAAAAAAAAAAAAAAAGAAGAAGCTATTATGGTAATCTAGGCAACTGATAATGAAAGCCAGACCTAGGATTGTGACAGTGAAGATGAAATGAGAAGTCAAATGCAAGACTTCCAAAATCAGAAATGGCAAGATACATAAGAGGAAGGATGTGGGGGGGGGAGAGGGAGGAGGAATTGAAACTCATAAGACCTAGCTTGGGTGACCGTGTGCATGGGGAGCCTATTAACCAAGCTAGGAAAGAGGGGAGGAGAGCTCAGCTCGATGCATGGGAATGAGGGTAGAAATAATGACCTGTTCCAGTTGGCTAGCTGTGAAAGGTCCAGTTGGAGGATTTATGAGCAGCTGGAAATACAGGTCAGGAGTTCAGGAGCAAAGTTGAAGCTGGACATGGAGATAACAAGAGATAGTTGAAATTATGGGAAGAAAATAGATGTCCAAGGGGTAAGTAAGGTAAAAGAAACCAATGCGGGGCACCTGGGTGGCTCAGTTGGTTAAGTGTCTGCCTTTGGCTCAGAGTCCTGGGGTGGAGCCAGGCATTGGGCTCCCTGCTCAGCGGGAAGCCTGCTTCTCCCTCTCCCTCCGTCCCTCCCCCCACTTGTGCTCTCTCTCTCTCTCTCTCTTGCTCTCTCACTCTCAAATAAATTAATAAAATCTTTAAAAAAACAAAACAAAGAGACTAGAGAGGATCTATCACCAAAGTAGCAAACGTAGAATTTTTGGTCGGTATTTTTGGAGCCATAGAGAACAGTTTCCAGAAAAGCGTAAGTGGTCAAAATGTGAGAGCTTAAGAATGAAGAAGGTTCATCTTTGAAAATCTCATCTCTCTCATGATTCAAACATCATCAGTCTGCTGGTGATTCCGAACCTCTCTCCCTCATCCAGAGCTCTCCTCCAAATTCCAGCTCATTCATTCATCCATCTCAGCAAGATGTAGAGACTGGCCTTCTATAGGCCAGGCGCCGTGATGATGGGAAGACAGCGTTCCACAAAATAATCCTGATCCTGCTCTCTGGGAGCGCCGGACACCGAGATTTACAGACGCACACCAGTGTGATGACGCCTATGGGAATAGATAGGAGGGTCCCTCACCCAGCCCAGGCTTCCTGGAGGGAGCAACATCTTAGCTGAGACATGAAGGAGAACAAGTTAAATAGAAAAAACGGGAGGTGGAAAGTTCTCAAGTCTGGAGATGAGAGAAGGCCAGTGTTTTTTGTGAAGTGGGGAACTCTAATACAGCTGGAGGAATGGGGATAGGTGAGTCTGGGCGGTGAACAGAGGACAGACAACACAGGGCTTTGAAAGCTGTGTTAGTTATAGACTCATAATAGCAAACAACACACAATGCCATGTGCACTGAATATGTTTTGAGTATTTGAGTTGCGTTAATGAATCTTTACAATAATAATCCTAGGAGGTAAGTACTACTAGCATCGACATTTATCTGATGGCAATAGTGGTTCATTGAAAGGTTTGAGTAAGGAATTGGTGTAAGCAGGATGTCCCTACGTGAAATATGAAAGTCCTGGGGCGCCTGGGTGGCTCAGTCAGTTCAGCGTCTGCCTTTGGCTCAGGTCATGATCCCGGGGTCCTGGGATCGAGCCCTGTGTTGGGTTCCTTGCTCGGTGGGGAGCCTGCTTCTCCCTTTCCCTCTGCCTGCTGCTCCCCCTGCTTGTGCGTGTGCTCTCTCTCTCTGTCAAATAAATAAATAAATAAATCTTCTTAAAAAAAAAAGGCAACATGGAAGTCCTCATCATCCCTCTCAGCCAGCCTCTCCTACATTCTTTGCCTCAGCTCTGGGACCACTGTCCTCCCCGTCAGTAAGCTAGAAACTGGGAAATCCACCTTTACTACCCACTTCTAAGCACTTGCTAAACCTTGCCAGTTTTACCTCCAATTCTTTCTGCTCATCTTCACCTCCTGGGTTCAGAACCTCCGGTCGCTAGGGTACACTCTGCCACACCCTCCTCCCCGGCTCCTGGCCTCCTCAAGGTCTATTCCCTTCTTTAAATCTGTCTCTCTCTAAAATGCCAACATGACCACCTAAGGCCTCTACTTTCAACACACCACACCTTCCCATAGCCTGTGAGTGTGGCTGCAGCCAGGCCACTCCCATTGTGAAAGTGGCTCACTTCCAAGACAATGACAGGCCAGCCAGGTGACCTGTTCACACCTGAAGTGTAATCAGCACTTACTACCCACCAGCCTCTGTCCTTAGCCCTTTACATGAGCTAACTCAATTCTCACAAGAATTGTACGTGTCAGAGTTGGGCAAACTGAGGCATGGGAAAGTTAACTTGTGAAAGGACACAGGGTTCACAGGACTGGGATAGGCACCTGACTCCAGGGTGTGTGCCCCTAACCGCCCCTGTAACCTGGGGAAAGCAGAGAGAAGCAGGCCTCACGGGGCGTGGGAGGAAATAAAATGAAATAAAGCCTATAAAACTGGGAGCTGATTCTGCGGTGACAGCTGCTGCGTCTCCCCTCCCCCACGTGGAGCATGACGCGTGTACAAAGTCTAGCTCCTCCACACGTGGCCCTCGAATGGCTTTTTCAAGTCCTCTCCGGCCTCATGTGGTTATGTGGCCCTTCAGTGTCGCTGCCCTGAGTCCAGCTCCCAGCCTGAGTGCGCTCTGCGGTGTGGCTCTCCCTTCCTCTACTCCTCCTCCAGGCTGGCCCCCCACCGCCCAGCCCCCGGTCTGGAACAAGATAGTACCCCCAAAATAAGGTTGCATGTAGACCCCTGGGTTGGCCTGCTCTTCTAACCCTCCTTGGACTTTCCCCCTCTCTTCGGTTTTACAATGTTAGGCCCATATTGGCGCACGGATGTGTTTGTTTGTTTGCTTCGTTGAAACTGACAGAGACAAGGGCTAAATTAGTTCCATCCGTTCAGCCAGTCTTTTTTCAAGTCCTTCTTTATGGCAGGTACTGCGCTAGGTGCTGGAACAAATAAATAGGACAGACCACCCTAAAAGATGGTCTTTCCTTTGCCACCCCAAGACGGGACCGCAGGGAAACACAGCGGATGCTCCCTGGCCGGTTCCCACAGCCCTCTGCGCAGACTTGGTTCACTACACGACACACAGGATTCTAAGGATCTGTCTACAGGTCTGTCTGCACTCTAGGCCAGATTCCCTGAAAGCTGGCCTGTGTTCCTTTCTCTTTTTATCCCAAAGCCCAAAGTGTCATCCGTGGCATGGAAATGAATCCGAGTACTCAGTAGAACAGCACTCAGCGCGCCCGGTGCCTCCTTCCCTCGCGCAGCTCGGTGACCCTCGGCAGCAGTGCGGGCGGGAAGCCGGACCAGCTCGTCTCCAGACGAGGAAACAGGGCGGAGAGAGGGTGGGCGACTTGTCCCAAGACACTCTTGGATGCCCAACACCGTGTATTCCTCACGTCCCACCGTTGCTCTGCTTTAGTCTTACTTCAGCTATAACCCGAAACTCCCTAATCCTACCAAAATCTCCCCGAATCTCCGAATCTCTGTGTATCTCTCTGGCATGTGGTGTGCTTGCCTGAGACAGTGTTCCGTGCGTGCTGTCATCAGAATCGCTACTCCCAGCACAAGAGCAGAATTCTATTTTATGCTCACACAGTGTTTAAAAGGAGACCTGTGTGCGTATGTACTATGACCATATGGGGGGGGGGTAGGGGAAAGACATCTTTTTCGAGCAAAGTCAGATTTCTCTCTTTTGTAGCCAGGTCATTTTTGGAGCCTTTAAATTCCAGCCACAAAAAAAGCTTTTGTTTCGTGAGCTCATTTGTCCTCCCACTTTAAAAGGAAGAAACCTTTCCCCACACACCCCCACACACCCCCAACTGGATTTAGATAAGCCTAGAGCCAAAACCGCCCTGCAGATTGCAGAACAATTGGCCTTCAGGTGGGGCCTAATGAAAGCCTTGAATTCTTAGGGGTCACCTGAGTGCCTTTTGTAGCACCTCCCCCTGTTCTCCCTGGGGGGGTTTCTCTCTCTCCTCTCTCTCCCTCCCTCTCTCTCTCTCTCTCTCTCTCTCTCTCTCCCCCTCTCCACCCTCATTTATCTATGTAAAGGTACTTCAGAGACTACCTGCTGACTCCCCGCAGATATCCAGCCAGCGGTCCCCACCCCTCCCCTCCCCACACCCTAGGCACCCAGGATGAGTCCCCGCTGGGCCTGTTACCGGACTCTGGAGACCCAGGTGGGGGAGGGCTGGGCAGGGCCACTCTGCCACCTCCTCCGGGAAATCCCAGGGGGCCTCACCTGCTTCCAGTCCTCCCGCAATAAGCAGCAAACAAACTTTCTCCAGCCTTGGACTTTGCTCCCAGGTGTCCCACCCCCAGTTCCTCTCTGCCCCCTTAATGCTTTCCACTCCGGGGCCACGGGGTACCAAAGCAACCCTTACATTCCATTTCAGTCGGAACAAACTTCATTTACTAAAGACCCAATCTTTTCCAAAGACACACCAGGACCTTTATTAGCGTTCATTTGAAAGGTCATTGTCTCCTGGGCCCTTCCACTTCTCCCTTTCACCCTCTGCCTTTACCTGAGCCGCAGGCAGCAAACCCCGAATTTCACTGGGGCTTCAGCTTCAAATGTTTCTTCATGGGACACTTCTTATCTCATTGATTCCCTCCCTCCCTCCCTCATTCTTTCCCTCGACAGATGTTCTCGGCCAGGCCGTCTGTGCGGAGGCCCTGTTCTGGGCACTGGGGAAATAGTGGTAACAGGATTGTGACCTCTGGGGGCTAACACTCTCATGCTGGTGGAGTCTGGACATAGGTAAACAAGCAAACATAAAAGGAGTTCAGAGGGTGCTAGGTGCTGAGAAGATGTAGCAGGCTGTAGCCAGAGAGCCGCCGCAAGTAAGGGAGGGCCGTTTCCTCAGAAAAGGAGGGAGCAAGGAGGGAGAGCAGGTGGGTCTGAGCCCAAGCGGACACGCACGTCTCCTGTGCAGGAGACGCAGGCTGAAAGGCGAGGCTGGGACAGGGCCAGACAATGGGACTGAGCCTGGCATGCTGGGGGAGCAGGAGGGGGAGCAATGCGGCTGCACCCCCGGTCCCAGGGTCCCAGGTAGGATAGGGAGGGGAGTAGCTGAGGTCCCTGATTGCACGGGTCAGGTTGCCGGGGCCTGGTAGGAACAAGAGGCAGGGATTTGATCCTAATGGCAACAACTTGGAAGGGAGTGTGCAAAGCTGGACATTTTCAGTTCATTGTTTTGTAAACAAACAATGTAAGTTTACTCTGTATGAGGCTCCCGTCTAAGTACTTCGTAACACGTCCACACAGAATCCTTCCAACAACCCTGGGAGGTTAGGTATTCCGATCCAGTTTGGGGAGGAGAAACTGAGGCCTAAGCCGATGAACTAGCTTGCCCAAGGTGACCCAGCGGACGGTGTCAGGACTTGAAAGACAGCATTCTGGCTCCCCGGGCCTCACATTTGACCAGTATTCTCGGCCTCACAGGAGGCTGAAGATGCATCATTAAATGGTGTCTTTAAAAACAGAAGGAAAAAAAAAATCCCTCCCCTCTTTGGTCTCCAACCAGAGTTTTTCAAATTCTCAGAAAGCACTTCTTTGTCCAACAGTCAAGGAAACTCTTAATAAATCATTCACACATTCTTTCAATAGGTTTATCCCGAGAGGCAAAGAAGTTTCTAGGCCCACTTGCCTGAGGCCTGGGCACGTGCTCCTGGTGTCCTGTTTTGTTTTGTTTTAAATGCCCTCAGTTAAATGCTCCTAAGACTATAAACCTTTCTTTGTCCCACTTTGGACTTTTTAGAAATGTAACTTTTGGCCTGGTATCTCTCTCCTTTGAAATTCTGATTCACCCTGTAGCCCTTCATCAGTATTCATGGCTCTGAAGCGCAGCACTGGGCCCGGCCGGGAACTGATCCCCCCGACAGATCTGCAGAGCGCTAGCCCCGGGCTCCTCCAACCCCGTGCACGCACCGCTCCTGGGCGGCGGGTTTCAAATGCACGCAGGTTCTGACCCAGGTCTGGGTGGGGCCCGATTGTCTGCCTTTCTAACTGGCTCTCGGGGGATGATACGGGGCAGCCTGCGGACGGACTCCGCGGCCCGAATAGCAATCCCAAACCTTATCACCGGGCCGGCGGCTTTTCTGGGGGACAGCGCATAAAGCACAAGACGAACGTAGGACGAAGTTCAGAGAGCCTCTCTTCGGTGCTTTACAGCAGGGCGCCTGGACCAGACATGAAACAGTTTCACCATAAACTCTGTGAACGCACTGCGAAACTGGATAAGATCGCCACGCACCGGGGCTTGACGCAGTCCTAGCTCACACGTGGTTGGGGGACTGTCTCAGAATCTGCAAGCCCTGGGGCAAGAACGGGGCTGGGCCAACGGTTCAGAAATTCCTTCCCGGGCCCCAGGAACTTGGGATGGCCGCACGGTCGGTGACTGCGGGCTCGAAGGAGCGCCCCCTTGTGGGTGGAGCGGCTGCTAACCCCCCTCTCCGGCACAGGGGTGGGAGTAGGGGAAATGGGGTGTCAGTCCTCCCGCACCCCCCCCCCGCCCACGCACACACACCTGAGGCCTAGCTCCTTCCCCAGAGGACTGCCATCCAATGATCTCTCCAAATCCTCAGGGCACCTGGTGTTGGAAAGACTCGGCTCTTGACAGGCCTCACCAAGTGAGGGAGCCCAAAGCCAAATGAATATAAAGACTGAATTGAAAATGAAGACAGTCGTCTGATAAGATGCAGGGATTAGCTATTCCTTAAATAATCAGTTGGACTAATTATGTCTTAAAACAAGTAAGAAAATGTTGCCAGCCTTACCTGTTAACTGGTCTACGCTTTTATCCATATTTGACTTGACTTCCATCTTCGATCGGTAGCGTATGAAACATTTTTGTTGTATAAGGTACCAAATTTAGCAGCATACATTAAGCCTCAGGGTAGATGCATGTTTGTTCCTTTGTTACCTTATGCTGGGCATTGGGTTTTTTTAAATTAAATATGATTATTTTACACGCCCCCCCCCCATACCCAGTAGGTTGGTATGGACAGATGTATCTAGAGAGCCTCCCTGGAGACTTCGCTCTCACGCCGGGCAGTGGTCCTCACCGCTGAGCCAGGCAGCAGCTGGCTCCCTGACTGCCAGTCTTCCCTTCCCCGCTGCAGACAAAGCCTCCTGTGCATACCTTCCTTCGAGCCACAGTCCTGCTCCGAAGCTTCCAGCGAGTCCCTCGCTGCCCAGCAAATAAAACCCAACTCTGAAGCCTGCCACGGAGGGGCCCTTGCCTGGCCTTTTCTACTTTTCTAGGTTACTTAGCCACTCTGCACCTGCATTATTCATTTAAAAACCGTGGCCCATAATACCAACCTGTCCAACGTGTGTTTAAGGACTGCATGTGGCCTCAGGAAAGACCACCTCGCAGGCAGCCAGGCCCATGGTGAGTGCTCAGAAAATGCGATTTCTGTTTCTGCCTCAGGAACATACATGGCCCTCCAGACTAGATTACTTGTTCTTAAATTTACTGAGTACTTTCCTGATGGGCCACCTGCTGAGGTCCGCGGCCCTGCCTTCCCCACACCATCCCCACGTCCTGTCTCTGCTCGCCAGTTTACCTTTATTCCTGTGATTGTTTCGCGAACGTGGGGCTCCCCGTTAGACTGAGAATTCTGTAAGGGCAGTGGCCACAGTGGTCCCTGCTGTCCTGCTCAGGGCCTGACGTACACAGTGGGCGGTTCGAAAGCACATTTCAGAGCTACGAGCCCAGTTCGACATATCACTGCTTCCTAATGTTTTCCGTTTTTCCCAACCTACCTCAGCTGCTGGGCTGTTCTAACACGACTCGCAGGGTCTCGTTCAACAGTTACTTGTGAGTAAATATTAGCCTCTGACCGTGGCACCACGTATTTTCAGTGTGAACCTCTGTGGCTTATAAGGACCAGGGAAGAAGAAAGAGAGAAAGAATGAAAGGAAAATAACAAGGTAATGAGCAGTGATGTTCCTAAGCAATGACGCGAGCAAGTCACCACACAGGCTGATTGGACTGATAATGAGTGACTTTAAGGATCCGAGAGCCAGGAAAGTGGGGAATGGTTGTGTCTCCAAGAAATTACAGAATTAACTGCCCCCCCCCCAAAAAAAAAACCAAGACCGAGTTAGACTCTTCCTCTATCATAAATGCAACCATAGACTATTTTTGGAAGCCGATTTAGGTATTTTCAGGGGTTATTGTGACTTGGCGTAATTTCTACCTTCAAAACCTAACCACTACGACCCCCATAAAATTAAACTCCACTAAATTTTAAGCACTTAGAAGCAAAATCAGGGTCTTTTACATCTTGGTGTGGTCATAAGTCATAAAGACGGAACAATTTAGAAATCAATGTATCTTCTGGTGATAATCAAACAACACTTCCTTTTAGGGAATGCTCTTCGGCTATATATCAAAACTTATTGAATTAACATACATTCGTCAAAAATTGGTACTATTTAGTTTCATCAATGAATTTGAAATTTCAAACACGGACCTGTTGTAAAGACTCCATTGTGCTCTAAGTATGCTAGATTTTGCCAAGTGCTGATAACATTTTTGGCATAGTTTCAGTTCTTAGTGGTATTACATATTTATTACCTAAATTACATAAGATATCCATGCTTACTGTAAAAAAAAAAAAGAAGGTGTACGCTTACACAAAAAGAAGAAAAAATCAAATAAGGTTCAATTACCCAAAGATAGGAATTATTAATATTTTGGTTTGTAATTACCCATACTTTTAAAAAAATCTGTGTGTGTGTGTGTGTGTGTGTGTGTGTTCTCTCTTAATGAATACTTTAAAATTACACTGATGGTTGTAAAAACGAATCACAGAATGTTAGCAGTGAGCGCCTATAGCCTAAGCCCTTCATTTGACAATTGCAGAAACTGCAAGATTCTTTCCTGAGGGTTGAACATGGCTGGACTGTAATTATAGCAGCTTTGAAAATATGAGGCCTTTGGGTCCCAGAATCTAATTCATGTTTTTGCTTGTTCAAATCACAGTGGCACAGGGCTCCAGAGACACTTAATGTTCTAGACCACCAAAAAATACACAACAGGATAGAAGGGAGGAAATTAGATCCATGAAGGTTCATAACAGTCAGATAATGCCCTTATCAGACTGATAATGAAGTCACTTATTCATACTAGAAAAGTACTTTCCACCAAGAGTCAGAAAACTACATTGTAATTCCCGCCCTACATAGTGACAGGGCTTGTGACTTTGGTAACCTCTCTGTGCCTATTTCCTCATCTGTAAAATGGGAAGTATCCCATTTTCCATTCCTATTTTCTATAAACCAAATGAAACATAGAATGTGAAAGTATTTTTGTTAAATGTAGTGTCATGCAGAGTAAGGTGGTGTCGAAAGCGAGCAGAGGAGCACTAAACGCACAGACTAACAAATAATAAAGCTCTTCCCTGCCTGGTATCCCTCTCAGTTTGAATGGATGCTCTGTGCGTATATGTGTGCACGTGTGTGTGTGTGTGTGTGTGTTGTGTGTGTGTGGTATGTGGTGTGTGTGTGTGTGTGTGTGTGAGAGAGAGAGAGAGAGAGAGATTTTATGTCACTATATTTACATTTCCTTCACACAGCTATCACATTGTATTGTCATTCTTGGTTTCTATTTCTGTTTTCCCCACTAGATAGTAAACTCTTTAATGATGAGGTTTGGGGGGCACTTTAGCCCTGCTCCCCATCTCCATCAGCCCTCCCCAAGACAGATTTCCTCCGCTCCTTCACTCAGACTTTGCTAACCAGATGACCTCCCTTGAGCCCTTCCCACACCTACACCTCGCCCCCTCAAGAAGTTTTAGGAGTACCATTAACCCTCTTGGTTTTTGTATTTCCAGCATCTAAAATAGTGCCTAGCAGCTAACACTGTACACAGTTAGTGAACGTTGGTTGAGGGATGAATGAAAGAGAACCCAAGTATTATATCAGTCTTTAAGAATGCTCTCTTCCTGTCAGTCAAGGCCTCCTTCTATTTAAATCTTTGAAATCTGATCATGGACAGTTTTGGTTTGATTGTTCAAGAAAGGCCATGACTTGTAATAACTTGTGATTTGCTGAAGAAAGAATGAAAACGAGGTACAGGGCCAGGCCGGGGTCAGGGCATTACCTGCTGGGTTAGCCAGCCCAACCCCCACCTCCTCGACATGGCTTTGTTACCACAGATCCCACCGTGTGTTCAGTGAAGCTCAGAATCCACCTCTTCGGACTCTGGAGTCTGAGTCCTTTCTTCTATAGCTCTCAAAGCATTTTGTGATCTCATTGGACTGCCCCAACAACCCACAGAAACTGGGTACTATTAGCATCCCCTTTACAGATTAGGAAAGAAGCTTAGAGAGGTTCAATAATTTGCTGAAGGTCACCCAGCTAGTAAGTGACAGAGGGGACCCTAGAAATCAAGATCGCTGCCTCCAAATAAATGTTCATTTCTCTATACTGTAATATAATAATGTTGGACCCTGAAATTTTTTTATTAACTATATGAAGAAACAACAGAAGTCAGCAGAAGGAGGGGGCAAAGGAGGCACCGGGGTCAGTTATGTGTGTGAAATTCGTGCTGTACAGAAATATTGTAGAGACTTAATATTACTCGCTGGTAGTATTCATAAGCCTTTGGAGGGCATGCAGTTATATCCTATACTCGCATAGATTGAATGCAGTGCTTTCCATAGCAGGGCTCAGCAAATGTCCGCTTGAGCATGCCTGGAGAGCACTGGGTGAGTTTAGGAGCTGACTTCCCCGCCGTGGCAGGTAGTTGAGAGTAGGCCTTGTGAGGAGGGGTCTGGACGATCTGGTGAGTGCTTCAGGGAGGCTAAAGGATAGATGCAATTCCCCAAAGCACAGACTGTCACATCCTGGGGACACCATCACCAGGAGATACCACAGGGTGGTGGAATCCAAACTGAGGAGGTCCAGCAAGGCAGCCCAGGCAAAGAACAGCCCTCGGGCCTCTCAGGCTAGCGCCCGGCTCTGCCTCCATCTTAGTTCTCCGGTGTTTTTTTTTTTTTTTTAAGATTTTATTTATTTATTTGACAGAGACAGACACAGCCAGTGAGAGAGGGAACACAAGCAGGGGGAGCGGGAGAGGAAGAAGCAGGCTCCCAGCGGAGGAGCCTGATGTGGGGCTCGATCCCAGAACACCGGGATCACACCCTGAGCTGAAGGCAGACTCTTAACGACTGAGCCACCCAGGCGCCCCAGTTCTCCGGTTTTTAGTTTCCTCATCTGAAAAATGCTTTCTAAGATCCCTTATAGCCCCACTTAATAGAAAAATATTAACTAAGAATAATACAGATGGTATGCAATCTACAGCTAAAGTCATTTGATGGGTGATTTCGTAAGTGAGCATTTTGGTAAGGTTTACAGGCTCTGGAGACAGACAGGGTGTGTATCCCAGCTCAGCTACTTACCGTGCGTATGATCTTAGACAAATTACATAGCCCCTCAGGGCTTCGGATTCCTCTTCTGTAAAGAAGGATAATAATTCCTACTTCATAAGCTTGTTAGGACAATTAAATAACTTTTAATGTGCTTAAATCGGTGATGACACGTATGATAGAGTGTTAGCTATTGTCAAAGGCATCAGACCTGTTGAAGTTTCATTATCTGTTAAGGATTAGAAAAATACAAGACTAAGAACCTGGGGTAAGTCAACTTTTTAATTAGTTTGAAGCCACCAAGGCTGATAGACATGTCTGAAGTGTTGATCGAAGGCAAGAGAAAGACAGGAAGTGATAGAAGAAAAGACCAAATGCCTGACCGTTGCCATAGACAGTAACCAGAGTCAGGAAATATTTATCAGAAACGCAAGAATAAATATGAATGAATAGCTCTTTTAATAGTGTAATTTCAAAATACCGGCAAGAAGAGGAAAAAGAAAATGACTTTTATTTGGCACAGAATACACTCTCCAAAAACAGACCCACACTTACATGGTCAATTAATTTTCAACAAAAGGTGCTGAGTTAGATAATTCAATAGAGAAAAGAGTTTTCAACAATAGGTACTGGAACTACTTGATATTCTATATGGAAAAAAATTACCCTTGACCCTCACTTCACACCATACAAGTATTAACTCAAAATGGATCATGTAAAAGCTAAAACTAATTCTACTTCTAGAAGAAAATGGTTGTGACATTAGATTAAGCAAAGACTACTTAAATAGGACACAAAAGCACCAACTCTAAAAGAAAAAATGATAAATGGACTCCATCAAGCTTAAAAATGGTTGCTCTTTAGGCTAAAGCACAAGACTGGATATCTTTTTGCAAAACAATATCTGACCCATCTTATGAAAGACACAACTCAATAATAAGATAAACAACACAATTTTTAAAAATTGGTCAAAGATTTGAACAAATACTTCACAGAAGAAGATACCTGAATACAAATAAATACAAATGAAAAGATATTCAACATCTAGTCAGCAGAGAAAAGCAAATTAAAACCATAATGAGATTTTTTTTTAAAGATTTTATTTATTTATTTGACAGAGACAGACACAGCGAGAGAGGGAACACAAGCAGGGGGAGGGGCAGAGGGAGAAGCAGGCTCCCCGCTGAGCAGGGAGCTGGGTGTCATCTGGGCTTGACCCCAGGACCCTGGGATCATGACCTGAGCCAAAGGCAGACGCTTAACGACTGAGCCACCCAGGGGCCCCCATAATGAGATATTCTGAAGCGGTGTTATTAGATGCACAGAAGTTTAGAATTGTTATAAAGATATATAGAGGCATCATTCTTTAAAATTGGTTTGTCGCATACAATGTTGTGAATATATTCTTTGAATGATATTTATTACTACCCTTCCTCAAAATATATACAAATATATTTCAAATATATATGTTATATATAACTTTGCTTGTGTTTTTAAAATTAGTTTTAACTAATAAGTTTTTAGTGAAAAAAAATGAGATACAAACTCACAGGAATAGCTGCACGTAAAGACTGGCAACAGCAAATATTGGCAAGAACGCAGAGCCACTGGAGCTCCTACATTGCTTGTGGGAATGCAAAAGGGTCCGGCCACTTTGGAAAATATTACGGCAGTGCCTTATAGAATTAAATATATGCATATGAGCCAGCAATCCTACTCCTAGGTCACTACCAAAAAGAAATGAAAACATATGTCCGCAAAAAACCATGCACGTGAGTGTCCGTACGGCCGTATTCACAGCAGCCAAAAGCCAGAAACAACCCAGGTGTCCCTAAGTAGGACGATGGATAAACAAACTGGAATCTCCATAAAGCAAAACATTATGCAGCAATAGAAAAGGAATGAACTATGACCACGTGACAGCTTGGCTGGATTTCAAAAACATGCTGAATGAGAGAAGCATAACACAAAGGAACACATACCATGTGATTCTACTTTCACCAAGTTCTAAACAGGCGAATTTAACCGATGGTAGAAATACTTGAAATATCAGTTGCTTCAGCAGGGATGGTTAGGAGAAAAAACTCACAAGAGACCGAGGTCAAAAAGTGGATGAAGTGGCTCACTGCTCCCGTCTTCCTTTACCTTACACTTAAGTGGCTTCGTTGCCGCCCAGCTAGTGTCTTCAAGTAGCCCTTGTCCTTGTCTCTGCAAATTTCACCTCCTGTACTGGCATTTTAGCTTTAGGGAGCTGACGGATTGATGAATACCGTAAGGAACTCATCAGAGAGACCCAGTCTGGAATAATATGTTTTGCTAACTTTCCCAATGTGTCCCAGGGTTCAGAAATCCAACTGGTCACTCTTTCAGAAGAAGTACTAATGAACAAGTACTATAATAACACCTAGAATAACATCAACAGACCTCAAAGAGACCCTGAAAGCTAGGATAAAATATATGATGTATAACACAATTTATGCAAATTAATTTTTATTTTTATTTATTTTTTAAAAGACAATTTGTCAGAGAGACAGAGAGCGAGCGAGCGCACAAGCAGGGGGAGCGGCAGGCAGGGCAGGCAGAGGAAGAAGCAAGCTCCCCGCTGAGCAGGGAGCCCAATACGGGACTCAATCCCAGGGCCCCGGGATCATGACCCCAGCCGAAGGCGGCCGCTTAACCAACTGAGCCACCCAGGGGTCCCAATTTATTCAAATTTTAAAAGATACATACAAGGCTGTATTTCTATTGTAGAGTCGTGTGTATTAATAAAACTATAAACATATGGACAGGAAGTATATGCACTAACTTCAGTGTGAGGGGTACTTCTGGGGGGAGAGAAAAATGGGGCTGGAGAATAGTATAAAGGGGTATCAGTTACATCTAAATCTGTTTACCATCTACCCATACTAAACAGCTGAAACGAAAAAGGGAGGTTGTTGCAGTATGGTAATTTGGGGTTGGGGTGTGGGTATTTTGTAACAGTACTCTCTGTGCCCCGTGTGTTTGAAACTTTTGATGGCCATGCACAATACGAAAAGTGAGACAGACACCAGTCTTGTGGGGCTGGCCTCCCCACTCTGCTTCTCGTAGCATCTCTCCCAGCTCTGCCTGCCTTGACATATTTGACGGAAAAAATAAAACCAGTCTCTCCAAGAGCCTTCTTAGTAGCATCTTTGTGAAGGCAAGCCTCCTTTCTCCCCTATCAAGTGTTCTCAAGAAAATCCATTGATAACCACATCTTCCTTTTTCTGAATATTAACTTCTACGAACCTGTAATTCCAACCAGTCATGTTGGTACCACATCATTCTTTGGAACTTGAGCGTAACCCTAAAGGTCCCTTCCAACCTGAAGTTTCTAAGATTGATTTTTTTCTTTTTTCCGGAAGATTTTTCAACTTACGAGATGCTTTTCTCCTCAACCACCAACAGAAGAATACCATCAGTGATCCCTAGAGCTTTGGATTTCGTTTTTCAATAACACAGTTAGCAGTTTAACCTCTGGATGCTACTCTTGTTGCAAACAAAACAGCTATTAAAAATAAACCGTTTATCTGGAAGCAGCACCTAGAATTTTCAGGGTCTCCCTTAACTATCAGTGAGTGAGGAGATTGCTTTATCTGGGACGCTGAGATGATTAGAGAAAGCCCGATGTGCTATTACCAAAAAAGGTCAGGTTTCAAGATCAGCATTAGTTTCCAACCAAATCCACTACCATCATTAGCATTCGTTGATGGTGATTCAGATTATATGAGTGTCCACATTAAATGTGTGGCTTTGGATAGTCACCTAAACCTCTATGTATATTTTTTTCAGGACACATATCCCATTTCAGGATATCATGTCATTTGCTTACTGATTTTGCTTGTTGCCTGCCTCTCTGTTCCAGAATACATCTCCAAGAGAGCAAGGATCTCAGTCTGCGCTATTCAGTAATTCACAGCAAAGATCCAAGCGGGTGCCCGTGGCACAGCTGGTGTTCAGTGACTAGTTGTTGAATAAATGAATGAATTTCTGCACCTCGTAATCCCTCTCCGCCAAATTCTGATCTTAATGGTAAAATAAATACAGCTTCTCTTTAGTCAAAGCTTACTACTTGCCGTGCCCTGGGCCAAGCACGTTCCATCTCTTTTAATGTCTCAGTGGCCTCCTTTTTTGCTTTGCAAATCAGAGGAAACCGAGACTTAGGATCAGGAAACTGCCTAAACGCACACAAAAGCCAAGACGCAGAGCAGGGCTGAATTCCAGTCCGCAGAGCTGCCAAGCTGACTCCGGCACCAGCTTGCATGCCCGCTATGTAGGAGGGCCCCGTGGACGACACCAAGCAAGAACAGATTTTTCTGCACTCCAGTCAGGACTGGTAACCTCCCAGCGTCCAGTAATCCCATTGACCTTGACCAGCTCCTTCCTTTGTTACACATGGCATACTCACAGGAAAATAACAAGAACATGGGGCTCCCCTCCTGAGTCCACCCTTGCCCCCACTTTCACCACCTGGCAAAGGCCTTGTCATAGTGTCGTGCTTGTTCATAGTGATGTTGAGTTGTGAGACACGCTCGCTTCTTGAAGTCCGGATGAAATCATGGCATTCTTAGAAGTGTGGTTTAGGGGGAGAAGCTTAAGGTTCGGAATCACGCAGTCCTGAGTTCAAATGCTATTTCTGTCTTTGTTACCTGTGGAACGTTCGCATGTTATCTGATTCTTCTGGGCTTGGCTTTTTCACTGGTTAAGTGGACATCCTGATGCCCACCTTGCAGAATTGTTGAGAAGTTAAAAAAGATTCTTGAGCTGAAAATGCCCCTTCACTTTCACAAGGAGACATAAGGGGCCAACCAGCATTTTTTCCCTGTTAGAAGGTGGAGGTATGAAGAAATGGCATTGAAGATCTCCACAGCAATTTGTCTCATCTTGTTTGAGTCTGCTTTGTGGAGGATGGGGCTCAGTGTGAGGAAAAAAGAATTAGGGTAACTTCTCTCCAAGTGTCCTCTGCCCTGACGTGTGAACTTCTGTTGCGAGTGGTGCTGAGGGAGTGAGTAGTGAGGGGAGGAAGAGGAAAGGAAAGGAATCTCGGGGAGATTCCCCCAGATCTGTCATTGCCACAAAACGACCAGAAGGGGTTCTCTTTTTCTTATCGATTTGTAGAGCTATTTATATATTCTGGAATAGTTCTTCTTTTATCTGTTAGGAGCATGCAAATACCTCTTTATGGTTTATGGTTAAATCTTTTCATTTTTCCTCAGTATCATTTGTCATTTACTTGTGTAATTATTTATTGCTTCACAAGTTAAAAAAGGTAAATAAAGCCCAATGTTAGCTTAAGAACAAGAACCGAGTAAAGGGACATTTAACTGGTAAATGAGTGTTTGTTAGGCTAATAGTTGTGGTTATTCTTTTTTACATTTTGTGATAGATATTTCATGAAACAAAAACAAAAAACACCAAACAAAACAAAACAAAACAAAACAACCTTTGGCCCTCGTTCCCCTCACCACAAGGCGTAAAAGAACTAGCTATCCAAACTGCTTTTCTTTTCCCAATCTTAAACTTACTTTATTGAGGGCTATCGAACACAGGATAAGAAAACTGCATCTAAAAATGACTTGGAATTCTGGGGACATTCTTGGCGGAGACACCCAATCACAGGAACAGCCCCAGGCCAAGTTGTGAAAGAAGCTACGTGTCTCTGGGCGCCTCCATTCCTGAACCCCCACCCTGTCCTTTCAACATCTCCCCCCAGGCACCTGGCAGCCTCCTTGGATTCCCAAAGTCACCTCCACCAGCACGAGACACACACTCTTAGTCATGCAAAAGGAAGACTTACTAAAAGTGGACTCAACCCCGGAAGTGTTTACGTTTTGAAAGTCTTTAGAGAGTGGGCAGAAAAAGACAAAGGAACCAGCCCAAATTCCTCAGTGGGGTCTCTCAACAGCCATCACAGAATGACCCAGGAGACCTCTCAGAAGGGCCTGACACTTCCACACCAACAGTGCTCCCGGGGTGTCGAGACCCCATCTTGTTCAACATCGGAGCCCAGTGGCGAGCCAGCCCATGGCGCTTTGAGGGAAGCAAACCAATATGTGTGGAATGAATTAAACGACTTCCTGTCTGTCTCGTTCTGCACCAGGCACTGTGGGAAACATGTGGGATCGGTCTGTGAAGAGAACACAGAGACTTCTCTCCTTGGGGAGCTTCCATTCTGTGTCTGTGGTGGTGAGGGGAAGGGGATGAGCGTGTTGAGAAGGTCTATAAATAAAATAAGCAAACTTATATTATCTGTAACAATAAATACTTTGGAGATAAACAGAGCAGGAAAGGGGACCAGAAGGGCAGGGGGAGGGGCCGTTGCCCTTTGACACAGGAAGGTCGCGGTGTCGTTTGAGCAAAGAAGGTGAACATGAGGCCTTGTCCCCCTCAGCCCGCCAACATTCCCTGTCTTTGGAGACTGAACCTCTCAAGTTCTAAGAAGGCATTCTGCCATGTCCTGCTTCAGTAGTCTGCATACGCTGTTCCCTTTCCCTGATACCTACCCACCTGCCTTTTCTGCCTGGCCAATTCCTGCTTGTCCTGCAAGACCCGTATCAGATGCCACCTCCCCTCTGGAACCTTCCTCAGTGCCTCCAGGCACTTGTCATTGCTACTTCCTTTGCCCTCTCATAATCCGTGCTCTCTCACCAGAAGCTCTCAGTACTTTTCCTGGGGCAGCACACGTGTTTCTCAGAACCCTCACAACCAGGGCTAAGCTATTACTATCATCCTCACTGCTAGACGTATAAGAAAACAGGTTCTAACAGGTTGAGTAACTTGGCCCCAGTCATCAGCCAGGTTTGGAAGACAAGACGTGAGAGTCAACAACCCACACTCCAAAACAAGGCTTTCCCCGCAATGCTGGGAGCCTCCCCTTGCACTGAGTAAATTGTACTCGTGTCAGAGTTTTCTGCTATTTCTTGATTAACTTGAGGACAGACGCCATTTCTGTTTGAATGGGGGAGGGGCTGTCTGGGGAGCATTAGACAAATATTTGTTCAGTGAATAAAGGGATGGATTAGTCACCAACAGTTCAGGCATTCATGTGGAATGTATTTTTGAGCTGGGGCCCCCAGTGCTACCTCAGTCATACCTTAGAGGTGACTGCTTGCTCCCCTGACCCCACTGGAACCAAGTAGGGCTGGGGAAGGCGTTCTTTTGGTATTTGGCTATGGCCTCCTTTACTGTCTCTTTTGGGCGCTCTTAGCGAAAGTGGTTTGCAACAGCTGGGGGGGCGCAGGTCAGCAATGGGTGGCAGAGTGTATCGGTGGTGGCCAGCAGCACTTGGACCCAGAGGCCCCTGAGCAGCCCAGACCCGGGTACTAAGCCATTCTCTCCTCCACATCCTGTCTCTGCGTTTCTCTCCCCAGCACCTAGGCAAACCTCCAGGCAGTACGTGAAGAGAGGGTGTGTTCTCCCAATCTTTCTGAAAAGGTGGAAAGTATAGTTTCCTATTGGCTGGTCCCTAACATCAATAATGAGATGCTATGTCCGTACCCCAACAGTGGAAGAAAGGAAAGGAGGACGGTCTAAAGATGACCAAGAACAAGGGACAAGGTATTCTAGAAGAAGGCGACTTGCTCAGGGAGGATTCGTCCCTGTTCTGATAGTCACCTCTGAAAGGTCTACTGACTCAATCACCTGGGTCTAGGGGAGGGAGATGCGTTTGCTTCTGGTAGTTGGAGATGGTGTCTTTCTTCCAAATCGGGGTCAGGATATATTTATGTCAGAGATTTTATTTTTTCCAGAGTCAGCCTCTCAATATTAAACGCAAGGCTGCTAATGGTTGTGATTGCGCCTCCCGCACTCCCTCATTCCACAGTATTGTGTCCAGGATGTGCCAGGTACATGCGCTAAGCCTCGGATATCAGGGCCTGGCCTATCTTCCGAGAGGCTGCAGTCCAGAAGGGGAGACAGACCGTGGCCGTGGAAGCAGGCACGGGTGCGCGATGGCGGTCTGTCAGGCCACCACAACGCTCAAAACAGGGGACCAGGCTCCAAAGATGAATCATGTGTGAGCAAAGACTTGGAAACTTTCTAGCTGTTTTCCTTTGTTGGGGGGATTCAGTGGGAGAAGAATCATAGCCTGTTTTAAACTGAATTATTTTATTGTTTAAACTTGAAAACAATTCATTATGTCCTTAAGGGGGAGGGAAGGGCTGAGATGAAAGCCCTTAAGAGTTCATTTCCATAGAACCCTGGCACCCCCTTCTGGGGTGGATAAGATTTCAGGTCTATGGGGAGGCGGGGACAGGTGCGGACCTCCCACCTCCCACTCCCACCCGCACCCCCCAACCCCCACACCCCAGGAGAGGTAGAGGTAATGCATGACCCTCGGGTGCCTCTCTGTAAAACAGAAGCGTCACCTTAGAAATTCTCTCCAAGACTGGACCGAGGGCTCTCATTTTGCAACTCAGCCCTATCACCCATTCTCATCTCTACGTGCTTTTATGGTATGTTATCTTGAAAGCTGAGGGTTTGTGATCAGAGAGCGGGGAGTCAGTAAGGGTAGGATGGGGGAGAGTCTGAGGGAGGTTGACAATAAGGGAGCACTGTGGGGTGAGGTGGGTGGGGCAGGAAAAACCTTTGCAAGCGGGGACTCCTCCCCATCCTTATCCTTCCCTCTTTGGAGGGCATTTCTTTTCCCCACTAGTGACCAGCATTTCTTCACTGGAGATAGTGACGGATAGCCAGCATCCTCGAGCTATTGGTTTAATGCTTTGGCCCCACGAAGAGTCACAGTCTTCGTGTATTAAGTTTTGGTGTGGGCCGGGCACTGTGTGCTTTCACATAATGCTTGGAGAGAGTTTTGAAGCAGATGCCTTCAAACTATACTGCGAACAGTTCAGTAGAGTGAAAACAATTCACCTTTATTTAGAATCTTGCAATTTACAAAGCAGTTTATTACGTCATTGCACCCTGGGCCCTCTGAGTTGGGCAGTCCCACCCTCTACGTCTTATTGGTGAGGAAAGTAAGGCCACCTTGAATTAGAACAATCACCCAACATTCTTCATCTGGTTGTCACCAGACTTCAACAGCAAGACACAAATATTAAGGAAGAAAATGAAGGGAGAGTAAAGAATCCACCCCTTTGGGTGCAGGTGGGCGAGCAAGGCAAATGATACCCACTCACTCCAGCCTGAAAAAGGAGAGGGTCACCCCAAATGTATGGTACAGTGAGTACCCGTCATTTCCTGCTCTGGAGCCCCCTTCTTCTCAAGATCTGAAGGCTCTGAGGCTAACAGATTCTCTGATCAGGACCACTCCCCTTTATTCTGCTTAGAACCAGCTCTGTAAGACACAAACCCCCTCCAGGGCGTTTAGAACTGGCATTTTTTGCTAGTGTGACAGTTATTTTCAAGAGCAGGCTTCCCCACCCAGCTCCCATGCAGGGAGGGGGTGTGACTCAGCAGACACCCGGGTGGGGCAAGGGGGTGGGGAAAGCACCACAGTGTGGCTCAGGGTTTGTTTGAGGTCCCGAGTCCCTTCCGCCAGGGAGTAGTGAACCGAGGCTTCGTCTGTGGCCTTGTGCCCTGTCGTAGCCCCAAAGGGCTTCCACCCAGACCTCAGGCTTGGACGGAATCCGAACTATAAAAATATAACAATTAAAAATAGAAAAACAAATATAAATACTGTCTCTCTTTTTCTAAAAAACATGAGCATATTATATAGGGTCTTTATTATAAGTTCTTGCTCAAAGAATTTTTGCAGTTTATATCCTCCCAACGGGACTGCAAGGTGAATTCAAGGTGAATTCCTGGAGCCTAATGTGCTTGTTGCTTAGAAAGTTTTTATTGACCAAAGGACCCTTCCCATCCCCAACCGCACACACCTAAGGCTGAAAAGAAGTTCAGGGAGGTGAAGCAAGGAAGGCTAGAATCTTCTCCAGTATCTGCAAGTGAGGATTTTAGAGTTTAATGAGGGCTGCTACAGTTTGGGGTAGACCAGGACCCGTTCTCCCTCCCTCCCCTCTCTCCCACCTTCTTCTCTTTCTCTTTTTTCCTCTATCCATCTTCTCTCTCTCCCTCCTTCCCTCCCTCCCTCTCTCTCTGTCTCTTTCTTTCTTATTTTAATTGGGAAAGTATGAGCACACATGGTAAACTGAGAGAGGGACCAGCAAAAAGGGAGACATGCTATTTATAATGGTCATATTTCATCAAACCCAATAGGCTCTCAATTTGAAGATGAATAACTATTTTGTGTATCGCTAAGAAGGAGGAGATGTTGCCACATTGTGACATCGCGTCCTGATTTCAGAGACGTTATGGTGGGGAATTTTTAAAAAGCACTACCACATCCACGTGTAGGTCAAGCAAGTCGTCATTAACGACGTATTAGACAGCTAGGATTCCTTGAACAAACCCTCACTTAATGTTACTGTGTACCAGGCACTGTTCTTACTATTTTATAAATAATAATTAAAGTAATTATTGAAATCCTTGAAAGAAACCTGTGGGATAAGTACTGTTGTCACCCCCACTTTACAGATCAGGAGATTGAGGCATTGAGAGGTTAAGAAATTTTCCCAAAGTCAATAAGTAGCAGCTCTAAGCTTCAAACTCTGGTCATTGCCCCTGGAGTCTGTTCTTCTCACCACTAAGGTATGTGTTGGCCTACAGGAAATGTAGGGTGAATAAATGAACGAGTGAGTAAGTGAATGAATGAAAAAAAGCGTCAACACTGGATTTCAAACACAAGACTTCGCACACTTGTCTCCCTTCTGTCCCCTCCGCCTCTTGGGAAAAGGGCCAGCTCTTTGTCCTTAAGTTCAAGGTCTTAGCACATTGATGGAGTTCTAAAGGAGGTGAGAAAACAAGAGCAGGGAGTGGGCTGTGGTGTATGGGAAGGGAAGAAAAGTTGCAAAATCGTCAGCATGACTATTTTGTACTCGTAATTCTGCTAGTCATCTAACTGGAGTCTCATGATTTATCGATAAGATCATCCGGGCTGTGAAGAGGATGGTGTTCTGGCAGAGAGTGCCACCTATTGAATGACCGTCACCACAGCTGGGGAATTCCATCCGGGCCACCCAAGACAATGGGACAGAGGACAGGACAGCTACAGAAATGGACCTCAGACAAGAAAGCCGATTTCCCAACCAACGATCTCCAGACCATGCACATGGTAATACTCAGGATGACTTCTTTGTAAGGGGTTCGAGAATCTGCAGAAGCCCCGTTTGGCCCAAACAGTGAGGACCCTGCCAAATTCCGCAGCCTGACTTGTGCAGTGTTGAGTCCCCGTCATTTCCTAGCTAGACCCTGTGACGGTGAACGCAGAGGTAAACCTAAACTCTTAAGGAAGAGGAAAACTACCAGTTACTGAGTCTCTAGTTTGCGCTTGACGAAAACATGAATTTCACCTTTATTCATACAGTAAATATTTACTAAGTAGTTACTATGTGCCAAGCAGTGTCCCCAGACAATGGGAAAGCAGCCCTGAACTCACATCAGGGCCGAAGGAGCAAGCGACAGAATATAAACAAGTACTATTGGATTTCAGGCCGTGATAAATGCTGTCAAGAAAAGAAAACCAGCAAATGGGGTAGGAGTGGTCCCATCATTTACAACTACCGACGCTCTTGCCATTCCACAGGCTCGGAGAGGTCAAGTATTCAGTTCAAGTTCTGCGGAACTCACTTGTGAGCAAGCACACCGAGGCTAGCTGGGATTTAATCCTCTGCGGCTACACAGGGCTGTGCAGGAAGCTTCGAGATGGACCATCAGTGCAAGACGTCCTCGTTGGCATCTTCTGTCAATTATCCTCTCTGTTTTGTTCTAGAAGTTGTTTACAATCCCGAAGCGTCTCTAGCAGGGCACGCAGGGGAAAATACCATGTGGGTATTTCCCAGGTTCTCAGCCTCGGACGGTCCTTGCTCCGTCAGAGTGCCCGTAAGAGGGCAGAAAACATCAAGGACCCTTCCGTGCTTGCGCTGCGCGGCGGTCGGTTCACCGGGAGGCTGGCACTGATCGTGTACATCTGAGAAATGTGGGTGATTTTTTATGACACAGGTGTGCTCGTGGTAGAGGGTATGTGCGCTTGCTTGTGCTTTCACAGTGAGCTGTCATTTCCGAGGAGCTGGGACGAGGCGCTCCGGAGAGCATTCCGCGGTGCGGCCGCCGCCAGGCCGTCGCGGGACGGAGAGTACTGGACGACCGCCCGGAGGAAGAGGCTGCCCTTTGTGTTTGAGGTCGGAAGGATGTTGCCATCTCCTCCGAACGGGCCAGGGCAGGGTCCCGGCATTGTCAGGGCCCCTGTCACACAGCCGGCTGCTTCCTCACTGCCCTCGGAAGCCGGAAGGGACATGTGTTTCCTCGCCTCCTGCTCCTTTCTCGGAGCGCGGCGCGCACAGCGGCTGCACCCACTCCGGTTCACATGAAGCCTGGGAGAATCCGGGTCGTTTCCAGCCTGCCAGGGCTGACTCTGCATCCTGCAGTCGGGCTCAATCAGGAGAGAACCGCTCGGCGCGACAGGCCCAGCTGCCAGCTGCCCTAAAAAGCGGCTTGTCAGGCTCACAGATCACAAGTAGGAAATGCGCTGTTAATACTCAGGCCCCGGGTGCCCCGCTGGCCTGATGCACGGCAGAGGGGCCAGTGTGGACCCGACCCCGGCCGCAGCCTCCGTCTGCCCAGCCTCCCGCTTGTTACCCTGCGGGCCGCTTTCCTTCCAGAAAGCAAGACACGATTTAATGTGTTTTTATTGAATCTGAAAATGGCTACAAGCATTTTGAAGAACTAACTGATTAGAAAATAGAAAATGACCAGAGCAGACTTCTAAAGTGCTTTTTAAAAATTATGACATGGGCTGATAATGCCAACACTTCGCTCTGTTAGCCTTCCCTAAATCATTCAGGATTATCTGTTTGTGTCCTGCTGTTATCCTTGAGGAAATAGATCCATAAAACATAACTAAGGCAAAACCGAGTTAAAGCCTGACGGAACACGGGGCTCCCTTGATAAGATCTTCCCTGTGCAAAGCTTGGTGGATTGTGCTTCTGCACAATTTCCCCCTCTCGGGCCCTCTGTATCCTCAACCCCAGGACAGAGAGTTCCCTCTTGTTTTTATTTATTTATTTATTTAAGATTTTATTTATTTATTTACTTATTTAAGATTTTATTTATTCAAATATTTTATTTATTTGTTTATTTACAGAGATAGGGACACAGCGAGAGAGGGAACACAAGCAGGGGGAGTGGGAGAGGAAGAAGCAGGCTCATAGCGGAGGAGCCCGATGTGGGGATCGATCCTAGGACCCTGGGATCACGCCCTGAGCCGAAGACAGCGGCTCCATGACTAAGCTACCCAGGTGCCCCTCCCTCCTGTTTTTAAATAATCTTTTTATCACTGGGCTTGGCATTGGATACAGTAAGTATTCTAGAATGCCCACAAACATAACCCTTAAGAAACAACCTTTTCCTCTTTCTTGTACGGTCCTCTAACTGCCCTGACACTCAGAGTGCTTCCAAATGCCTGTAGCTTTTATTTTTTCTGTCATTTGGTTATCTTGGATCTGTTCGTGTAGATCTCTTGGTACCTTGGCACCTTGTTATCTCAATGTCTTGATCTATAGAAATGTATTGATTACGACAATGACTATGTTTCCCCTGAGACATTTCTTTTATTCAGCCAGCATGTTGCGGAGAACTGGCTGTACTAAGCCAGTAGTGGTTCAAAAATCCGTGCTAAATAGGCCAGGTGAACGAGACTGGGAAAGAACCGTTTGGGAAGTCCTGGAGGCATGCCCGATTTGGAGCAATGTAAGCACTCTTGCATTTTGAACAGAGGGAGCAATTTAAGGAAGGTCTTGGAGGCATGTCGAGTTGGAGAAATGCAAGCACTGTAATTCGATGAGGCACGGATGAAAGGTCCACCTGATGAATGGTAAAGAGTGAGATGAGGAGACCGGGGTCATGGGTTAATTTCTTTTGTACATCAGTAAGAAAACAGAAGGCTCCATCCCTTTGATTGCGAATCAAAAGTCCTGTCAGACCGCTTCATTTATCTTGAAGTTTAAATACACACACACACACACACACACACACACACACACACCTATATCTCTACATTTGGGGGGTTAAAATTTTAGTTTTTTAAAATTTTACTTTTATTTTAATTTTTAAAAGATTTTTATTTATTTGAGAGAGAGTGAGAGAAAGAGTGCACAGAGAGAGTGAGAGAGAGAAGCAGACACCCCACTGAGCAAAGAGCCCGAAGCAGGGCTCATCCCAGGACTCTGAGATCATGACCTGAGCTGAAGGCAGACGCTTAAGTGACTGAGCCACCCAGGCACTCCTTATTTTAATTTTTCGACATACAAAAAGGTGTATGGAATGAGTGTATACAACCTGATGAGCCTGGAGACAAGTATACACCTGTGAAACCATCGCCACAATCTAAGCCTTTACCCTTGCTGTCATGTACAAAAGTTTCCTTCTGCCCTCTTATTTATTATTATGAGTTTTATTTTATACTCCTTATTTTTGATTAAAAAATAATAGGCCTTCTCATCACGAGGAATATGATTATGGCACATGGGAAGATTGATATTATACTTGGAACCTCTTTATATATTCATATATTCATAAACTATGTACATTTTCGGTTCTACACTTTGGCTTATGGGCTCTTTTTCAAAATTATCTTCCCATCCTAAATAGTGGAATATATAAAGCATAAAAATATATATGTATCCATCTGAGTTGATGCTTAGATTATTCAGTATAAGTAGCTATACGGATTTGGGGACATTCTGAGAAATTTGAAAAACTAGATACGCAATAAAATAGACATTTAATTAGCTGTTAATTAGAGAAACCAACGTACAATAGCCTGTAAAAATTGTTCATTGTTCAAATCCCCAATGTGCAAAACTGCAGTTTCTGCGCCAGCCCCTTGCACAGCAGTGGTTCTGAGTAATTTTCCTCTAACTGATGCCCGTGGCTCTCCATCTGTCGATACATTACTGTCTGAATTTCTATAGGGAAGGCATATTTTTAAAATCCTTTCTTCCTTTTGCATTTCACTGTGATTTTCTACTGAAGTGGTGTTAATTTCAGTCCCGGCAAATTGTTGTCCCCAGCCTGTTAGGAGCGGGGGTAGTCCTGCAGGTCCTTTTTCTGATTATCACAAATTATGAGGTGATATGGATGAAGTAAAGTCAGATCGGTATGACCAAGAAAGCTAGGGAGGGAATCAAATGGTTTTTTAATGGAATAAAGGGTAAGCTAGGCGTCTTGATTTCTAGGCTGTAAGAGTAAGGAATCCACCAAAAAAATTCAGTGAAAATGATAGAGATCACACATATTACATTCTCATCAATGAGAGTATCTCATAACGACCAACATTTTGCTGAAAATTCAGAGATGAACAAAGCCGACCAAGAGTGTGGGTTACTGATTTGCAGATGAAGACAAGCGGTAAGGTACCAAATGCAAATGCCTATAGCACAACGAAGCAAAGGAGGAGCTGAAAGAAATCAAAATGCAGTCCGAAGACTTCTGGGTTCCAAGAGAAAGGAGTCTTTTTTAACAAGGAAATAGAATATTACGGCAGGTGTAGGAACATTGCAAATGAAAAAATCTGTAATTGAAAAAGGGAATGAAGTTTTGGGGAAAAGATAATCATAGAAATAAGAGTAGGAATTTTTAAATACCCATATTTAAACAAAGTATGTTTTTTAGGGGCGCCTGGGTGGCTCAGTCGGCTAAGCGTCCGACTCTTGATTTCAGCTCAAGTCATGATTTCAGGGTTGTGAGATTGAGCCCTGTGTGGGGCTCCTTGCTGGGCCTGGAGTCTGCTTAAGATTCTCGTACACTGTTGGTGGGAATGCAAGTTGGTACAGCCACTCTGGAAAACAGTGTGGAGGTCCCTTAAAAAGTTAAAAATTGAGCTACCCTATGATCCAGCCATTGCACTACTGGGTATTTACCCCAAAGATACAGACGTAGTGAAGAGAAGGGCCATATGCACCCCAGTGTTCATAGCAGCTCTGTCCACAATAGCTAAATCGTGGAAGGAGCCGAGATGCCCTTCAACAGATGACTGGATTAAGAAGATGTGGTCCATATATACAATGGAATATTACTCAGCCATCAGAAAGAATCATTGCACAACATTTGCAGCAACATGGATGGGACTGGAGGAGATAACGCTAAGTGAAATAAGTCAAGCAGAGAAAGACAATTATCATACAGTTTCACTCATGTATGGAACATAAGAAGTAGGAAGATCGGTAGGAGAAGAAAGGGAAGAAGAAAGGGGGCGGTAAACAGAAGGGGGAATGAACCATGAGAGACTGTGGACTCTGGGAAACAAACTGAGGGCCTCAGAGGGAGGGAGGTGGGGGATTGATAGACCGGTGTTGGTATTAAGGGAGGGCAATCAGCATGGTGCACTGGGTGTTATACTAAGTAATGAATCATGGAACTTTACATCAAAAACTAAGGATGTACTGTATGGTGACTAATATAATATAATAAAAAAATTATTATTAAAAAAAAAGATTCTCTCACTCCCTCTCCCCCTCTGCGCCCCCCCCCCGCTCACACAGCCTCTCTCTCTCTCTCTCTAAAAAATAATAATTATAATAAAAAAATAAAGTACACATTTCAGAAATCAAATCTCAGCCCAGTCAAGAGTTTTAGGGTTTATTGGACAGGATGTACATACATAAAACAATCTTATATTCAAAGAATTGGTGTTTAATCGACATACAATCTCCCTCTTTCATTCCCTTTGTCTGACTCCCACAACATCTTTTACTCCTACTTACGACAGGCACAGTCCTTGCAAGGAATCCTGTAATCCTGTGATGAGATGCTATGTAAAGTTGGTTTTTAATGTCAGTTTGGTTCCTTCTCTCTCTCTTTCTTCTCCAGCATTTTACTTTATTCCCCCACCCACCCACACACCCATTTTACAGAACGTAAATTATAACCTCCCTGAGATCACACAGTTAATACATGTCAGAGTCAGGATTCAACCCCAAAACTTGGTGCTTCTTTTTTTTTAAATTTCAGACTATGCATAATATCTGGTATAATATGCCGCCACCTGTCAACATGGGGCTACTTTACCTACTTTACCTCTTGGGGTACAAATACCCAGTTAGGTGCAGTTCACCTTGTACACTGCACAGTCTGGGGGCTCCAGCCTCACCATAGTTGTTCTGAATGTCTCCCCTGCCCAGGCTGTGCAGTGTCAACTTCCTTCGTCATGCACAGTGGCCTGGGTCAGGTCCACCTCCTTCGAGCAGCCACAGGGTCCTGCACGTAGTTGCCATGGCACTGATTACATTACGCTGTAGGGTATTCGCGAGTGCGATGTATCGTGTTTGATGTACGGCCTGCTTCCCCTACTTGGGGCAGAAATGATGTCATTCCACGCGCTGTCCCGTCGTCCCTGATTGCTGGGAACTCCAGGCTTCCTCCGATTTGTCAGAGGTCCTTCCCCTGCTATGAACCTGAGTGCCGCGGCCGCACGCGTGTGTGTAGACGCGTACCCCTAGTGACTCTGGCCTTGCTGCTGATGCCAGAACTGAGGCTGGACGGCCCCTCACACTGATGCTGATGGTTCCAGAAGAGGCCTCCACACGGCTGCTGCCGCAACCGTCACCGTCACCACTGAAGCCCGAGGTCTGATGAGGTCTGACAAGCGTGGGGAGAGGGTGCTGGGGCGGCGCTTCCTGCCCAGTTGCAGTAACCGCCCCTCGGGCAAAGCGAGGCCCTGTTTCTTGACGCGGGCAGGGGCTGCCACTCCCCTCAGTGTCCCACGCAGCCACGTTGACTGGGGATGCTGGCGTTGCAGCGTTTTCAGCGCAGCTCTTAGGGGCACATGGGGAGGGGCACGTAGGTTCCATGGACGGCTGCAGAGCCAAAGCCCCATCCCTTTTCCGATCCCAACTTTTGGGTGCAGAGGCCACCATACCCCCCCCC